>NC_142193.1:5662500-5970000 GCF_026936395.1 Plectropomus leopardus
CTTTGCTTCGTCGATATACATTTATGCTTTAGAATAATACATTCTAGGAAACAAGTTCCATCAAAAACAGTGATATTTCAACACTTTTATATATATATATATATATATACACACACACACACACACACACACCCACTCTGCATTGAAACATGGCTTTAGAGAAGTCTATAAGCAGCACATACGGTCGGTGACTTTAATACTTTGACAAAATTCCTTTTAAATAATGCGAAAAAATTTGTTTCATTTATGAGTAATTTCCTTAAAGTGTGTGCTCATAAATATGGTAATTAATAACATAATATCGCTTTAAAATTCCTTTTAAATAATGTGGAAGAAAAATATTGGAACAACATTTATTAATGAGTTATTAACTTAAAACGTGTTCATAAATATGGTAATTAAGTACGTAAAACTTTAAACTTTCTTTTAGATAATGTGGGAAATTACATTGGAAAAAACTTGGATGAGTTATCAACTTAAAAACTTTTGTTTATAATTATGGTATTTCAGTATTTAATTACCATATTTATGAACACATGTTTTAAGTTGATTCCTCATTAAATTATATTGGTCCACTAAATTTGTACGCATTATTTAAAAGGCATCTTTAAGTGCAATATACTTAATTACCATCATTATGAACACAGTTGAGTCCTAATAAAATTATGTTATTGCAGCTATATTTTTCAAATTATTTTAAAGGAATATTAAAGTGTTAAATTGTAAAAAAAAAAAAAAAAAAAAATCATAATACTCAAGTGTTTCACACATCAGATATAACTTATGACCTCAATAACTTCTATTTGTTTCTAAGTCAAAAGGAAACACACCTCCTCTACCACAATCACAAATAACAACAAACATAAATGTCGATCAAAAACTTGTTACCACCCTCTATTGCAACAATCACCATTTAATCAACACCAGAACATCAGCAGGAATCTTCAGAAACTAAGAAAAGCAACACCGCTGGCTCGGAGGTCAGAGACGGAATATTTACGCACTTCCTACCTGAGCGCTTTGTCACGAAACAAACTGCTTTTTATTTTAAAAAGTAAAGTTTTCTCAAGAACAAAATGTCGTCTGCACCACGTGAACGAAAATTTCAGGGTTTTCTTGGTCTGTCAAAGATATTAGGGACACAATTTCATATTTCTAAATAAAAAAAATCAACAATAAAAATGAAATAAAGTAGGAATAAAGGTGTTTTTTTTTTTTGTGATTCAAAGTTTTTAAAGCTGCATGCGCTCCAAAAATTTAAAGGTAAACTTCTGTATTTTTGAACCTGGACTGGACATGGGAAAAAGTTCCCTGGTTGAAAAATATCAACATTTACTTTTAAGAATGATTTGTTTGAATGTAGAAACAATTTAAGTACCACTTGAACTAATAGGTCACCCTTTATAAACAAGTGTTTATCAGTTCAACTAGTGGCCTTAATGCTGGTTTATTCATCTGTTTACTCATGAATTTGGAGCTGCAGTTATCGATTATTCTCTGGATTCATTGTTTGGTCCCTAAAACGTAAGAAAACAGTAAAAGAAAATGTCCAACACAGTTTCAACATGCCAAAGTCTACATTTTAAATGTATTTGGCCAACTAAGAGTCCAAAACTCAAAGATTTTAAATTTTATATCATAAAAGACAAGGAGAACCATCAAATGTTTACATCTGAGAAGGAACCAGTGAGTTCTTGGCATTTCTACTCAAAAGAAACGTAAAAAAAATAACTGCAGAAACATTTTCAAGTGCAGATCCAACCACTAAATGAAGCATTACTGAAAGATTTATGCACCATTTGAAAACCACAGAGGGTGGCTTAGCGTGTGGTACTGCAGTTTACACAGATGTCTATAGATTATAATGGGACTGATTTTAATCATACTGATTGATCTTGTTTCCAATATTCCAAATATTTATCAGCATTTTTTAGATTCTGTTGATCTTATGAAATGATTATTTGAGTTTAATAAATATTTTACAAATACCGATTCATTTCTAAATGTATAGATTTTTTAGTCGCATTAGACTGATTGTCTTTTTCATATTTCATCCTCCAGATGTTACAGACGAGTAAGACCTAACTGAACCATTAAAATATGAGCAGTTTAACACAGAGTGACTGATGTGAAGAAAAAAGTGGTTTAAGAAAATCGGAACTTCACTGTGGTCACAGTTTGTGGCCTCCACAGATTTATCCATCAAATACACAGCGTGAATGTTAAACTCCACATCTTAGACTGCTTAACGACTTCATGACCATCAAAGTTTAAGCTGATGAGAATGCTACAAAGAGTGATCTGCTGAGGCATTTGAAGACATCGTCAAAACTACTCAAAGTAGTTAAGAGATCACAAAGTTGTTAAATGTTCATAATATTTTTAGTTTGTGCCTCTTGTGTATCATAATTGCATTCCAGTCACAGAGGTTAAAATCAGTCTCTGAAAAATTAAGCCCACATGTTGTTTAAGGGGACCTATTATGCTTTTACTTATTTTCAGTGATACATACAGTGTTAAACAAGTTTCAAATAATGACATAAATGTATGCAAAATGAATCCCTATGAAATAAAACTTCAGGCATCACACCATTGTGAATACTCTGCTTCCAACGGTTTTAGTTTTTCGTATCTTTCAGGACAAGCTGATGCCAGCTCATGATGGATTTCTTTATATGGTCATCTGTTCCAGGTACTAGTGATGCGCGGGTCGACCCACAATTCATGGGTCCTGCAGATTTATACGCGGGTCAGGCAATTTGGGTCAGAAAACACTGCAGGCTTTGGGTGGTTGGGTCTTTGACTGACAAAGCAGCATTCTGAGTATGTTATCAATAACTTGTAAAAAAAAAAAAAAACCCGCGATAGTCCACCTTCCACATTCTCTTCCCCGTTCTCTCTTTTTCTCTCTGTCTGTCTGTCACTCCTAAACACAAACAGCAAGCAGCTTTATAATTAACGCTGCTGCACTTAGGGTTTCCGTTCTCCGGTCTTATGCCGTGTTCACACCAAACGGAAAGTGAACATTTGGTGCAGCGAGTTTACATACACTCCATGTACATGCCAAATAAATTTTTCCAAAAAATGTTTTCTGTCACTGAAAGTAGTTTTCATCACCCTGATGTTTGTTCAAGTGATCGTTTTTTATGATAAGTTCGGTTTTAATGAGTTATTTGTTTCAACAAAAAGGAGATTTTCTGGCATGACTGACAGCCGTGTCAGCCAATCCTTGTGCTCGCATTCAATGGAGCTGCTCGTGACTGATTGCATACGTGTTATCGCTACTGCACAGACTCGGCAAGATGGCAACGCCTGTATTCCAGATGTATAACCTCACTTGAGCATAACTGGGGTATATGGGGACGCATCGTCCATCTTTACATACAGTCTGTGGCTTAAACAGAGTGTCTAATAAAATAAAAGAAACAAGTGTTTTTTAAACATTAAAGCATGTAAACATGTTCTAGTAGAAACCCAAAATACAAGTATGAACCTGAAAAAACGAGCACAATAGATTCCCTTTAACAACGCTTGGAGCTGCTCTGAAGGTTCCAGAATCCGTTAAGACTTTTCCGATCATCTGGTAAAAGAATACTATATATTAATATAAATTTATAGAATATTAATATAAGAATATACTTTCAACGTGTTTCTAAAGTTGGGTAAGGGATTTCCTCATTCCAAACAAACATGGTAGCTCCAGGGTTTCCTCTCATTAAACTGGTTGGCAGTTGCAAGATCAATATGAACTTTAAACTGCACCTTCAACTCCACGCAGAGTGATTTCATCCTGCTGTCTGATCGGCAGCTGGGCAGGTGACAGATTGGGCCGTTAGTCTCAGACATCTTTAATTTTCTTCTCAACACTGTGACGGGCTGCTGTGATTTACTATGGCAAAACTGTATGATGCAATCATCAATCTGATGACGAGCTGCGCTGAATCAGACAGATCCTCCTTATTAATATAGTTATAAGATGCTTTAACCCGTCACCTCACTTATTAATTTTGTGGTCATTGCTGTGTGATGTAGCTCTGCTGCTCTTTTTACCCCAATCTTTCTTCTTAAGATTTACTCCTTCCTTCTTAAACACTATGGGACTGAGCTGAGAACACAGTCTTGTTTTGTTTGACAGGAGAAAAATTAAACAAATATGAGCAAAATCTGTGACTGAGATGTAAAAAATACATGAGACACAAACTTAAATACTGACTGTCCGTCCATACATCCATCTAGTATGGAATGATATAGATAAAAATCTTCCTTTATAATATCACTTACAACGTCATTTTATATTGGGATATCAGTTGTGAAATATAATTCTCACCACATTTATCGTCTAATCTCCAAAGAGACAAATCCGTCAACAGCGTATGTTTGTAAAATAAGTGATAAAATAAATTGGTGAACGGCAAATTCGGCCGCAGAAACTGTTGAAGTTGTGTCTGTAGAAAGTAAAAATCCACCTTTAGACACTTCTATTGTTGTTATATTTGGTCATAAACTTTCTGAAGTCATTCTAACAACTGAGGCGATGTGTTTCACGTCTTATTTAAGTGCACAAAGTCTACCGTTATACCGTTATAATAATAGTAGTAATAATAATAATAATAATAAATAAAAAAAACCTTGTGGATTTGTTGCTTAAGCTCTCACTCACTCCTCTTTCTTTCTCTCACTGCGTCTTCCTGTTTGCCTCTCGCTCGGCGACGTCGAGGGCGGCCATGTTCTGGGAGGCGGTGACGAGGTGCACCAGGCTGATGCCGGTCTTCAGCAGGCAGATGATGCCGCACAGTCCCTGCAGCCAGTAGAGCCAGGCTGCAACAGAGAGAGCAGAGACGTCTGATTAGGTTGTTTTCCGTGTGGATAAGCCTCTAAAATGCTCGGTGACATGTTTATATGACATGACATAATATATCAACATTTCATGATTTAATTTGACATTTGTGTGAAATTTTGGTCGTGATTTGCATATGGATTCTTGAGTTTATGGCCAAAAACATGTTTTGTGAGGTCAAAGTGTCCTTCAACCACCAAATTCTAATTAATTCACCCTTGAGTCTAAGTGAACATTTGTGCCAAATGCTACTTTTACTTGAGTGAATGTCCTCAGGCACATTCTCCCACTGAGTAAAGCTTCAGTCTGCACACTGCATCTCGCAGTGTGTGGATGTCATGTGAAGCTCAGCTGTGTGCATTAGATGCTGAGGAGAAGAAACCTCTTACCTGCAGGTTCCTGGATGTGATAGAGAAGGTAGAGCAGACAGAAGAAGAGCTCGTTCCCAGCGCACATAACAAACAGCACCGGCTGCATGAGACAAACACTCAGTCATTCTTTTGAATTTTCTATTTAAAGCAAGAGGTACTGTATCTGTGTGTGTGTGTGTGTGTGTGTGTGTGTGTGTGTGTGTGTGTGTGTGTGTGTGTGTGTGCTCCTCACCTTGGATGTGTAGTAGATTCGGAGAACGGGGTTGCCGGAGAGGTCGATAGTCTTGTGACTGGCTGATCCCTTTATCGTTGAGCTGTGGAAATTAAAATCAAAAGAAGCAAAAAGATGATATGCAGCAGACACATGATGTTGGTGCCTGTGCTTTTAAAGGTGTTTGTGCAGGGTTCCTACAGCTTAACACAAATTAAATTCTTTTTAAGACATTTTTAAGGCCACTCAGGATGAAATTTAATACCAATTTTACAATGACCTAAACTGGAAAAAAAACATGAAGCAAACTTTTTTTTTTAAAGAGTTAAGCACAAAATTTCGCCCCCAAAAAGTATTTTAACATAAAATATTACATTTCTGGTCCAGTGAAAAAGTCAGATCTAGTTAGAATTGGGAAATATCTAGCATTTATTAGTGATTTTT
The DNA here is from genome assembly GCF_026936395.1 of Plectropomus leopardus. Lineage (NCBI taxonomy): Eukaryota > Metazoa > Chordata > Actinopteri > Perciformes > Serranidae > Plectropomus > Plectropomus leopardus. Next base: position 5,668,364 of record NC_142193.1, read on the forward strand.
ATCACAGATTTTGTGTGCCTCTCTCTGTATGTGGGATTACCTTACTGCTTTAATTCCCATCATGAAAAGTTAAAGAAAGAGGAATTTAGTAAATTATTTTAAAAATAAATAAATGTCACCATTTGTGATTTTACAAAACAACCTTGAACCCAAGAAAAAAACAATTCATAACATCCTACTTCCAAAGGGTGCATCTTAAAGACCTCGAAAAACCGATTTGAGACATATTCATATCAATTAAGGCCTTACTTTTAGATTAATGAATATAATGCCCTTTAAGACTTTTCAAGGATCTGCAGGAACCCTGTTATGTTGAATAGTGTTTCCCTCCTCTTTAGTTCGCTTCTTGTAGCGCTAACGCCATAAATTCTTGCAGTGATGTCATTAAGACCCATTGCGTCTACATTTAAAAAAAATGGAACACTCTTTTAAAGGCATTTTATTAGTAGATGTGTATTTAAGATGTTAATTTTTAAGGACCAGTGGCCACCCTGGTTGAACCCATGTGGAGGGAGAGACAGTCTTGGTGCTGGCGTACCTGTGCAGGTGCAGCCAGTGGCTGGCGATGTCCACACACATGCTGATCTGGAACAGGAAGGTGTAGGAGGGATAGAGGAGGGACAGGTTGACCAGCAGACACATGGTGGCACAGCGGTCTGTCAGCATGTCCATCATAGCTCCAAACTTAGTGGCTGAAAGAAAACATCAATAAATACAGAAAGTCATTAAAATGTTATAAACCTTGTGTTTTTATTATCAGCAGGGATTTAGTGGTGAGAGATAAATAAAACTGTAAGTGCTTCTGTAGTATATAAACATTTGTCTCTTTGCTTAAAACAGATACACAGAGATGAAGGTTTGGTTTAAGAAGTCTTTGCTTTCAGGGTCTAATTAATGTTGTGCAAATTGTAATGTTGTGTGTGTTTTATTATGTGATTTAATGTATTTTATTTTTTTATCTTTCTTGACTTTTTAAAGTTTTTTTTCAGTTTCATGAAAGCGCACTATAAATAAAATGCACTGTTATTATTATTATTATTATTATTATTATTATTATTACTATTATTATTACTATTAAGAAGTGGAGCAGACACAATTATTTTAACTTTAAGGAGAATATTAGCTGTGTAAAAAAAATACATTAAATGTTTTTTTGAAACCACATTGGCAAACGTGTTTTCTTTTTTAGTAATTCTCTTGTTATTGGTTTGTGTGACTGTACAAAAGCAAAACACAACCAAATGAACACGAAGCCCTATCAATCATGTAGAAAGGAAAAATAAACAGATAAATAAAGAAATGGTATAAAAAGATAAAGAAAGACATAAAAATAAAATAGAATGAACAGATAAATATGTGGGGGGAAGGGGAAAAACAGGGGGTGGGGAATCAAATAAATAAAAATCATAAAATAAAGTAAAGGGCAGAAAAGTACAGAGGAAAAAAAAAACATTCTGTAGGTGAGGTTATTGGATTAAGCAGAACGCTATAGCCAAAAACATATTTTGTGAGGTTACAGTGGCCTTTGACCATCAAAATCTACTCAATTCATCCTTGACTCCAAGTAGATGTTTGTGCCAAATTTGTGGAAATTCCCTCAAGTCCTCCTTGTAATATTGCATATATGATAATGAAACTGACAAAGGGTCACAGTGACCTTGACCACCAAAATCTAATCAGTACATAGTTGAGTCCCAGTGAACGTTTGTGCCAAATTTGAACAACGTCACTCAAGGTGTTCTTGAGATATCGCGTACTTGAGAATGAAAAAGATTCAAGGTCACAGTGACCTTGACCTGTGACCACCAAAATGTTATCAGTTCATCCTCTAGTCAAAAGGGACATTTGTGCCAAATTTGGGAGGAATTTACTTCATGGCCCTCTTGGGATATTGTGTTTATTTTCGCCTACACTCACAGGTACCGCCGGTGAGACAATAAAAGTAAGGGGGGCATGTTCACTCCTCCCTTCTCCGTGGAAATGATGCTCCTTACAGATACTTACACTGATTGAGCGCCCGTGCAGCGTGGCCGTCAAAAGCATCAAGCAGGGCACTGAGCAAGTAGCAGAAGACGGCAGGCCACGGACAGCAGGGCATCAGGTAGAAGGACAGCAGAGCCAAAACAATTCGGGCGTAACCTGCAGGTACAAAGTACAAGTTACACTGCATCTATGTAACTACATCTAAAAGGGAAACACTGTACTTTTTAACGCACTACATTTATTTGAAAATTTTAAGGTACTTTGCGGATTTTGATCATCAAAACAAAATATAATCAATTACATTACAATGGTTTATTACTGTTTTAGCTACCCAGCAGTATAAAAAGTAATTCAAATAAGTTTCACATTTACCAGCTGCAACATTAAAATGATGAACTCATTAATGCATCAATAATTATAATCCAACAATAAATCATGTTTACAAAATGGGCCATCATGCAGAAGTACAATTTGATGCTACAGCTGTACTTTTACCCAAGTATCATTCAAATGCATGGCTCTTCCTTGCAACAGAGTATTTTCATACTGTGGTACCAGTATTTTCACTTAAGTTAAAGGTCTGAGTAATACTTTGTTTAAACACTTAACTCCTGTTTTATCCATTCCCTTTGAGGGGAAAAAGCAGTCTATGTTTTTACTGCATAAACTGATTTTGCTGCACTACAAGTAACCAGGTATTAAACTGTTAACATGAGAGAGAGAGACTGTAAATCTTTACATCAGAAGAGCCTGAAGATGTTTAGTTAGTTAGTTTCCCTTAAATTAATCTTTATTACAAACATTGAACACGTTTACTAAAGTGAATAATTGTATACGATTTGACAGTAAACACTTGTTTATGGAGATTTAGACTTATTGGTTAACCTGTAATCCCCTGAAAATACGTAATATCAAATAACACACACACACACACACACACACACACACACACACATATATATATATATATATATACGGCCACTATATTTTTAGACTTAAATTTCACCAGAGGGATTTCTCTGTTTGACAGTTTTATCTGACGTAGATTAGAGGCCTTAAAAATCTAATACTGAGTGTATTCATTTACAACATACGAGGCAAAAAAACTCGAGAAAGGATAACGGGGGAAAATAAATTAACCAAATACGAATAAAGACAGTATTGTGCTTTTCTTAAATCAGCACTTTTTTGAATGGACTTTGGCGCGACTCGTCTCCCAGCAGCACCCATCCTGTCGGAGAGCTAACTCTGAGCTAGCTACATGTTGGTACACACGATGAAAACTCACCGATTAAATTGGGAACGAAGAAGAAAATGTTTTCCTGCGCCATCTTCAATGTTCGGGGCGGTTTTCTGTAGTCTTTTTGTTCCTGTTGGCTTCGTGTTTTAACTCGTATATCTAAGGAAAACTCAAGAAGCGACAGTCAATGTTCGTTAAGCGATGACTTCCTTGGGGCAGATAAACGTCAACTTCCTGTTTTCACACAGAAACATGACTTCCGTTTAACTTTCAGAATAAAATCGTTTTATGGACTAATTAACTGTTACAGATTACAGAGCTCATACCTCAAATAACAATCTCTGGCATCTATATAAAAAAAATTACATGAGATTTGAACAGTGTTTTGGTGCATGTGTTATAGGTAACCCTTTCATAATATTTATTGTTATACAGTATATAGTATACACACCTTACCATAGCCTGTGTCAGGGAGCAAAGAATTACATGTAATTTAGGGGTTGACCGATATTGTTTTTTCAGGGCCAATAACAATACTGATTATTAGTACTCAATGAGACCAATACCCGATATTTGAAACCAATATGTATTTATAATAAAAATGAAAATATTTCTGTCAGAACTTAAAATTTGGAATACATCAAACTCTAATGCAAAACTTTGCTTTTAGTAAATGTCTTATCAAAACTGAACCTTTCAACAGCAGCAAGTTCCCAGCAACTTTTTAAAATTAAGTACAGAAAAAATATTTAATGAAAAATTAATAAATAGCCTAAAAATATCTCCCTGAGGTTTTACAAAGTAAAAGTTCCTCCAATGCTGACACTTTCTTTGCATGTATTGCAGACTGCCTTCCTTGGTGTTGGTTGAACGTAATACGCATACTTGTTAAAATACAATGCAGATACAGATAACTGGAAAAATGACAAATTATGTCCCCGATATTATGTCGATACCTAATGTAATTCAATTACAAAATAAATGGAATTACAATCAGTTACACTTACTGAGCATGTAAGCATGAATAACAAGCTTCTAAAATATAAAAAGTTTGTTGCTTGTCATAGTATGTTTGTTTTTCTGCTGTATTTTTTCCCTCTTGATGACACCTAATCAGCTGAAATTTAAAATAAGGGTTCAGCAGCTTGTTAATGCCAACATTAGGGGTATTATTAAATTCAGCCATGCGTTTTCTGTGTTAAAACCTCAGGTGAGAACCACTAGTGTCCAACGTTAGTGGTGGAATGCAAACTGTAGTACTTTCAGTCATGTCACTTTCTTTTTCAACTTTATCTCAGAGGGAAATATTTGACTTTACAGCACTGTGTACATCTCACGGCTTTAGTTACTTCACAAATTAAGAATTTTATACAGAGCTTACCATAATACATACCACAACCATAGTCCATTGGTCAACTGACTGAAAATCAGCTGGAGACTATTTTGATGGTAATTTTTCATGTAAAAAGCTTTGCAATGTAAAGATTTACTGCTTTTCCTTTTTAATGGATGTAATAATTTGAATGTATTAGTCATAATGTTGATGTTTGAACTGCTGGCTGGACTAAACAAACACTGTGAAAATACATTTTCTTGATTTAATACTTTAACTGAAGCAACAGTTTAAATGAAGGATTGTAAATTGTAACAGAGTCAGTTTACAGTATTGTATTAGTACTTTTAATTTAAAAATGCATCCTTTTATGTCCTCTAGATCTGTCCATTTTCAGATGTAAGTGAATTATTTTCAAGTTGTGCTTTTATTTTAAAAGACATAACATGTTTTTCTTGTCTCAGCCATGGATTTATTATAAGGAAGTCTCAGGTCTCGGTCTCGGACTTCCTCATAATATATCCACGGCATGGATCCGGTTGGTTGGGTCGTGACGTCACGTCGCAGCGTGCAGCGGCGCCTCCCCTTTAAGCAAAGATACTTTAAAACAGACATACTGTTTATCAGCGGGACAAGAAAATAAAACAAGAAAGGTAATTCATGATAAATAATATAATACTTATATTATCTAATTCTTTCTTTTATAATTACATGTATATAATAGGTCATTTCCCCATACCTTTCATTCAGTTCAACAAACCAAATATACTTCTCTATAAATATAGTTTTGCCAAGTTAGGATAAATGTATATATAATGTAAACATCCATGGATAATAATACATCATGCATTAAATGGACAATTAAACTTTTTTTAAGTGGAAAAAGATGGGAAAAAATGAAATTAGCCTTTTCTGTCCCCTCATCTCACTCTAAAATAATATTTTTATAAATAAATATTTGCACAAATTTGGAAAATAAACTTAAATATTTCAGAAAAAAATCCAAAGTCTGCACACAAGAAATATGTGTTATTTTTAATCCACCCAAACTTTCTTTTACTATCAGTGCAAATGAGGTAGACGTGACAACTACAGACAGCATCAGATTACACTGAGGTCGGCCTCCTGCAGCGTTGCTGGACGCTAATGTGACATATTGGCAGGAAACCAGCTGATTTATGTTCCACACGTTGCCATGCCAATGCTGCAGGATGTGACCAGATGGTTTTTGTACCCATTTACACTGTGCAAAATCAAATAATGAGCTGATAATCTGGAAACGTTCTGTTATTAAAGCCCCGCAAAGTGTTCAATATTGACAGTTTCTAATAAATTTAGTTATTAGATGGCAGTTAAGCCTCACTTAATACATAGTCATTGCTGTGTAAAAAAGCTCTGCTACTTTTTTTCCCAGAAGCTTGATAAAATTATAATAACTTCTTCCATCACTCTTAAAACACTTTGGGAATCCCTGAGTGAGAGACATATCATATTGTTATGTTTGATAGGAGTAAAATAAACAAATGTTACATCACATGTGGACGTGAGCAAAATCTGTGACTCACTAAATTTATCCTCATATCACCCAAGTGACAAACCTGTCAGCAGCGTATGCCTCAAGTCAAGTCAACTTTATTTGTATAGCACATTTAAAACAACCAGGTTGACCAAAGTGCTTTACAGGGTAAAAAGGCAAATAGAATACATCACACAACCTAAAACAACAGCAAAATTATTGGCAATATCAACAAAAATAGTAAAATCTGTTGGGATAAATTAAGTAAATTTTCATCTGAAATGAAGGCCAGGAGGAAAAGATATGTCTTCAACAAAAATTTAAAATGCTCTACCATGGGGCCAGATATGATTTTAAGTGGTATGTTGTTCTACAGGTTTGATGCAGCTTGATCTCCCCTTCTTTTAAGCTTTGTTTTAGGCACATCCAGGTTGGCAGCTGGTTAGCAGACCTCAGTGTTCTGGCTGGAGTATGGACATGAAGCAGTTTATATAAAAGGGCAGCGCCAAACCATTAAGTGCTTTAAAAGTTAACAAGACATTAACATCAATTCTGTAGTGAACAGGGAGCCAGTGCAGTGAACGCAGCACAGGGTAATGTGGTCCTTCTTTTTAGAGCCTGTTAGACAGAGGACCAAATACAATGACCTCCGTCTTGTTTCCAAGTTTTAATGTCTTTTAGACGGTCAAGTAAAGGCAATTTTCTCTGAGACTTTAGACAGGAAAGGCACCTTAGAGATGGGCTTGAAACTTGAAAGAACTGAGGGGTCAAGATTGTGTTTTTTAACAAGGGTTGCATAACAGCATGTTTAAAGGCATTTGGGACACAAACAAAAACAATACACTTATTTATCAGTGTGAGAACTAATGACCAATGTACCAAAGAGATCCCTGAAAAGACGAGAGGGGATGCTATCTGAGGGGCAGATAGTGGGCCACAGACGATGAACAACCTGACAGACAAGACAATGAAACGGGCTCAAACTGGTCCAAACAGATGATCTGAGGACACATATTTTTTCATCAAAGAATTTTAGAAAATTGTCACAGAGGGTTGAGGATGGTGTGACAGGACCTGTATCACAGGGTTTATGAGAGTGTTGAAAACACTAAAAAGTACCTGTGGCCTCTGGGTGTATTTGTAACGGGTGAGTGTTGGACCCAGATGCAGTACTCGGATGCTCAGGGACGGTTGGTAATAAACTTTATTTAACCCAACACAATCAAAGTCAATAATGCTCAGAGTCAATGGTGTGGAAAGTTCGTTCTTCGGGCTGGGAGCCCAAACACAGTCTTTGGGAATCCCACGAAGAGATGACACGAACCTTGCAGTTGCTGCAGCTGGAGAGCAGGAGACCCCGTAGCCCGTCGAGCCGACAACACGTGGTGACTGAGTGTCGTCGATTGAGCACAGGGATAGTCGAGGGCAGGCAGGAGTTCCGTAACCGTGAAGGCAGTCCGAGAAGGCAGCAGCACCGATGAGGAGAGAGCAAATGGATCGTCGAAGCCAGGCGGAGGAGACGTAACCAGGAGAGCAGTCAGGATTCCGAAGCGCCGAAACAGAGCACGTGGTCAGGGACGGAAGGCAGGTAGGTACACGAGGAGTCAGGCGAGGAGGGAATGTCGGGGACAGGCAGAGTCGGCGTCGGAAGATCTGGCAGAATATCGCTGGAGAGTCTCGCATAGTGCTGAAGAACAATCTGGCAGAGAGTGAGTGTGCTGGAGTGGCTTATATGCATGGTTGATTGGTGATCAGTTGCAGCTGTGTGGTGAGCAGGCTGAGGAGGTGGGCGTGGTTTGCAGGTGGAGTGAGCAGAGGGAGGGTGAGTGGAAAAATACTGGCAGCAGAGGAGGAGGAGAGGGCAGGCAGGCATACACCATGACAGAACCCCCCCCTCAAGGGACGGCACCCGACGTCCCAAAACAGGTCCACCGAAGACGGGAGGGAGTAGGGGGCCAGGAGGAGGGCTAGAACTCCTCGGAGATGTCCGACTCGAGCCCACCGTAGTCAGAAGAGGAATCGACCTCCGGAGGAGCAGCAGGAACCCCCTCGACGTCCCCAGAAGCCCCAGGATCAGGAGGAGGACGAGGAGCAGAACCACGCCCCAGGGCGGCACGGGAGGGCTGGTCAGGGTACTGGCGATGAAACTCCTCCACCATCTGCGCGTCCAGGACCTGCCGGGCCGGCACCCACGATCTCTCCTCCGGGCCGTATCCCTCCCAGTCCACCAGGTACTGCAGGCCCCTCCCACGGCGACGTGAGCGAAGCAGACGACGGACGGTGAACGCTGGGGCCCCATCGATGATCCGGGGAGGCGGAGGTGGCTGGGAGACGGGCTGAAGAGGGCTCTCTCTGACCGGCTTGATCCGGGAGACGTGAAACGTGGGGTGTATCCACATCGAGCGAGGCAACCGGAGCCGAACCGCCGAGGGATTGACGATGCGGTTGACTGGAAAAGGACCCACGTATTTGGGGGCCAATTTCCGGGAATCCACTCGAAGGGGGAGATCCCTGGTGGAGAGCCACACCTTCTGCCCCACCCGGTAGGAGGGAGCCTGGGAGCGGTGGCGGTTCGCAGCAGCAGCATAGCGACCAGTGGCCCGCAGCAAAGCAGTTCTGGCCTGCGACCAGGTTTGGCGGCAGCGCCGGATGAATGCCTCCACCGACGGATACACCGTGTCCTTCTCTTGCTCGGGAAACAGAGGGGGCTGGAAGCCGTAAGCACACTGGAAAGGGGAGAGTCCTGTGGCAGAGCTGACCAGGGTGTTGTGCGCATATTCAACCCACATGAGCTGCGAGGACCAGGAGGCAGGGTGAGAGGAGGCCATGCACCGGAGCGCCGTCTCCATCTCTTGATTCATCCTCTCAGCTTGGCCATTGGACTGGGGATGGTAGCCAGAGGACAGACTGATGGATGCTCCCAGGAGGCGGCAAAACTCCCTCCAGAACGCTGACGTGAATTGGGGACCACAATCCGACACCACGTCAGTGGGGAGTCCGTGGAGTCGGAATACGTGGTCCAGTAACAAACAGGCAGTCTCTTTGGCAGAGGGGAGTTTTGGCAGGGGCACAAAATGTGCCATTTTACTGAATCGATCTACCACTGTCAGGATGGTGGTGTGTCCTCCTGACAGTGGCAGACCGGTAACAAAGTCCAGAGAAATATGAGACCACGGGCGATGAGGCACAGGGAGGGGTCTCAGAAGGCCGGCAGGGGCTTGGCGAGGGGTCTTGTTCTGGCTACAGACGGGACAAGCGTTCACAAAGTCCCTGGTGTCCTCATCCAGGGTGGCCCACCAGAACCGCCGCTGTAGAACCTCCTTGGTTCGAGCTATCCCCGGATGACAGGTGAGACGGGAGTTGTGGGCCCACTGCAGCACCTCCGACCGGAACCCCTGAGGGACGAACAGGCGGTCCTGTGGACATGAGCTGGGTCCCGGCTGATTCTCCAGTGCGGCTTTGATCCACTCCTCGATCTCCCAGGTAAAGGTGGCCAGGAGACGGGATGAGGGAAGAATATTGTCCGAGTGAGGGGAGTCCTCCTCACCCACAAGAAACTGTCTTGACAAGGCATCGGGCTTGACATTCCGGGAACCAGGGCGATAGGAGAGCGTGAAGTTGAAGCGGGCGAAGAAGAGGGCCCACCGGGCTTGGCGTGAATTCACCCGTTTGGCTGAGCGGATGTACTCGAGATTTTTATGGTCAGTCCAGACGAGAAAGGGATCTCTGGTACCCTCCAGCCAGTGCCGCCACTCCTCCAATGCTAGCTTTACCGCTAGCAATTCCCGATTCCCAATGTCATAATTCCTCTCCGCTGGAGACAGGCGTCTGGAGAAGAAAGCACAGGGGTGTAACTTCCCATCATCTGCCGAGCGTTGAGAGAGCACAGCCCCCACTCCCACATCGGAGGCGTCCACCTCCACAACGAACTGCCGGTCAGGGTCAGGGATGAGTAGGATGGGAGCTGTGCTGAAGCCGTCTTTCAGATGCTGGAAAGCCTTTTCTGCATCCGTGGTCCAGCGGAACTGGGTCTTTGAAGAGGTGAGGGCAGTGAGAGGGGCGGCTATCGTGCTGTAGCCTCGAATGAAACGTCTGTAAAAGTTAGCGAACCCCAGGAACCGCTGCAGCTGCTTGCGGGAGTCAGGTACCGGCCAGGAGGATACAGCAGACACTTTGGTGGGGTCCATTTCCATGTGGTTATGACTGATGATGTAGCCCAGGAAGGTGACAGAAGGAGTGTGAAACTCACACTTCTCAGCCTTTACAAACAGTGAGTTTTCCAAAAGGCGCTGAAGGACTCTCTGAACATGATGAATGTGCTCTTGTTCGGACTGGGAAAAAATCAAAATATCGTCAAGATAGACGAAAACAAATTTGTTTAACATGTCTCTGAGCACATCGTTTATGAGAGCCTGGAACACAGCTGGGGCGTTAGTGAGTCCGAATGGCATCACCAGGTATTCATAGTGTCCAGTGGGAGTGTTGAACGCCGTTTTCCACTCATCCCCCTGTCGAATGCGGACCAGGTGGTAGGCGTTGCGAAGATCTAGCTTGGTGAAGATAGTGGATCCCTGTAACAGCTCGAAGGCCGAGGCGATGAGGGGAAGGGGGTAGCGGTTCTTCACCGTGATGTCGTTCAGACCTCTGTAATCGATGCAAGGTCTGAGCGAACCGTCCTTTTTTCCCACGAAGAAAAACCCGGCTCCCGCAGGTGACGAGGAGGGTCAGATGATACCGGAAGCCAAGGACTCAGAGATGTAGGTCTCCATGGCCTCTCTCTCCGGTGCGGAAAGCGAATAGAGACGGCCTTTGGGAGGAACAGACCCAGGCAGGAGATCGATGGCGCAGTCATAAGGTCTGTGAGGAGGTAGAGAGGTGGCTCTGGACTTGTTGAACACCTCCCGAAAGTCGTGGTAATCAGCGGGCACCCCGGAGAGGTCTGGAGAGGAGCTGGAGCTGACAGACGGTGCGGGCGTGACCCTGCGTTGAAGGCATATCTGCTGGCAGGAAGAACTCCATGACTGGATCGATCCTGTGGCCCAGTCTATGTGTGGATTATGGCGTCGTAGCCATGGATATCCAAGAATCAGCGGAACATTGGGGGAATCCAGGACGTGAAACTGGATGGTTTCTTGATGTTCACTTGCCAGGATCATGGAGAGGGGAACGGTCTGGTGAATGACGGTCCCCAGAAGATGTCCATCTAGAGCATGGGCCGGAACGGGACGGGGAAGGGGAACCTGCTCAATCCCCAGCTGACGGGCGAGTTCTTTATCGATGAGGTTGACGTCGGCCCCAGAGTCAACAAAGGTAGCGAGGGTGTGGGACCCCTCTTTTACCAGAAGCTGGACGTGAAACAGCGGTCGAGGGTTGGGGACAGAGTACTGGGATCGGCTCAGCAGGATGCCCCTCTCGACTGCTGAGCCCTCCCTTTTACCGGGCATTTGGAGACAAAATGGCCGGCCTGACCACAGTAAAGGCAGAGATGTCCCCGTCGGCGTCTCTCCCGCTCTTCCGAAGACAGCCGGGTCTGACCCACCTGCATGGGCTCTGAACCCCCTGGAGCTGAAACTGGAGGCTGACCGGGAATCACCGGAGGACCTGGCTGGCGAACTGGAACACGAAGAGCCCCCTCCTCCTGGCGTCGCTCTTTTCTCCTCGCCTGAATGCGTTTATCTAGCCTCGTGGTTATCTCAATGAGACCGTCCAGGGAATGAGGCAGATCAAACGACACCAGTTCGTCTTTTATATATAGGGCTAGACCGTTGAGGAATGCGTCACACTGAGCGGCAGAGTTCCAATCGCTCTGTCGAGCTTGAGTTCTGAATTCTATGGCGAAATCCGCCACCGTGCGATCTCCCTGCCGTTGATTCAGCAGCCCCCCTGTGGCATCGGGCCCCACGGAGACAGGTCCGAATACCTTGCGAAGCTCCTCGGAAAATGCTTGAAACGATGCACAGGCTGGCGTGCCTCTCTCCCACTCCGCCGTTCCCCACAGGCGTGCTCTGCCCATGAGGTGGTTGATGGCGAAGGCGACCCGAGCCCCCTCTGTGGCGAATGTGTGAGGTTGCAGGGCGAACAGGATCGAGCAGTTGGTGAGAAATGGATTGCACCCCTCCGGATCCCCGGCATAGCGTTCTGGCGCTCCCACACGCGGTTCTGACGTCATGCTGGGGGAGGGCGTTGGAGGAGGAGGAGGAGCAGGAGCGGCGTGCTGTGTTAGCGATGTAGCCATCTGTTGAACCTGGTTGGCTAACAAGGTTAGCGCCCGTTCGAGAGCTGATGCAGACTGACGAGCCTCCGCCGCGTTGGAGGTTAGCTGAGCCTCGTGTTGCTGGAGCATGCCCTCCACGCGGGATAGGCGGGACTGCAGAGCATTGGAGTCTGCTGGGTCCATGACTGGCCAGATTGTACTGTAACGGGTGAGTGTTGGACCCAGATGCAGTACTCGGATGCTCAGGGACGGTTGGTAATAAACTTTATTTAACCCAACACAATCAAAGTCAATAATGCTCAGAGTCAATGGTGTGGAAAGTTCGTTCTTCGGGCTGGGAGCCCAAACACAGTCTTTGGGAATCCCACGAAGAGATGACACGAACCTTGCAGTTGCTGCAGCTGGAGAGCAGGAGACCCCGTAGCCCGTCGAGCCGACAACACGTGGTGACTGAGTGTCGTCGATTGAGCACAGGGATAGTCGAGGGCAGGCAGGAGTTCCGTAACCGTGAAGGCAGTCCGAGAAGGCAGCAGCACCGATGAGGAGAGAGCAAATGGATCGTCGAAGCCAGGCGGAGGAGACGTAACCAGGAGAGCAGTCAGGATTCCGAAGCGCCGAAACAGAGCACGTGGTCAGGGACGGAAGGCAGGTAGGTACACGAGGAGTCAGGCGAGGAGGGAATGTCGGGGACAGGCAGAGTCGGCGTCGGAAGATCTGGCAGAATATCGCTGGAGAGTCTCGCATAGTGCTGAAGAACAATCTGGCAGAGAGTGAGTGTGCTGGAGTGGCTTATATGCATGGTTGATTGGTGATCAGTTGCAGCTGTGTGGTGAGCAGGCTGAGGAGGTGGGCGTGGTTTGCAGGTAGAGTGAGCAGAGGGAGGGTGAGTGGAAAAATACTGGCAGCAGAGGAGGAGGAGGAGGCAGGCAGGTATACACCATGACAGTATTAGAGACACTGCCAAAACAAATAAACTCTGTTTTGGCAGTTTTTATAGCTCGTTGGTAATTAGACAGACAGATCTGTAATACTTCAAATGACACACGAAGTTTATCCTTTTTCCACCTTCTCTCAGCCTGCCGAACATTCGCCTGCCCACGTCTGACAGCGGGTAGAATCATTTAACCACGTCTCAGAAATTGCTTTAGTGTGGTTTAATTTTAAAGGGGCAACAGAGTCCAACGTGCTAGTGCAGGTTGAGTTAAAAAGAGGTAAAAATCTTTAAAAACAGCAGAAAACTGTGATGGAGTCTGACAATTTATCACACGGCGGTGACGTGCAGGAGGACAAGACTTCACCACAGAGCAGGACACAGTAACAGCGGACAAAACAGGCAAATGGTCTGATATACATGTATCAGAGATTTTATTGACGACAACACACACACGGGGACAGCACGAGGTCTAACGTGTGCCCCTTTTCATGTGTCGGACCTGCCACAGACGGCGTCAAGTTAAAAGAATTTAGCAGATTCAAGAAATCTTTAAACATAGGCCTGTCATAGCAGCACACATGTATACTAAAATCACCACAAATTAATAGATGATCATACTCCAGCACAATACCCACTAGAAATATGCTTGTGAAATAAATTAGAGAACAACAAATTCTGCTGTAGAATCTGCTGAACTCGTGTCTGTAGAAAGTTTATGATCCACCTTTAGACACTTCTAATGTTGTATTTGGTCATAAACTCTCTTTCTCTCTGAAGCCATCCCATCCCATCCCATCCCAAATGATGTGTTTCACATCTTATTTAAGCGCATAAAGTCTAATAATAATAATGATAAAAAAGTCTAACATTACAACCTTATGATAATGATAAAAAAGTCTACTATTACACCATACTAATGATAAAAAAGCCTTCCTTCACACCCCTATAATAATGTTAAAAAAGCCTTCCTTCACACCCCTATAATAATGTTAAAAAAGCCTTCCTTCACACCCCTATAATAATGTTAAAAAAGCCTTCCTTCACACCCCTATAATAATGTTAAAAAAGCCTTCCTTCACACCCCTATAATAATGTTAAAAAAGCCTTCCTTCACACCCCTATAATAATGATAAAGAAGTCTACTGTTACAACCTCCTAATAATTTTTAAAAAAGTTAACCTTTGCACCCTTATAATAATTTTGAAAACTTTGCCTTTATACCCTTATATTAATGACAAAAAGTCTACCATTACACCCTTATAATAATTTTAAAGTTTACCATTACACACTCATAGTAATGATAAAAAATGTTGCTGAAGCTCTCACTCATTCCTGTCTCTCTTTCTCTTTCTCTAACTGCGTCTTCCTGTTCACCTCTCGCTTGGCATTGTCGATGGCAGCCATGTTTTTGACGCCAACGAAGAGGTGCACCAGGGTGACGGCGGTCTTCAGCAGGCAGATGATCCCGCACACTCCCTGCAGCCAGTAAAACCAGGCTGTAGCAAAGAGAGCAGAGATGTGTGATTAGGTAGTTTTTAGGGTGGAAAAGCCTATGTTTATATGACGAAGCAGTGGCAGAGAAAGTATTCAGAGCCTATCCTGAGGTAAAAGTACTAGTACCACAGTAAAAAAACTCTGTTCCAAGTAAAAGTCCCGCATTCAAAGTGTTGTAAAAGTGTGAGTATGATCATGAAATTGTGGTAGAACTAAAATTTCTGCCTCACAGCTTTATGCCTCTGCACACTTGTTAAGTTGCTGTTACAGTTTACATCCATGTCTGTGAAAACATGGATGCTTCACACTAGGGCAGCCCCCTGAAAGTGAGTGATCATCAGGCAGAGACCCCTAAGTCAACTGAGATTGCTTTAAGTCAAGCAGTTGTGGGTTGTTTTTTTTTTGTTTGTTTTGCTTGCAATGTACCTCTTACGACGTTTTGGTCCCCAGATTTTGCTGAAATCTGTGAGTGCTCTTGATTTTCAACTGCTCCTTAATACAGGCTGCTGTGGACACAATGCAGTGCCACAGAAGAGGAGAGACTCTTCACATTTAGACTCAGAGACAACATTATCTTCTCTCTTCTGCTTAGAAGAACTTGACATGACACAGTCTCTGGCTTTGCTAGATATCTAGTATCAGCAACAACAAAAAAAAGTTGCACATTTGTGATCCGTTGCTGGCACAGTTAGCTTGTTTATTGTATTAAGTGAATGCCCACAGTGAATGTCACACTGAACACGGCTGGTGGGCCCTGCTCAAGCTGTGGTGTCTTATATGTGTAAAAGACAAATTGCTGATTACTCATATCAAACAGCTGAATCTGGTTCGACTGACATAACTCTGATTCTGATACAGCCCTAACTATATAATGCTCTACTTTTCCAACTGTGACAATATCCTTCAGGCTGCCTGACAAGCTCCCTTTGAACTTGGTAGCAAAGAAATCCACTTCACTACCGATGATAGCAACTTCACGTCACACATCACACTGAATTCTCCACATCTACAGAGGCAGTAAGGAAGATGGGGTTCCAGATGTTCTTGCTGTACCCTGCCAGGCTGAAACTGATTCTGGGATCCACTCGACATGTACTTAACACTCGCCAAGAAGTGTTAAAGAGTAAAAACTTTATGGGAAACCCAAACATCCCTTATTTATCACACAGTGACTTCTTGGGGTCTGTTATTACATTAAATAAGCTTAAAGTGGCTGTCATTGGTGTGAAGAGGGAATAATCTCGGGGTTGGGATGGTATTCCACCTGAGCTTTACTCAATGTCATAGGATGAGGTTGGACATTACATGTTAGATATAATTCTTGATGCAGTCTAAATAGTTTTTTTCTCAGCGACGTCAACATGGCTTTACTTACTGTCTTACCTAAATGAAATAAGGATCCCAGTCTATGAACTATCTATATAACCATTAAGCATTTCATGTGCTGAAGGAAAAGCCAAAGTATTGGCCTCTAGGATTGAGACACTGGCCGTGCACCACAACCAGAACAGTTTAATAAGGTCATAGGAGATTACATTTGCAGGTTACTTCATGTGTTACACTTTTGAAAAGACATTTATACACCCTGTGCTGTGTTGTCACTGGATGCTGAAAAAGCCTTTGATTGGCTCGAGAGGCAATACCTGTGGGAGATGCTTTAAAATTTTGCCTCAGGTGAGGCTTTATTCATCTGATTAAGGTACTTCATTCAATTCTTTTATCCATGGTGTCAGCCAACAACATTTTATCTACTCCTATCTCCATCTCTACAGGCTACCTTTAGGGCTGTACTTTCTCCCCTCTTTTATTTTCTTTTTCTCTAAAACCTCAAGCCCAAAACATGCATTCCTTTATTGAATCCATCACTTTTTGCACATCATTCTTTTTCCTTATTTACTGATGATATGCTACTGTACAAGAACAATGTCCCCTCCTCCATTCCTCATATTTTGGATGTCTTTACCCAATTTAGTTCCATCTCTAGATAGAAAATCAACTGGTCCAAGTCCCAGCTTTTGCCTCTAAATCAATCTTGAAACCCATCAGTTTAGTGATTAAATATCGATCCCTCCTGTGTGCATCAGATGTTGAGGAGAAGGAAAATCTTACCTGCAGGTTCCTGGATGTGATCGTGAAGGTACAGCAGACAGAAGAAGAGGTCATTCCCAACAGACATCACAAACAGCACCAGCTGCACAAGAGAGACATTCTCTTTCATTTTAATTTAATGCATAATTTACTGTATCTGTGTGTGTGTGTGTGTGTGTGTGTGTGTGTGTGTGTGTGTGTGCGTGTGTGTGTGTGTGTGTGTGTGTGCGTTCCTCACCTCAGATGTGTAGTAGATTTGAAGGAAGGGGTTGGAAGACTGGTCGACAGTTTTGTGACTGGCTGATCCCTTCATTGTTGTGCTGTGAAAAATAAAACCAAAAGACGCAACAAGATTATGAGAGTAGCAGATGATATGGGTTGTTGCTGATGATATTAGAGTGAAGTGAAGTCAATTTTATTTATAAAGCCCATTATTACAAATCACAGTTTGCCTCAGACGGCTTTACAGCATACGACATCCCTCTGCCCTTACACCCTCACATCGACGAAAGAAAAGCTCCCCAAAAAACCCAACCTGTAACGCAGGGTAAAAAATGGTAGAAACCTCAGGAAGAGCGACTTAAGAGGGATCCCCCCCCTCCAGGATGGACAGATGTACAATAGTTGTCATAAATGACAATTAAATTACAGTAATCGCATAAAGAAAAGAGAAAGAGAGAGCGAGAAAGAGAGAGAGGAAGACAGAGGGAGAGATGCACAGAGATAATGGTAACAATAACATATATAACAAAAGTGATAGACATAAAATGAATAAATGCAATTTATGACAGCATGTGATGTTACATGCAAATATCGTAAGTGTTCCACGTGTATATTAGTCATGAAGAAATGACTCATAATAATAACAGTAGAAGGTCCTGTTGAGCAGGATCATGGCATCAGCCGCAGGCTCAGGCTCAGCCTCAGACAGGACCACAGCAACAACACAACCAAGACCACGATCAAGGCGAGCCGGAGGTACAGTATCAGTGCAGCCACATCACGAGCACGGCCAATGGCAGGGTCACAGCATCAGCACAGCTGTCACCACAATCAGGCGCAGCCAAGATTGCAGCCAAGATCCGGGAAAATTATGAAACAAGGGAGCACAAATGCTCCACAGAGGCAACCAAGTTAGTTTAATGCAGTAAAAAGACAAGAGCATGGAGGGAGCAAGAGAAAGAAAAAGGAGCTCAGTGTATCATAGAAAGTCCCCTGACATACTAAATCTATGTCAGCCTAACTAGGGGCTGGTCCAAGCAACCTGAGACAGCCCTAATTATAAGCTTTATCAAAGAGGAAAGTCTTAAGTCTACCCTTAAAAGTGGAAACAGTGTCTGCCTCCCTGAAACTGGAAGATGGTTCCATAAAAGAGGAGCGTGGTAACTGAAGGCTCTGGTTCCTATCCTACCTTTGCAGACTTTAGGAACTACAAGTAACCCTGCGTTTTCAGAGCGCAGTGCTCTTTAGGGTAGATAGTGTGATGTCCCTTGCTGTAACCACTCACACAACACGTCTTACATTCCTGATCTACTGGTAATCACGTCCCATTCAATTTGTTTTTGACATGTTATATTTCACCTTAATTTGTCAAATAATTTGATTTGACTATCTAGTTGTTTTGGTGCTCTCCGCTTTGTCATGGCCCAAGAGCCGGGTTATGACAATAGGGAGGTGCCTAGTCAAATAATGTTTCCCTCCTGTTTAAATAATGTTTCCCTTAGCTCCACCACCAGAAATACTTGCAGTGACATCACAAAGAAACATTTAAGACTCTTCCAATCTGAATTTTAGAATTTTTTTATATATTTATATATTGAATAATTTTTAAGGCCTCATATTAGTAAACGTGTATTACAATTTGTGATTTTTTTAAGACCTGTGACCACCCTGATTGAACCCATGTGGAGGGAGAGACTTGTCTTGGTGCTGGCGTACCTGTGCATGTACAGCCAGTGGCTGGCGATGTCCACACACATGCTGACCTGGAACAGGAAGGTGTAGGAGGGATAGAGGAGGGACAGGTTGACCCGCAGACACATGGTGGCACAGCAGTCTGTCAGCATGTCCATTATGGCTCCAAACTTAGTGCCTAAAAGAAAACATCATTAAATATAGAAAAAGAATACATAAAAACCTCATGTGTTTAGTATCAGTGGGGTTTGAGGCTTTAGTAGTAAAAGATAAACTGTGGGTGCTGAAAAATATCCATATGTTTTTGTAGAAAATACTTGTCCCTGTGCCTAATACACATACTCAAAGACATAGGTTTAAAGTGGACACGGAAGGTGGTCACCATTGTACTGTTACTATCTAATTACTGCACTAACCCAATCTTATTTTGTAAGTGTACACCATTTATTTCAATGTCAATATGATCTAGTCATAAGTAATTTGTAAGAGATTATAACGCTCTTTAAAAATGCCCATTTCATCACAATATCATACATTAATTTTATGGAGACATATATAGGTGTGCAACCAAAAGAACATACCTGAAAACATTATACCTACAGTCATGGCTATCACCAGCAAGACAATGAAAGTGAGGGGGGCATGTTCACTCCACCCTCCTCAGCAGAAATTGACGCTCTCTACAGATACATACATTGATTGAGCGCCCGTGCAGCGGGGCCGTCAACAGAGTCGAGCACAACATTGAGCATGTAGCAGAAGACAGCTGTCCATGGACAGCGGGGCATCAGGTAGAGGGACAGCAGAGCCAACACGATGCGGCCGTAACCTGCAGGTACAAAGAACAAGTTACACCTGCACATTTTTTCACTGAGTCCTCTGAAACCAGAAACATTAAACTCAACTTTGTTTGCTGGCTGAGTAATTTTAAAGTACAGTTCTGAGGTACTTGTATTTTACTTGAGTATTTCTATTTTTTACTTGTACTCCACTACATCTAAGAGAAATACTGTATTTTTTTTACAGCAGTACATTTATTTTAGGGTCAATGACAAATAAAGCCTCTAGAAAGGTATTTTTAAAAAGTATTTTCAATATAGATGTAATGCATATTTTTGAGTCCAGAACAATGTGTTTGAACAAGTCTCATTTATTGAATAACTTTTCTAACTGTTTTAACTCATTTTTTAACGGTATTTTTAACTTCACTACAAAAAAAATGTCAGGTGGCGCAACCAAATATTTATAAAAAATATATACATTCCTGATATATATTTTAAGATTAATTATTTGGCAACCATCCCTTAGGGTGTCTACACTAGGTAACACATTACTATTTTATCATTGTGGGTTTTTTTTTTTTTACAATGATTTAAGATTTTTGCATTCTGTAGGTCAGGTTTTAAGTATAGTTAACATCCAATTTTTCATTTAAAGACAGGAAAGTAATTACACAAATTCATATTCATATATTCATATTCATATAAATTCATATTTTCAGTATAATAACTACACACATTATATTCAGAAACCATTTGGTCACTTAAACCTATCATTTCTTGGTTTAAATTGGTTGTACCACCTGACAACATTAGTTATGACATGAAATATGCTAAAAAAAAATGCATTTTCCATTTCAAATAGTAACATGTGTTTTAGTCATCAGTCTCTATTTAAGTTTTCTTAAATTTTTCAAATGTTGGGTCAACACTGGTAGACAATATCTCATCTCAGTTTTGTGTATTAAAGTATTCCCAGTCTGAATGCACCAGCCGTGTGTGAATTGAGAGGCTCAATACAAAATAAAAGTCCAATTTTTATGGTTGCGCCACCCTGACATTTACGAAATGTAAATTGCTGGACAAAAGTTTTGCAGTTATTTTGACAGCTTTAAAATTATTGATATTAGAAAAAAAAATTATCCAAAAGACTTCAAAGATATAATAAAGCCAGAGCATTTTATTATGAATTTATCATTATTAAAATAACATTTTTAATCGTTTTTTTTAGTCCGCTCACTTGCTCGGACAGTTGCACCACCGGACATCATAGGGGTTTGAGAAACCAAAACATAAAAGAATATAATTATTTGAATTTACTGAAAAATGTTTGAAAATAAATAGGTTTTATGTGTCTAAGTGCATCACGAGATGTATGTTAATACTTACTTGTGAAACCTAATCCCAGTATTTGTACACGAGTGTAACCAAAGAGGGATTTTTCAGTTTTTCAAATTAATCTGAAGGATATTAGAGGCCTGAAGAACTATATGTGTCTAATAATTCACAATATATGAAGAAAATATAAAGTTGGAGTGATAAATAAATCAAATATAAAAATACATAGATAACATAATGTTTTAATTTTTTTTACTGGCACTTTATCTGAATGAAATGAACATAGCAGACTCTTTGTAAACATAGTTACTGTGATTAGATGTAAAACTTTTTTCTTCAAAACCAGCCAACCATGTAAGTCATTTGTAGTTTGCTTTTTTGTCACTGATTATGGCTGCCACCTTTCCCCGCCACGCTTCTCTCATGTGTGAGCAGATCCATGAAGACGACACAGTTCTGCAAGGCTGCGTTCAAGCTTGTTCAGTTCTGTCTAAAGAAGTGAGACGAACACACACTTGTCCTATCATTAAGGTGTATATAACATTTCAAAACCAGCACACTCAAAATCCTGCAATTTGCCCATCTGTTATCAAAATTGGACAAAATGTATGTTTATATGGTAGTACTAGATATGTCCACATAGACTGATCCAGATTGCTCAGAGAACACTTAGGTTATGGCCCAATTCCTGCTAAGCCCTGCTCATTCATGACAAAATGTTGTATATTCATCCAAAGAGGCTGTAAACCACGTTTTGTGTTTAACACTTCAAAATTCATTGAGTTCTATTATTATGAGTGTTTTTCAAACAAATAAAAGTGGCAGGAAATCTAATGGGCACACCTTAATGGTCCACGGGGCATATTTGTGTACCGAGTTTGATGTCGATACACTAAAAAAATTATTACGGACCTTGCTCATTCCAGCTCATAATTTAATATCTTGCATTAGATTTAATATCTAATGCAAAACGAAAAACAATAACAGTAACAAACCGGCACAAGTTCAGGCTTGAACCCCAAACTGAACAAACTCGAACCACCTGCTGAAGGAAAAGCCCCATAAGATGCACAAGTTAAAAACTCACCGATTAAATTGGGAACGAAGAAGAAAATGTTTTCCTGAGCCATCTTCGGTGTTCGAGACAGTTTCTGTCGTCTTTTATTTCTGTTAACAGAAATGTTTAACTTGTTAACTCCAGCGAAGAAACTCAGGAGCAGTTAATAAACAGTTAATGTTAAAATGATGACCAGAAGTTGACGTCAAGTCGTTTTTTTTATTTTTATTTTTTTTATTTTTATTTATTTTTTTTTTACAAAGCTTTATTATCAAAGTGGCATGAACAGTACAAGATTAATAAAAATGAATATAACAATATATATATATATTTTTAAAGTCGTAGTCTATTCAAGAAGTACTACCTTATTGTTATTAATTATAAATATGCAGAGCCACTGTCTCAGCGCGGATGCGGTGGGTTTGGTCGTGACGTGACGTGACGTGACGCAGGCCAAAGCGTGCAGCGGCGCCTCCTCTTTAAGCAAAGATATTTTAACATAGAAACATCAACTGTTTATCAACGGTACAAGAAAATAAACGAATAAAAATAATTCATGATTATTATTACTGTCAATATTATGGTTGTTATTAATAATAATTTCTTTTGTAATTACATGTCAATAATAGGTATTTTTCCTCACACATTTTATTTAATTCAACCAACATAATATTGTACTTCTCTCTAAATATTATTTATTGATTTTCAGTATATTTGTTACGTTCCAACTGACCTAAAACATTTAACAAGTATTGATTTAATTTAGAGCCCAGGATCAATCTAGTTTTTACCAATTTAGAAAAAAAATTATATATATAATGCAAACATCCATGGATTAAATTACATCATGCATTAAGTGGAAATTTTATTATTTTTTTTAAGTAGAAAAAAATGAAGAAAAAAATGAAAATAAGTTTGGCATGTTTGTCCTGTAAACATCTAGATTTAAACATGTTTTCTCCAAAATATTTAAGCCACCAAACATGAAGGCAATGCCAACAAAAACACGCACACTTTTGTCTTTTTTTGTTCATTTATTTCTCCAAAATTATTTTGTTACGTTGCTGTACAACTTATTTCTCAACTCTCCTCCAAACATTTTGAACCTGAACATTTTAAACTCAGCCTCCTGCTGTAAAAACTGCTTTTCATACATCCACACGCATCCATCCTGCTCTACACAGACTCTCATCTTCTTCATCTTCCTCCTCATCATCCTCCTCACCGTCAGTGTGTTTAACCTGCTGGCCACAAACAAATAGGACTGTCGGACAGACAGCGCTGTTGTCTTTTTGTGGGGGAGGGAAGGTGTTTCCTGCCTTCAGAGACCAAGGCAGAAACACTGAACACTGTGTTTGTCCCACAGAAACATTTCAAAACTGCACCAGAAAACAAATGGACCCACATTAAAACAAGGAACCATAAAGGAAGAACAGCACAGCATTTTGGGAAGTTTGCCTGTTTGCCATCGAGTCATAGACAGACTGAATCAAGCAGCATCTTCATTTATTTTAAAAGCAAGAAAATGTGAATCTTTTGTCCACGTTTTAGTGCAATTTATGCTGCAACAATAACTAATTAAATCTGACAAAACAATAATGGCAACTCAATCAGAGCGGATAAAATTAGCAGGTAAGTCAAATGACTGATTAATCACCACTTCAATAAGGAAAAAGAAAAAGAAAAAATTAGCTTCTTTTCTGTTTTATGTGACAATGAACTGAATATTTTTAGACTGGGGGGGCAGCCCTAGATCAGAAATCTAGGGCTGCAAACAGTAGTGTTGTTTCCAGTATAATTCCTGCAGTTAATTGATTTATTTTACTTAAATTATTTTTTTAATTTATAAAATGTCAGACAAGTTGTCTAAAGATCTTCAAACATCATGCTTTGCCTGACGAAAAATGTCCAAAATATTCTGTTCACTGTGATATAAAACAAATAGCTGGGGTTTTTTTTGTTTTTTTTGCAATGCCGCAATTTTTAAGGTTTTGTTTTTTTTGAAAAATGACTTAAGCCAATTCATTTTCTGTTAGCTCTAAAGTGAATATTTTAATGTGGTGAAAAGCTGGTAGGAATAAAGACATTATAACAGGCATTTCTTCACTATTTTCAGACCTTCCATTAACCAAAGACATTAGCAAATAACAGAGAAAATTATCAGCAGACTAATGGATATTAAAAATGACCTTTACTTGCTGCTTTAGACTAATAAATATCTTCTCATCTGACCGCAAACATGAAAATTTCCCAAAATGTTCCTCTAATGTCGAGGACAATGAAAACACAGAAATCCTGATGTCAGTGAACCGATGTGTTGAACTCACAGCTGTCAGTGACTCCAACAATAGAAACAGGATTCATCTACTTCTACTCTTCTCTCTGTTGGAGGTATTGTGAGTGCAGCTTCAATTGGCAAAAAAAAAATTAAAATAAAAACTAATTCGACTGCGGAATGATCAGCAATGAAATTCTTTACAAAATGCATTTAAAAAAGTTGGCAAAATGAAATCTCACAAACGTTTTCTTGAAGTTATCGAAGGAGAAATTGATCAACGTGCGGCCAGCAGATTCCTGCCAATCGTCTCCGTCAGCACTGATCACTGCGTGTTGGGTGACTGTTTTCACCACCTGAACGTCTTTAATGTCTCCACATAGATTTAAGTCCAGCATGTCCTGTAACAATGATGCTAAAAAAAAAAACATTTTCCAGCTCCCACTCTGATGTCTTTTTCTGTCCCCTCCTCATCTCACTCTGCATCTCCTGTCAAACATTTGCACAAATACGGGAAATAAACTTAAATATTTAGGCAAAAAAACCCAAAACAAAATCAAAAGTCTGCATACAAGAAAAATATGCATTATTTTTTAAATCCACCCAAACATTCTTTTACTATCAGTGCAAATGAGGTAGACGTGACAACTACAGACAGCATCAGATCACACTGAGGTCGGCCTCCTGCAGCGCTGCTGGAGGCTCATGTGACGTGTTGGCGGGAAACCAGCTG
This sequence comes from Plectropomus leopardus, assembly GCF_026936395.1. Lineage (NCBI taxonomy): Eukaryota > Metazoa > Chordata > Actinopteri > Perciformes > Serranidae > Plectropomus > Plectropomus leopardus. Next base: position 5,693,262 of record NC_142193.1, read on the forward strand.
ATTTTTGTTCCACCCGTCGCCACGCCGACGCTGCAGGAAGTGACCGGATGATTTTTCTACCCATTCACACTGTGCAAAATCAAATGATGAGCTGATAATCTGGAAATGTTCTGCTATTCCAGCCCTGCAAAGTGTTCAATATAGACTCAAGAAGTAATTATAGGATAAATAGTCATATCAATATATCTTGTAAATTAACCGAAACAGATGAAATAAGTTAAGAAATCTTTAAACTCAACTCACTAAGATGATGTTATTTCTCTGCTTATTTTTACAAGTTTTCAAGCAAACTGTGTGGCATAAGTGGCATTCTGAAATACGACATTATGGATAAAAAGTAAATTTTGAAATAAAGTGGCATTAAATACAACTTTTGCCTGAGACAAATGCCAAAATTAAATATAATTAAAAAGCAGAAACATGTCTAGAATGGAAAAGAGAACTGCCAGGTCAGGAAAAAAAAAAAAAAGATATCTACACGTGATAACAAGATGTCTTCTTGTTTCATGCTATTAAAAGATGTTTTCATGTTATAACAAGAAACTTGTGCCAACATGAAGAGTTTTTGGGTTATAACAAGATATTTTCAAGTAATAAAGAGTTTTTTAACGTTTTCTTACAAGGTATTTTCATGTTATCAGAAGATGTTTTCATGTTATGTAATGAGAGAATTTTCTTGTTTTAACAATATACTTATTTTATCGTGCTGTAAAGTGAAGTGTTTCACGTAATAACTTGATCCCATGTCACGTAATTAAGGAAGAATATTTCATGTCATAACAAGAAAGGTTTCTTGCTATAACAAGAACAACAAACATATAAAACAAAGTTGTTTTAAGAAAATAATGTTCTAATTATAACATGGAAACACCTTTAAAACTTAAAAAACATCTTGTTATAACGAGAAACTTTCATGTTATTACCTGATACTGATCTTTTTTTAAAAGCTTTTTTTGCCTGATAGTTCTACTCTTCTGTACAAAATGATGAAGATGGGTTACATTTTAATATATTTCTTAACAAACTGTTGGTTCAATTTTACATCCAGAATATTCATATTGCTATTAAAACGATCTAATACTGAACACTTTTGGGCTCCATATTTTGCAGGTTACAGTGTTTTTTGGGGGAAAATACTTTGCATGGAGACTTCAGGGTGCGAAACATAAAATAATCAAAAAAACAAACAAACATGGCACCGAACATGAAAGATTCTGGAAATTATTAATATTCAGCTCGACTACGGAAACACTCCACATTGTAATACTGGCTCAAAAATAAAAAGTAAAAAGTCGAACGTGGCCCTCCCCAGAAGTATAGACTCCCACCCTGAGACCTCCACAGGAATGCTGGGAAAGGTAGTCCTTTTGTCCTCCTTAGAAACATTAATATTTTTTTTCTTTTTATAGCTCTATCACAGTAACATTGCGCTTATTCCCCCACCTAGTGGTCAAAATTGGCAATTACATTTTTAAAAATTAGCATACAACATAAATATTACCGCTGCAGTAGAGGTAATAATAATGATAGCGTCTATTTGTCTGCATCTAGTACAACATCTAGAATCATTATTATTACTCTAACACAGTCTCAGTTAGTGCTTTATGTACACTGGTAAGTACAATGCAAGTCAAAGTGTTTGGACAGTGAACAATCTTCAGTATACCTGCTACATTTACAGGTATCTTACATTTATATGCATTTCTATAAATAGGTAGTGTGCATGTTATCCATACAAATGCTGCCTGTACACAAGTTCCATGCACTGAATTGAACTAATTTGTAATGTAACATGTACATCTTATCTACAGATGCAGACCAGACTGTGACGAGGGAAACGACAGGTGGAGGTGTGGGTAAGATGTCAGCACGCACGCACACACGCAGACACACACACAGGCACACACGCAGGCACACACGCGCACGATGCACGCACGCACGCGCACGATGCACGCACGCACGCGCACGATGCACGCACGCACGCACGCACGCACGTACACTTTTCAGCACAAATCGCACACAGATTTAGTGCTTGGCTCACTCAAAAATACTCTCTGGCAGCGTCCCTTTGAAGGAGCAGTCCGACATTTTTGGGATGTTTTTTTAGCTGCTGTTTCTTTCTGTGGGAGTTCAGTACAGACATGTGGAAGCACAAGAAAAATTACAAATGATCTCGTTTCAATGTTGCATCTCGGTAAGCAAGTAAATCCCTTCAAGAACTTCCTGTTTAAAGGTGGCCAATACAACAGAGCCGTATCAAAGTATTTATCGCCACATGTCTTTTTCTAAACCTGTTACACAATGGTGTATTCTTTAAATATCTCTGGACTATATGTACACAAAGGTGTACTTATGTAATTTTCAGGGGAGTACATGGAGAAATTGTGATGTATATGTCCACATATTTGTGTTTACAGTCAGATTTTTAGCATATTTGTAGTTGAAGAGGCAGTCTCTGTGTTTGTATTTAAAGTTTGATGCTGTCATCATATCTGAAGACTGAAATGCTGTTTTTTTTCATTCAATACATATGTCAGCAGGGACAATATTTGGGAGTTTTTCTCTCTTTTTTTAAAAAAATAAATTGCACATGAATAGTTACAATAAGTGACCAAACCTAATGGAAAAAGGCAGCAATCAGATTATATGACAAACCCTAAAAAAATAAAAATACTTAGGTTTATACGACTAAGGTGCTTAATACAGAGATCCCATATTTTCATGGCAACATTTCAAAACGTTTCCATGAATTTGCAAGGACCCATAACCAATTTTTTTTCTTGTCTTAATTGCATTTTGCAGTTGCATCAGCTCCAGATGGATTCTAATGTGGGTCTTTCGGTCATCTTTCCTGTTTTTTCTCTAATAAAAGACATTTTAAAAAGCCTAAAAAATATAATATAAAACTTCAAATTAAAACTTGGCAGGCAATTCAGACATTAAGGGTTACGAAGCATTAATGTAAACAAGTAGTTCTCAACCAGGGATCCTTGAGTGAGTCCCCAGAAAAATGGGAAATCATTTTATTTTCACTATTTCATTCACTATAGAAGTGAAAGCAGTAACTATTCAGATCATAGGTAGACTATAGAATTCTGGGCTTAATCGCATCTAACAACCAAAATGTTTTCGGTTGGAGGTCTTTGGAGCAAAATATGATCAATCGCAGGTCTGTTAATCAATGTGCATCAATTTACAGGTCCTTGAAACAAACATTTTTTGTATCAATGTCAAGTATTATATTTGTGAGATCTCCCTGCCTTCTCACTTTTAGCAAATGTCTTATTTTCTGTTTTCTTTGATTTGTATATTACTGATTTTTTATGCGTTATATATATATATATATATATAGCACTGTGAATTGTTTTTTTGTCTAAAATAAAGTTGTCTTGGTTTGTTATTTAATCCATAAACAATTCCCAACACACTCTCTAGAAAATATACATATCAAAATGTATGGCTCAATATTAAAATATTAAATAATGTGCACTAAAAGGAATTTAATCGCCCACCAAAATCTGGGTTTTATTCAAAGCTGAAAAAGTGTGAATACATTTTTTATGAAATGCAACGTTTAGCTTTAGCTGCCAGTAAAGCTATCGTGTGTCTTTTTGTATTCCTACATGTAACTGTGATGGGGCTGAAGTTGTTGGGAGGCACACAGCTGCCCCCTGCTAAAGCTAACCCTCTGTACTGAACACCCAGAGATCAAACTGATCAAGAACTACTCATCTTGACTCTAATTAAGATGGCAAAAACTAGAAAAAAAGTCAGACTGCTCCTTTAAGAAGACTTAAAGGGCAGTGGTAGAGTTGTCTTGGGTCAGCCCAACGAAGAGATGGCAGTGTTTCTTTAATTGTCATATACAGAATCTTATTATCACTACAAATAAAAGAAATGTCTATTCAAGAAATCTTCCCTTGGTTGACCCCCCCTGCCCGCTGAAAGTATGAAACACTTACAGATCAAAAAAACTGGGTTTACAATTTACCGTTATTTACATAGTTACAGTGGTTTTTAAAGCACCGCTAGCCGAGTGGAAGCTCCACAACTGTCGCTGAAAACCAGAATTTCAAACCTGCTCGCCGGCTCAACTTTTCAACCTGCTCTCCGACTCTGAAGGTCTCCAACCTGAATCTCAAACAGGCGACTCATGTCTCCTGCAGTTAGCCGTCAATACTGTGCAACAGATTCAATGTGCCACAAAATGAACAAGCAGAGGTTTTTGGGTTTTTTTGTCAGATTTTACAGGTGGACTCATTCATTTTGCAGCACATGGCTCATTTTTCACATGTGGACATGTTATTGTTTAGTTTCATCACCGTTCCTGTGCAACTCTTTAATGTGGAAGAAGTAAACAGTGATGCTCGGGGGTCTTAATACTCGTGTTTCTCTATAGTGACTATAAATAAAAATAAAAAGGGGCTTCCTCTCTTGATCTTCTTGTGCATCAAGACCTGTTTTAAGTCCCTGCACACTTTGAAAACAGAGATCTTAAAATTTACACTTAAAACTCGGCTATTTGTTTGTTTGTTTTTGTTGTTTTTTTGTGATTGATTTACATTGCTCCAGCTTTATGAAGCCTCCTAAAATATGCAAAGAACTTACAAAAACCCTCTCTCCCTTTAACAGGCTTCTTCTGTTGGTTTCTTTAAAGGAGCAAAGCGACAGATCTCAGATCAGCTCAGAGAGGAGAATTTGGGCATTTTCATGAATAAGAGAGGTGAGAGCCATTAGAAATGTGGGAGGTGACTGATGTGCTCCGGCTGAGCCCTCCGTCACTCCCCCCGCCGCCCCCTGGCCCTCCAGAGGCGGTCCTCCTCAGAGGCTGGGGGCTATTCCTAAGGGCCATCAGACTGGGGCCCCTGATGCTCAAGCCCCCGCCTCCGTAGCCTCCCTGTGACGATGAAGAAGAAGAGGCTGAGGAGGGAGGAGAGGAGGAAGAGAGGGAGATGGGGGGAGGTGGTGGTGGGGGAGGCAGGAGAGCTAAGGACTGGGAGGAGGCGTGGGTGGAGAGGTGGTGGTGGTGGGCCTGGGAGTGATGAGGGTAGTGGCCCCCTCCTCCCACCCACTCCCTGGCGCGCTCGCGGTCGCGCTCCCTGCCGTCGTGGCTGTCGCGGTAGAGCTGCGGCGTGCTCTGGTGGTGCTGGTAATGCTGAGGGAGGTAGTGCTGCTGGTGATGGTGGTGGGAGGAGTGGGATGAGGAAGAGGAGGACGAAGAGGAGTGGCCCCTGCTGCTCTTGTGCGGGTCGCTGTCCCTGCCGAGGCCGTGGGAGGAGGTGATGGACTCTGCGCGGCTGAAGCCTCCCCCGCTGTGGTTCTGACTGCGCCAGGACGGAGTGGACACCGAGTTCTGCACGCTGTGGCTCCAGTGGCTCCCTGAGCGGGGCACGGGCCGGGAGGGCCAGCCGCTGGAGCCCGAGGACGGGCTGGGGGTCGGGTAGCCCTGGTTGAAGGCCTCGGCCGGGATGCCGCTCAGCGCCATGTTGCTGAAGCCGAGACGCATGCTCTCCGAGTCAAAGGCCTCGATCTCGTGAGCCTGGCGCTCGAGCAAAGTCCGGATTCGCTCCGAGCGTTCGTTCTGCAGAGAGAGCATCTCCTCCTCGATCTGACAACAGACGTTCATGCCGTCAGTGGTTTGTGAGTCACAACAAACAACAAACATGTCTCCTACAGCTAGAGGTGTTCTGCTTTTTTGAAAACACAAAAATCAATAACGTTTGAGCTTATCCATACTGCTGTCAAGTCTCGTGGGTCCTAAAACATAACACTGCGATCTCGAATCGAGTCACGTCATTTAAAATTCTAAATATCAAATATCTATTAATTTTCAGAACTTTAACCCTTTAAATGCCAGCTTTTGGTCATAATGCCACTATGTTTTTTGATTAAAAACACACAGACAAAAACAAATTATTTTCAGTATACTACATGACAAGTAGATTTTTAAAAGAAATTATCACAGTCTGGGATATGTCAATGATTTGCAGCAGCACTGATTGTGACAGTGCAACTAGTGAAAATCGCATGTATTTTCTCCATATGCCAAATATGGTAAAAATTACAACATCAAGTATAAAATAGTAAAATTTTAAATTCCAAGGCAAAAGCCCAGAATGACACCCAGAAATAATACAATGCATGTTTTTATGCTTTCATGGCTTTTTCAATGGCACATTATCTGCCCTTAACAGTATAAATGTAACAATTATATTTACACAGTGTATGTTAGACTTATTATAGGAGCTACAGTGGAAATTCCAAGATAAAATAAAAATACACAACCTCGCCAAAATTAATGTCACATGCATGGACTCAGCCAAAATAGGCACCAAACAGCCCCTAATGGTTAAAAGCCTCTACAGTGGAAACAGGATTTTAGTGTGGACTCGGACATTATCGTCCACTCATCCTCATTAGTTCAGTCCAGCAGCAGAGAGTTCTCAATCACACTGAAAAGCTTAGGCAGTGTTGTGTCTGTGTTAAAGAAGTCGAGGTGTGTTCGTACCCGTTGCTCCAGCAGCGCCCGGCGGATGGACACCCTCTGCTCCAGGTCCTTCACCTCCCGCTCGTGCTGCGTGTCGGTGTGGATCTTGATCTTGCTCTGGTAGGCGTTGAGCAGCTCCAGCTCCTGCTGCAGCTGCATCCTGAGCACCTGGTACTCCGCCTCCTGGGTCTCATCCAGACGCAGCTGTGGGGACAAAAGGGGCGAGCATCAGCATCACACGAGCGCAACCTGCTCGGAGCACTGAGGTGAGAAAATGTTCAACTTATTTTCTTGATCATTTTTTTTTTTTTTTAAATTACAAAGTGTTTCACAGAGGATCTCTTTCACCAAATCTCTTGGGTGTAATGGTGAAAGATTTTACTGTCATATTTGTATTTCCTTTCCGGTCACTACACTGACACATTTACAGAAACGTCAATGTGTTTAGTCGCTGTAAATAAGTTTATGTTTATATATTTATGTATATATATTTATGTTTTTCTAATGTTTAATAAGGTTTCCCCCAGCAGAAATTGTTGTGCTTGCAAGTAGAAGAGAGATAATTATGAGATAATTTAAGAATTCTGTCACGCTGTGCCAATAAGGAAATTGCAGGCGGCTGATTGTTTGCAGAAATCTTCAGCACATGTCTACCTGCTGATTTTAGTTGACTACACAAGATGAATTTTCCAAACTACTGTTGCTTTTACTTTGTAAACTCTGTGGTGAACACACTGATGTGGTGGTGATGCTGTGGTGCTGATGCTGTGGTGGATGGAGTGGCTGTGTGGAGGTGTAGGTGCACTTTTCAGGTGTAGAAGGTGCGCGGGGGGTTTCCTTGCCTTACTCACAGCCTGTGTGGACAGCATGTCGTTGATGGAGTGGTCGTACTGCTCGGCCAGGATGGCCAGCTTACGTGTTTGCTCCTCTTTGAGGCGTTTGAGGACGGCCTTGTGGTCGGATTTGGGAGTGCTCTCCAGCAGGTGGTTCCTCAGGGCTTTGTACTGACGGGTCTGGATCTTACATGTCTCCTGGAACTGACGCTTGATCTGCAGCTCTTTGGACTGAAACATGTTTAAATAACCATCAGATAACACCAAAATAATACTCAAACTTTTTGTATTTTATGTGCTACAACTACATTTTGGGGGTTTGTGATATTTTACTTACTGATTCAAAATTTACATGAATGAATGAATAATTTTATTTCGGTTAAATGCCTCATGAGACACAATTTTATTTTCAATCAATACTGGACAAAGGAATAGGCTAAAGCCCAAGGTTTATTTTTATTTGACCAACCAACTGAGCAAGTTGTGTAGTGTCAACAGTACAGTAATCTGACATGTGTAAAAGTTGCGTGTTTTGAATCTTCACTTGATTCCAACTTTCTGTTGTAATTCACAACGACCAAGTGAGCACTAACATTTGCGTTAGCTGCCTTCCAAGTTAGTCAGCCCAATCGTGAGCACAGCAGGCTTTTCTGGCGTATTAGCAATTTATATTCAAAAGTACGTGTTTGTGTGTCTTTCTTGTCAGAGTAGGAATCACACAGGAAAAGGAAGTGGTCGTGTTTGCGTGAATATTATGAGGCAAACATTCACTTCACGTTTGAACCTAAAACACCTCTGGCCACCAAGGATCAGAGTGCCTCATCTGCAGCTACAGTAATCTCAGACCTGTAGAACTCCCCATAAGTCTCCTACATACCTTAAGGCTCTTGGGCTGCTGCCGGACCTCCATGGCGTGTTTCTGTCGAAGTTCTTGCTCACGACGCTTGTTGTACTCCATCTGGTTGGTGAGCTCGGTCTGGTGTTGCGTTCGGATCAGGTCAGCGCGGGTCCGCTGCACTGAGCCCAGCTGCCTGAACTCCAGCTCCTGAGTGGACTCATGATGCCGCAGCAACATGGCGCACTCCAGATCCTTCTGGGTCTGCTTCTTGTTCAGGTCCTTGTGGAGGACGAGATGGAGGGAGAGCAGAAACACAAGAGGAATAAAATAAACCACAAAAACAGTCCATGGCAAAAGGTTTCTTTCAGTGGAAAATATTTGTCTTTAGTTAAGGGAAAGTGCATTACTCAGTTAAATGGGTCTCGAATATGTGAAGTGCATCACCAGTTTATTTCATATTTTTCTATTAACCATCATACCTCTCTGAGCAGGTCCTGCTCCAGGTTGTGGCGAGCCAGCAGCATCTTCCTCTTGTACTGGCGACACTGCAGCTCATAGTACTGCCTCTGCCTCCGGAGCAGGCTGGCCTCCTCCTCCGCCTGCATCTGCTGCAGACACTCCTTCTGACGGATCAGCCACTCCTGCTTCTCTCGCTTTGGAGTCGACTGGTTCTCATTCAGTTCCTGCTTATTGCGAAGGAGGAAAAGAGGGGAAACCAAAGGGATCAAAACTAGATATCTTTGTGTACAAACACTTGCTAAAATGCTTCCAGTCAATATTTGAACCATGGGAGGAAAGCAACAATGACCTGCAGTGGACTTCAGGGACAGGGATGGGGATCATTCATTTTTATCAATATTGATACATTTATCCAGACTCATAAACGATCCTTTGTCAACACCACAATCAATATTTTTTATAAGCTCAAACGTTATTGATTTTCCGGTTTTGAAAAAAGCAAAGCCGAGCTACAATCCCAATCGCTGGAGGGATGCTGATCCACACCTGCTCTGGTTTGGGGAATATAATCCATATGATCAACATGTGTTCTGAATATATGAATATGTGCTTGCTCAGACCTCTTTCAGCTGATCCTTGCGCTGGCGGTACTGGCGTTTCTGTGACTCCAGTAAACTGGTCAGCTCTTTCTTCTGCTGGCCCAGAATGTGCTGCTGGAACTTCTTTTCCTCTGCCAGAGCTGCTTTCGTCTGCAGGTTGACACAAACAGAGGCTGAGGGTAAGAGTTTTGCTTTCTGAAGAAACATTAGAGCTGATACAGATACAGCAGCAACTGCTACCTGTGCTGAAATGATCCAATATTAGCATACAAAACAATTATTTCAGGTAAACAGGGTACTGGTGTGAACACACCGAGTCTGCAGATATTTTACACATGGAATAATCTGCACTCTTCCATCATTACCACTGTTGATATGCCTTAGTTCAGATTTTGTTTTAACATCATAACATGTCATCGTGTTTTTAGCTGGTTACATTGCTATTATTTGCTTGTTATTTTGTATGGTTTTATTTATATTTTAACTGTTATTTCTTTCTTTTTAAATCTTTGTTCATGCTAGGCATCATTGAAAATGAGGGTCTCCTTCAACTGATTTTCCTGGGTCTTAAACAAAGGTGTGAATGAATACATGAAGCCTTGAGGTCACCTCTTTCTCCAGGATGGCCTGGTGCTTCTTGGCCAGCTTGTCGGCTTCGGTGGAGAAGCTGTTCCTCTGGTTCTCCAGCTCTTTGTCCAGCTTCAGTTGATGCTCGTCCATCTCTGCCTTCAGCTTGTTCTCGAGCCCCATCAGCTGCTTCTGGTGCTGCCGCCTCATACGTTTGTAACCAGACATCTGCTCTCGCAGGGCCGAGCCCTGCTCATGTTCCTGGATCTGACGGGTTACCTGGAGAAAGGGCGGAGATGAGCAGGAATAAACACTGGTATTTGAGGGTGGAAGCATTTCAGCTGGCCAGTAGAGGGCTGAGAGGTTCATGTGACACTTGCTACATATGCTGTCATATATAGTATTTTGTGCAGAGATGTTCTCCACCAAACTCTGGACTCTGTAACTTGTTTTTAATGTGACAAGCATTCACTTGTGATGTGCAGTTGTGTGCAGTATTTTATTGTAAGTTATTGTGTTTTGTAAGTGATGTGCTTTGTGTTGTAGTTTTATGTTATAATGTCTGTCTTGTATCTTGTTCTTTGTATTATTTTATATCATGTGCATTTGTGTGTATTATTTGTCTTGTGTGTGTGTGTTTTCTTTTTCTCTTCTTCTTCTACAGCTTTGTACTGTCATGTCATTGTGCTGTGGCTTTGTTCTGACCTGCTGATGGACTGCAGATGCGATTTAGCTTTAAGCAATAATCTGGCACAGGGCATCAAATGGCAACTTTTATGTTTTAAACTGTAAATGGTTATTTTAAATAAATAAATAAATCAATAAATAAATAATAAACAGTGGCAAGAAGGCATTAGTCAACATCTGCAGTATGGAGTGGACCTGGTGAGGTCCCTGGCACAAAGGGGGGAATAAATAATGACAAAAACAAAATGAACAGCAATATAGCAACATCTGTATCGGCTATTGGCTAAATTGTTATTATAAATATTAGTATCGGCCTAGAAATTCCAAACTGGTGCATCCCTAAAAAATGTATTTGTGGAGCTCATAATGTAAAAAGAAAGAGAGAGAGAGAGAGAGAAAAACCTGTACGTTCTCGTAACTTACCAAAGAGGCAGTTCGGATGGTGGCAAAGTGATCACGGTTGCGGTAATAGGCTCTACGACGTCCAGCTGAGGGAGCCTGGGGTTGGTCCATCTCTGGCTGGTAGGGGTCATCATAGATGTTATCCTGACCCTGAGAAGGAGGATCAGACATTATTAACACACATATAATTTCTCAACTTAAAACTCACGGGTGCCAAACATAATATTATTCTACAGATATGAGTTTTCATATCACAGATCAGGCCCGGTTTCACATATTTCGAGCCGAGTGAGCGTCCGTCATTACCGTGGGTCTGTGGATGATGGAGCTGTTGGAGGTGACGGTGTGCTCGCCCTCCTGCATCATGGCCATTTCACTGCTGCTGTCGTCAGAGGCGTCTGCCAGACTGTTGACCGAGCTGCTCTGAGAACTGGCCGAGATGGACATACTGGGCACCGACTGAGAGCTCTCCATACTGTTGACTGTCCCTGTCCGCAGCAGGTACTGCTCCACCTCCTGATGCAAACAGACACTGGATTTAGAGCCACATTTTTTTTTCAAGGTAACAGGTCTTAATTTTCTTTTCATTTTTGTCTGCATGCACAATTTCTCTTTTTTTGGTGTGGTGTATTGTTTTTATATATATATTAAAAAAAAAAAAACAAGCACTGGAAGAAGATAATGAACAACAATAAAAGAAATGACCAGAAACTAGCAAGAAATCTATGAAAAGCATAAGAAAATTAGATAGGTCACTGAACATTTTTCCTTTGCTTTAAAAAAAATCTGGATGTATTAATCTCTTTTTTTGCGTGTCTCTCTTGTTTACGATGCCGGTAATAATGTCTTCATTTGGTGCTCACCGTGAGTAAAATTAACTGAATGAATGAATTGTGGAGAATCTTACCAAGCTAACGATGTGTGTAATATGGTCATATTGACAAAAGTTTTTACATTTATATCTGTATGTGCAATCTAAGCAGCTAACTAACGTTATCTTCAGTGGGTCGTCTATAACCCAGTTTTATACATCCAAAAAACGTTTCTAAAAATGAAGCGCATGGCAACCAGACTGGGCCTCTAATTGAGACAGGACTTTATTTGTCAAATGTGTTGCCACATCTGGCTAGTAAAAGGGACTGGGCATCTAATTAGGACTAGGCTTTTATTTGGATTTTTACGGTAAATACACCCCCAGACTAAAATAAGCTACTACAAAGACTAGAATACCCCTCTATAGTACTAGGTGGATATGCAAAGACATGTCTTTTTAAACAGGGACACAACAGATTGATGTTCAGTGTATGAACAAATACACAATACATTAGACTTCATTGTCCCCTCTCCTGGGCTCCTCACCTCCTCGTCCTCCCCTCCCTCAGACACGGGGCCGTTCTGCTGTGTCTCTTGGAAGAGGATCTTCTTCATCTTGCGGTACTGCAGGTTGTCCAGCTCTCGCACTGCATCCTTGGTTCGTGCAATCAGGTCCATGATCACCGTCAGCGGACGCTCACGGCACAAGAACCGATGCTACAGAAGCGAAAGAGAAGACAGGTGAGCATGACAACGCTGCAGAGGACGTGTGTGTCTGGGTGTGTGTGTGCTCTGGTGAGGATGAGTTCTCACATTCAGCAGCACGTCCGAGGTAGGCCGGTCCTGGGGAATCTTCTGTAGGCAAGAGTCAACAAAGTTTCGGAAGGAATCAGACCTGCAGAGAAATATGAGATTATGTTATTTAGTATAACAATAATAATAATAATAATAATAATAATAATAATAATAATAATAACAACAGCTGTAAAAAAAAAAAAAAAACTAAAATAAGACTATTTTATTTATATGTAATCAAACCCCAATAAAGAAACCGTTAAAAAAAAGATATCAAACATTGTTTTCACTATTTCTCAACTTAAATAATGTGTTTTTTCAACACTCAGATAGCAACATAATTACATTTTTTTAAAAAACGTAATTATCTCAAGATAGAGATAAAAAAAATTTTTATCGTAAAATAGCAAAACCTCAAGCTTGACTTTAAGATCCGGACACAGAGGACACAAAGGACACAAATGTTCTCACCAGTGATTGGACTGAAGGATGGGGCTTTCATTCTGAGCGATGTGATATAAGGCACTCATAGCATTCATATTGAACAGTGGGGGCTTCCTCTCCGCTATGGAAAGAGCACAAGGTCAAAATAATGTATGTGTGGATTTATCTGCTCATCTGAAGGAAAAGGAAAAGCTTGCAGTTGTTACCCAGCTCTATGGAGGTGATGCCAAGCGACCAGACATCCACCTTGCCGTCATACTGGCCCTCATCCATCGCCAAGATTACCTCTGGAGCCATCCTTAAAAAAAAAAACATAAATAAAAAATTAAAAAAGCACAGCAGATGTTAATGAAACAGAAGATTTAGGAATGTCACAGAGCTGTTGCTTTGTATCTGCCTTCTTTTCACTGACCCTTCTCTGCAGAAAAAAAACCCACCAAAAGATGTTTGGAGAAAGATTAAAAACCAGTTCAGTTTCCCTTGTATAATGTGAAAAAACTGGAATACAACCACAAAGCAGACAGCTGCACTTCTATAAAGGGCATGACAGGGTTTGCAAAGTTGCAGAAATATTCCATTTGAAAACTTATTATTATTATTGTTATTTTCTCAGGCTATATTAACCATGTCATATGCAAATTGAATTTAACATTTCACCGTCAAGCAGACACAACCTTATTACATACCCTTCTAATAGAAATGTCAAAAAATCAAAAATTTTGCTGAGTTAAACTTTAATTGAGTTGACAAATTTTAGTTGTATTATTAAATATACTGAAAAACAAATTTTAAAAAATGTATTTTTCCCTCGGAAAACTTCAAGAAATTCCTGGCCAGTTTGTAAACCCCTATAAACCTGAGGCATACTTTGAACCGAAACAGGTTATAAGACCTCATATTGCTCATATACCCCCCAAAAAGAGTTGGGTTAAAAACTTCTCCAGAGTTTTAGTGATTGTTTGTAATGACTTGATTTTTATTAGAACTAGGGCTGTCAAATAATTGCTTTTTTAAATCAATATTAATAGCAGTTTCAAAGAGTTTTAAAACTCAATTACTTGTTCTTTTTTTTTTTATCAAAGTCTTTTAATTTTCCAAATGGTTGAATTATTTGCATTTTTAATCATATTTTCAATTCCATTATTTTGCATTTCAGAACAGTTATGAAGTTTATATTGACAAGGTAAAGCAATTCTTACCAAGATGTCTTGATTAGGACTCAAATGACAGCAAAAAACTGCATGGTACTAGCATAAAGTAGGTATGTCTGTAAAGGAGAGACTCATTTTCATTTCCATTCAGATATCTTGAGGTCAGAGGTCAAAAGGACCCCTGTGAAATAGTCATGCCGTTTTTCCATTGCAAAAATTTAGCCTAACTTTGGAGCATTATTCAGTACCTTATATAGAAGTTCACATGACATGACCGGCACCACTGAACTCCTCAGGTCTCCTAGTTTTAAAACGCAGCCCAGTACAGCCTCTTAAACAGAAATGTTGGCTGACAATTAATGGGATTAAAAAATGTAATGCTTTATGTAAGGACCTTAATCGCATTGCAGTTAATGTGTTACCGCTAATCAGAAACTTTTACAGTAATCCTTTGAAGAAAGTCACTTTAAGCACAACAAGAGGACTAGAATAAGACAGTACTCACCAGTAGGGAGTCCCCACGAAGGAGTTGGCTGGAGCCACGATCGAAGCGGAACCAAAGTCCCCCAGTTTGACCTGACCGGGCTCCGTCAACAGGATGTTTCCTGCTTTCACGTCCCTGCAGATGAGAATCAAACATTAGTGCAAACAGCTTTTGTTACATACACATTTGTCAAAAACCTTCTTGAAGCACTTAGTCTTAAATTGTATTTTTCTCAACATGTAAAATCTCTGTACTCTATGTACATTTCTTGTTTTTATTGTAAAGCCAATATAGTTATTGACATGACGCTGTTTTTTTTGTTTGCTGTAATCATTTGATTGTTGCTAAAAATTGTCTAAAAAAAAATTGTGAAACTAATATCTATACTTCTATCTATAGAAGTATAGATATATTCAAAGTGAAATACATTTAAAAAACAAGTTAAAAAAAGAGCCAACAGAGTGAAAAACATTTTACCTGTGAATCATGTTGTGAGAGTGAAGATATGCTAATCCCTGCAGTGCACCGTGGGTAATAGCAGCTATTTCTATTTCCTGGAGCGGCTTTTTGTGAACTGTGAGGAAGAGAGGACACCAAGAGTCACAAACAACAACAAGAGGCGGGTGAATAATTATGTTTTAATGAGCAATTTAAGTGTTAAACTGACCTTCTAGGAGGTCTGAGGCCGAGCCGAGGCAGTACTCCATCACCAGCTGAGGGAGGAACAGTCGAACAGAATGATTAGCAGGCAGGCAGGCGCGCGCGCACACACACACACACACACACACACTATTTATATTCACATTAAAATTACAGCAATAGGTAATATTACAAATGCAGACCATCCTCACTGACTGACAGCATACGTACCCATGCTGTGTGCTCTTTCAGGTAACATCCCCGGTACTCGATTGTGTTGGGGTGGCGAAGTTTCTGCAGGAACTTCACCTCTTTAATGATGTCCTGCCATTTCTGCACATGAACACAAAAAACACAGTGATAGTGGTAATTTTCAGTGACCAGACCCTTAATCATGCTATCTTTGAACATTTTTCTTTGTCAAAAACAGCAGTAGGACTATGTCACATAAAAGACATTTAGTTTTATGAGCCCGTATTTTTCCGCAATGCACTGTTAAAAGTTGTAGCAAAAGACAGGAGGTGGACTTTGAAAAAAAAAAAAGCAGTGAATTATGACTATTTCATTTCTTAACTGAGAAACTCTGAAAGGGTAAGTCAAGCATGCAAAGCGAAAGGAATTTTTTTTTTTCTTCTTTCCAGTTTGTTACCTCGTTCGTCTGCTTGCCGCTGTACGACATTTTCTTGATGGCCACCACCTCATTGTTGCGCACATCTCGAGCCTGTTGGAAGCACAAGTATGAAAAACATTGAATACTCAAGAAACCAAGTTACTAAACAAAAACAGACTACTGTTAAAGGTTTGAACCTTTTATTATCAAAAATGCACCTTAACCATATTACAAAATCTACATTTGAAATGGTAAAAGCCACATCATAGTACGGTCCTATTTTAAGAGAAGGATGGTTAGGATGGATCATCAGTTATAAAGAAAAAACATAACAAAGACATTCATATCCAAATAACACATTAAAACGGCATTGGTTGGTGTGTGATATGAAACAAAATCCACTTTTGCACCAAGAAAAATGCTTTAACCTTTATTTATGAAGGGAATTTCACAGAAAGACCTGACAGCACTCACACAATTTCCCACTTTCACACCTGAAAGCTGCCCAGTGCATCCACAGCCTGACCTTACTGATTTCGCTTCAGGGCAACTCAGAGGTTTGCCTGCCAGTGTTGGGATCAAGCCCACTTCTCTAACCTTTAGGCCACCACTGCCCTCAATTTTAACATTTAGCAGTAACCTTTGATTATATCCAACTGCTGTAACAACATCTGTTTTTCACCTCAGCTTTACATATACTTTTTAATTTTCTTTTTTTTTGCTGTTGTTTACTGGTGTACCATATTTGGTGCCATGACTATTTTATGTTATTTTATGTAATATCTGTTATAATTGGAAATCCCGATTAAGACACTGTTTAAAAATAAACTTGATTATATCCATACATATGTATTATCCACATTTACAAGCAGCAGGTCAGCAATCAGATTTTCCCCCAATTCTGCCCTCCTATTTAAACTTTACTCTGAAGGCATGGATTTGGTAACGCAGTGTGATCATGATGCTTCCTGATTTTGTGGAGGGACAGGATTGATGATGCAGTAAGAGGACAGGTAGAGAAAGAGCACACAACTTCCTCACATAGTGTTTAAATATTTAAAATGCTTACATTTTCAAGGAAACCTAGTTATTTGAGTTATCTTTTTATACCTGTACACATCATAACAGAATATATATTTACATGCATATCTCTTTTCAACCTGTTCTCTTTACATATACATTCACCACACATAGACATATTTAAATTTCAGTATATACAATTCGTTAGTACTCTCCTGCCCACCACAGTATTTGATTTGATTTGATTTGATTTTATATTTTAGCTGCTGCTCTAATTTGGGTCTTTGATTTTCATTAGATTTTGTTCTTTTAAGTGATTTCTCTTTATTTGCTTTTATTCACATCTGTAAGAGCAAGGGGAGGCAACAATAGTGTATTTGTGGCACATTTAACAATAAAGAATTTAAAACTTCTAGAAGCTACTCTGTGAGAGTTTTGCTCTTAATTTAGATAGATTTATTCTAAATAAGAGGAAGCATCTCAGCATATCTCTCATTTCATCCAGATGCTGTGCTTTCACTGCAGTATTGTCTGATGTCTTTGTACTACACATGCGTACATTTAAAACAAAGATTAGAAACATGTACAAGAAACTGCTTCTCTCTAAGAGAAATCAGGCTTCTGTAATCCCTCCTGATTACAGAGACAACATTTACATTACGTTTTGGAAATCAGCTTACTGAAGAAAGCCGTCAGTAACCCGGTTACTCAAGTGCATGTAAATGACTGAGAAAAAAGATGATCATCTTTGTGGCCACAGTCCAGTACAATGGCCCAATCCAATGGAAACATTCACCTTAATTATGGCATTTTCTTTAAAATTCTGTTTAAATAACCTTTTAGGACTTCACCGGGGAAACTAACCATGTAAAAAGGAGGCTTTACTTCTTTAAATAATTTCTTTTGTCTTCTCCATCGTTGTCACGGTGTTTTTAATTTTTTCCCCGTCAATTAAAATGACCCAAATTTTGCATGATTACTGCTGTCAATAAACAACTTCCCCTAAAAGCATCTTTTTGTCATCATTTCCAGATTAAAGAGTGCAAGCTACTTTTCACACCACTTGGTGGTGCCAGAATATTGATCCAACATATTCAGAGAGCTGAGGACAAAAGAAGTACACAATGATCCACTTATCAACCAAACTAAATGATTTATTCCTGGATAAAATACTCATATTTTCATGAATCTATTCCAAGTGCTTAATCCTCCAAAAAGGGCTTAATCCTAAATCCCAAGTGAGGATGCTGCTACAGACACCAGATGAAGTGCACTGAGATGACACCGACAACATGAAGTCCTGCTCCAGACTGTAAACAACTAAATGATGCATCACTGCTGTTTCTACAGAGGATAATTCCCAAATAAAACAGCATTAAACATGGAGCCAGAAGAGCTGCCCAACGCTCTTTAAATCAGGTTCCCTTAAGCTTTGACTGTTCTTGTCGAGGGTTGTTTAAGGTCATTTGCTCTCGCTGACACACGCATACAGCCTGAGCTCCGAGGAAACACGGTGTAAAAGCTGTACCACTCTGGCTAAATTGATGCAAATTGATGCACACCGTCTATTTTTGTAGCACATCTCTAATGGCCTTTTAAAGATCCTCTGAAACTCAGACATTCAGCGAGAACACTGTGGAGGTGTTAGTCTACCTCACAGCCGCAAGAATATTTTACAGGTAGAATGAGAAACACAGCTCAGTAAAAAATACACTGTGTTCCCACTGTTTTCATAATTAGGTGGGGACATTTTCACATTTACAGTTTCCTTATTAATTATAAAATGCAGATGAGATGCAATTTCTGTCTTTCAGAAATGCGCACAGAGTAACAGTGGTTGCTGCTCAGGCCTCCTGGGCTCAGTCAGTGTATATTTTTTTTCAACAGGAAATACTGGAAAAATCAGATACAGATCTAAATTATTTAATTTTCTTCACCATTATCTCCACACCGGGCTGCAGGAGCACCACACAGAGTATCTGGTTGCTTAATACTTGCTCACAAAACAGGAAACTCCTAACAAACAAACAGAGGATAAACACAGTCTAACTATTTGTATACTGGCTCTGAATCCAGATCTCTATACAACTGTCCACTAAAGCTGGGCAGTGTGGAGAAAATACAAAAATCACAATACTTTTTAATTTTTACATACTCCTTTAAACAAATACTTAAATACTGATACTGAAACAATATTGTAGCAGGATTTCCCACACATTCATTTATTTGTGACTGCCTGCAATGATTAAAACAGCTGTCGCCACAAATAGATTTTCTATTTTTGGAACTGGGCCGTCATTTGGAGCATTGTTGAAATAAATATATATGCTGTTTAGTTATTCATTACGCCACACTCTCAGAGCACACTTTGAGCACAGATGGAGCAGCAGAACATCAGGCGCATTAAAAACGAAATGTTACCCTTCATTCTGCTGGGTCTAAATTAGGGGTCGACCGATATTGGCTTTTCAGGGGTGATACCGATACCAATATGTGAAACCGATATGCAGTTACAATAACAATAAAAATCTTTGTCAATATTGAGAATTTTGCAATATAACATGCTCCAACACAAAACTTTGTTTAAATGCCTTTATAAAAAGTTGAATTAAAACTAAAAAAAATCAAATACAGAAAGCTATTGTCCGGTCTGCAAGTTAAAAACTGCTGCAAAGGAAAAAAAGAACTCATGGAGAGTTCTGCTTACGCTGCTTTCCTGGACCCGCAACCCCTACCCTCCTCTATGTCTCACTTAATAAAGTTTGTTGCGCTCATTGCAACTGTATCCATTGGTTGTTGCAGCCTCATCTTGCATAGCTTTCTAGCTACATACGTGATAAATATCAGCAGAAAAATGGCCAAATCACAGCAGGCTTGGATGAGACTGATGCAGTTGTGGCCACAATAAAAGCTCAAACTCTACAAGTTCTCTGATTATAAAAACTTAAAAATAGCTGTTCCTCGGGAACACCATCACAGCTTCCTGACAACTAAAAATGACTTCAGAGGGTTGGAATTGGAAAACATCAGCCACCACTGATCATGAGAGCAGAATAAAACTTAATACTCCCCCAAACTATTACACACAAAACTGGCAAAAATATGCTTCATCAGAACTATCTGTCGGCTGGATGAACAGCTTCGGAGGCCTCCAATAATTTGTGGAATTTTTCAAAACCGACAATTTGACGTTCACACCCACTTCACACAACGATTGGCCAGCTGTGTGGAAGTGAGAAAGGAAGCAGGGTGGAGAGTACAACACCGAGAATGTCTTCCAGAAGAGACTGGCAGAAAATGTGCTCTGTCATACCCATATTTAAGTGATCATTACATCTCTCTATGATGGCCGTCTTTTCACACTGCCTTCAAGCGGCCACTCAGAACACTTTTGTAAACACTAACATGAAGACATCAAAAGTCAGAAGTCATCAAAAAAATCAATTATTTTTATTACGCTGTATCTCATTCAGATGATCCAGAAGATACTGAAGCCTCGAGTCCACAAAGCAGCCCACTTCAGTTAATAAACGATATAGCATTGCATGAAACAACAGATGTTTTTTTATCGTCAGATGATATATTTCGTCACATTGCAAAACCCTAGTTTCAAAGGTACCACATCAAAATTTTTTGGTGGAAATGCAGTTATATTAGCACCAAGTTTCACTACCCAACCCTGCTCAAAACAGCTATTTTCACATTTTAAACACTATTATCAAGACATCAGCAAAAAAAAAGTGCATTCTGTCTTATTATTCGTCTCCTTCCCAGATTATGCCCATTTGTAGAGGCTGTAAGACACACGGGACCAAACAAACAGTGAAGGAATATACATCACTACTCACAAAGTAAACGGCTCCGAAGCTGCCATGACCAATCTCACGGAGGTCAGCGAACAGCTTCTCTGGGTCATCTTTGCAGAATAGGTCTGCCACCTCGGGGTCTTTCAGATTGCCCGCCCGTGCACTTGAGGGCATGGCCAGGGCCTGGAAGACAGTGAAGATCACAGGTTAGTACTGGGATACTGCAGGAGAGACACTGAGGTTAAAGGTCATAACAAGGAGTAACCTTCAGAGCCTCAGTCGGATTGCTGAAACAAACATTTTGACCAGTTTTCGACTGATATTGGTTTTTCAGGGCCGATACCAATACCAATTATTAATAGTTAATGAGGCCAGTAACTGGTGTTTAGAACCACCATGCATTTAATGACAATAAAAAAATCTTTCTGTCAATATTTAGAATTTGGAATATAACAAACTCCTACACAAATCTTTGTTTAGATGCCTTTAGCAAAACTAAAATTTTCAACATCATATACAGCAAGTTCCCAGCAACTTTTTTTATAAAGTCAAGTGAAAATTTAAATTAATAAATAAAATTTTTTTAGAGGTTTTCACAAAGTAAAAGGTCCTCCCATGCCAGCACTTTCTTTACACTTTTTAATTAATTAATTTTAGCGGCAATCATAAAATAAAGCCCTGATACAGATAATCTGCAAGTCTGATAATCTGTTGACC
Organism: Plectropomus leopardus; assembly: GCF_026936395.1. Classification (NCBI taxonomy): domain Eukaryota; kingdom Metazoa; phylum Chordata; class Actinopteri; order Perciformes; family Serranidae; genus Plectropomus; species Plectropomus leopardus. The sequence goes on from NC_142193.1 coordinate 5,714,613, forward strand.
TCTAATTTTGACTACTAAAGTATTCCTATTATGCAATTCGACACTCAATTTTCTGCTTTCCTGGTTACTCGAAAGCCTAATTCTGTGTGATTTTTCACAGGAGCTGAAACAATCCATGAGTCAGTCAACAAAATCAGTCAGCAACATTTTGGATTTGAATTTATTAATCATGGAAGCTGAAGTACCAGACTGGTTCCAGATTTTGAAATGTGAGGATTTCCTGTTTTATCGCATCATGACTAATCAGATCTCTTCAACACTTCAACTGCTGGTCAGATAGAAGGAGCGATATGAAGACATCACATCACACCTTATTTTAAAAAATCGGGTTACTTTGTTTCTGGGCTTACATTTATTTCTGATGTAAAGAAACCTTTAAAAACATCACAAATGTGAATACTTTCTGATTGATGTATTGACAGACTTGGAGTCATAGCTGGCTCCAATCCTGTGTTTTGATTTTTACTGAAGGAACAACCCTTTGGTTTATATTTGGATCGTTGACTGTGTGCCCATTTTGTTTTTGAAGTGATGTGAAGCGTCTGTTTTCCACTTCAGTTGGGCAGAAACCCATCTAATTAATGTGTTAAACACGGTGGAAAATGCATTCTCGTACTCTTGTAAAGTGACCCATTTGCAACACCCCCTCATGTGCACCGAAATCAGAGACTTTATCAGCCTCCCCGTAATTCAGAATCTTTGGTGCATGTCTCAAGATTTCTGTAATATTTCAAGAATGTCATGACTGGCTGCTTTTGGAGTTATCATGAGCTCTGCATCTTTGTAGTGATAGAAATCAGTCTTTATCTCCCACTGTCCATCTATCCTGAAGTTGGGACATGAACTTAAAACTGGATGTACCACTGTAAAGGTGAGAGAGAGTTAGAAAGTGGGGTAATAATACTGAGGAGGAGAGTGACAGGAACAGCAGAGAGTGTGTGTGTGTGTGTGGGGGGGGGGGCAGAATGGCAGCTGGTTTGCACAAAGTGCACTTCAGCATGAATGGATTTCGATTATTAAATGTTAGTTTTAGGGCTGAAACTTGTGACGTCAATCACATGAATGCTGTCAACAGCTTCCAAAATAAGAAGACATGGTAACAGTCAGCTTTCTAATGCATGGACTTATTTAGTGTCTTTCTTTGTGTCATAAAGATGCAAATTACAATGAAAATATATCAAAAAATTGAGCTAATGCTTAACTCAAGAACTTAAAATATATTTACTTCACGTACATTTAGATAAACGTACTTACGGCATATAAAAATCTTCTTTATGGATATTTAGATATAAAGTTAATGAAAACAAATGCATGTGAAAACAAATGTATAGTTCTAAAGAAAATACTGGTAATCATGGACCCAAATAACTAACGAATGCAAATATTACTGTGACTATAAACTGTTTATGACCGAATAATCTTTTATTTAAAAAATACAGTGATTTAAAAAAAATGACCAATTAATGATCTCAATAATAATGCTTCATTATCATATTATGTTTTACAGATTCTTTGGAAAATGTATTTGCTGATATCACAAAACCTGTCACGAGACAATAGTTCAATTAAATTCAGGGACCTGCAATCAATGAGACCTCATCAGTAAGTATCCTTGTTGTCTTTCTCTCATGTTCAAGGAGCACTTGAACGGAAATGATGACAGATGTGCCGTACGAATTTCACAATAAAGGCATGTTTTCTCTTTGCATCATAGATATTGATCTTTGATGATTGAATCGATATAATGATCAAGATCAATGCATTGTTACACCCTTAATAGGCCAATTGTTTCTGAGCAACCTGAGTTACCTGACAAACTCTATTACGCTGAGTGTTGTTTTTCGCACAGATTTCACTTAATTAATAGATTGCCCATGTAATTTTATTTATTTATTTGCTGGCAAGGCTTTTGTTGCACCTGCAGTGGTGTAGTGTGTAAGGTTGTAATAAGCACTGCATCGCTGTCTATCTTAACTCTGAGCAGGGCAGAGAAACACCATGTGCTACATTGAAAGCAAAATGTGTGACTCTCACACAGAGCTGACATGAAATGAGTGCTCATAACTTCGGTAAATCACGTTAATCATGCTGCATTTTCATTTATGGGGTGAGGTGTTTCAGCACAGGAGCAGAGCCCTTGCTAGGAGCTCAGCAAAGTGTTGAGACAGACAGATAGCGGAGAGTTAACCAAAGCTGCACTCCTGGTTGCTGTGCATGAAAGTAAAACCACCTGTGTGACACCTGACATAAATCAAAGGACGTGATTGGATTCTATAGGCTAAATATAGCCGATCCCAATCAGTCAAAGAATGCCCAGTTCAGTCTCAATACTGAGCTTTAGGATCCAACCGGGACATCCCTAAGAATCATTATTAAAAAAAGACCACTGAGTCATTTGTCATAATAAAAATTGAGAATGAACCATTGGTGTCCCCTTTTCAAGATAAAATTATTGTTTGAACAACACTGCAGATTTGTTATCTTTTGATCAACTAATCAATGACTTGTTTTAGCTCGAGCTGAAATATAAAAGCGCCTTTCTTTAAAAAAAAAAAACATGAACAGCCAACCAGTGGGCCAAAAGTAAAAAAAGAAAAAAAAAAAGAAAAAGAAAAGAAGGGATCTTCACACGAATGTAATTACATGCATGACACTTGTGTTGTCTCATGCATCTGTAGATCAGAGAGCAGCAGAAAGCCTGACTGACAGAAACACAGTTCCGCACCATCCAACTCAAATCAAAGACCGGTATAAATAAACCCTTGATGAAGAGCCAAGCTGAGCTTCAAATCAAATCTCCTGACTAAATCAGCCCCCTTGAATGTGATCTCAGCCTGCACACTTATTGACAAATGCAACATCATTTCATAATGGGGTTAATGTAGCTGCTCATCTTTAAGTGTCAGCTGCAGCCCTGAGGAGACCTGGCAACATAACCAGGCCTCTGTGACTCTGAATACATGAAAACAGACCCTGAGGGTCATTGTTTAATGCAGGACTGCGAGGCTTGTTCCTTTTTAAGCGCTGCTGCTGTTTAAACGCGCTAGTAAATCTGTGCTAGACGAGGAGACACATTCCTCCCCCTCTCCAACTCAACATTTATTCGAAACGCAGTGAACCGATTTCCAATTATATACTGTGTGGCACTCTGTGGCCTGATGGTGTTTAATCCAAGACAAGGAGGCAGACGGCGGCAGCTACTGTCTCAAAAATGTGAAAGACAGAAATGTATAGAGCAAGATTAGTACGAGACACTCTAAATGATACAACCGTGGTTTCAATCTGATAATGGACCTTTATTATGTTCTGTTTCCTGTTCTCTATCATTCCACACTGGACATTTTCACAATAAAAACTGGCACGCCATGAAAATAACTGTGGCTTCAAATGGGGTCTTGTAAGCTCTGTCAAAAGTCCATATTAACCCGGTGTTGTTATATTCATGACTTACTGGATATTTTCTGACAAATAATGTTGAAGAATTTAAAGTGTTCTAAGGACTGTTCCTATTACTGTCCACCATTTTCCTCAGCTTCATGTCATAAAGTAAAAACCACCAAATAATTCACAATTTTTCGAAATGAGAATACGTCTAGTGGTATCTATTTTTGTCATTTTCCAAGGAACAAGGCCATTCTCACAGAGCTTAAGCAGACAACACTGGGGGAGTTTCCCCCAAATCCTATGTGGAATAAACACATGCTCATTTAAGCTAAATTTGAAACCAGCATGAGACACTAAAAATAAGAGATAACGGAAAAAGGGAAGCAGAGCTTCAGACAGTAAAGAGTGACACAAAATTTGGTGTGTCAGTGGCGCCGAATGACCAAGATCACATGGTTGAGCTCAACCCTGACTGGGAAACAGTTTTGAATAACAGAAGCTCCTTGTTGTAAATGGGTGTAACATTCACACAAAGTTAGTAGTGGAGCATTTTAGCACCGATAACCAACAACCCAAAAACTACATTGAGTTAATTTCTCATTTTACAGTTGGGTGACACACAATGAGGTCAGAGGTTTCTGTTAAATTAAAAACATTAGTGCCGGTCCAAGTGTTCTGAAAGATTCCAATATGCCAGAAAAATTAGAGAAATTCCTATAAAAGGGTATCTACTATGCCCATTTTCAGGTTTGTGAAAGTAAGAATGCAAGTGTAGCTTAAATATGCACCTCTCTTTTATTTAGATGATGTTTTGACCTTTGGGGCTTCTCCAAGATCAACAGTAAAAAAATGTTGTTTTTGGTTACTTTTCGTTTTTTATTTGTTTCTTTAATATTCAGAACAGTCTGGTGCCTGAAGTTTTTGCTAACAGAGATTACATCTACATATGTTTACCTAATTATTTGAATCTTTGGCCACGTTTAACATGAACATCTGAATAATAACTGTATAATACATGAGAGAAAATGAGGAGAAGCATAAAAAGTCCCCTCTAAATCTATGTTTATTGAGCTTAAAATTAATTGATAGGCAACCTGTATAAAGAAATACATAATCAAGGCATATAGAATTACATATATACATTTTTAAAGTTTTTTACTTTAGCTTTTACATTATCTTCCAAATACAGTAAGTCTCTTCATTAGATCCATATGCATAACAACACTAACTTATAAAATAAATATATATATATATATCTAGCCGGGGTTCTTTGGGGCAACATGTAAACACAAAGAATTTCCTCCAGTTCGACTCAGTGTCCTAACTAAATGAGACGTCGGCGAGCTTCTGTGACAAAATCAGTTTGATTGCATTGTTTTCTCTTAGAATGTCCTCAGTGTCCTGAGCTTAACTTTTGTCAAACGCCCTGTTTCTATTTATTCCTGTCGCCTGCTTCAAAAGTGCCTCAGTGGACAAGGAACGGATGATTCATGAAGTTGAAATGATGAGTTATCTATATGTTAACTCATTTCACAACAAAAACCTAAATTAGGTGGCAGCTGGCTACAGAGAGATTGCAAGCTAGCTGGAAATTTCTGATATGTCCATTGCTAGTGAGAACCTACTTTCCGTTGGCTGCATTGTATGTCATTTCCAGTAGATATCACAATATAAAACTTGTGTTTTATGTTTAAAAAGTACAAACGTAGAAAGATAGCGAGTACTCATCCGTCTTTTAGATGGTTGCGTCTCTAGTATGATCCAGTGCACGGCTGATGGGTACATGATTTGTACCTAACAGAAGTGCACATTTAACAGATTCAGTGTTTCGTATTGACCACATTGTGCATTGACCACAGAGATTTAAAGGAGCAGTGTGTAGTATTTATGGGGCTCTAGCATTGAGGACTGAAGACTGCAACCAGCTGAAACTTCTCCCATGTACCAAGCCTGACCTACTCTGATAGAATTCTTTCAGTGTTCATTGTTCAAGGCGGTTTTTACCAATCTTTCCACAGAGGTCTCTTCCTCTCTAAAACAAGCAGACCATGTGATTAAACCAGTTAAAACACTGAATAATGCAATTTCATATTACAAATCAGTGTTTTTTCAGAAGCTGCTCATCACAGAGGGGTCGCTAACTATGGTGGCCGAGGCCCTATTAAGAACCAGTGTTTGGTTTGTCTGTTCTGGGCAACTGCTGAAACATGGCAGCACAAATTGGCGAACTCCACAAATGAGGACCGGATCTCTAGGGGAACAAAAACATAATTCTACTTTCCGGGTGATTATACACTATAGAAAACCTACTCCAGGTTTTCTACACATTATTCATTTGCAGCAGCTCACCAAGATTAAGACATCTGCTGCCATAAATAGGATTTCTAATTTTGGAGATAAGCCATTCATTTGAAGCACTGTTTAATTATATACCATTAAATTATTCCTTGCACCACACTCTCGGACTGCAGAGCGCACTCAGGGCACAGATAAAGCAACAGATCATCAGGCACAGCTAGAGCGAAACTTAACAGATCACTCTGCTAAGATTAAGAGTTTGCATTCACTCAGATTTTTTCATTTAATTAATTGATCTGATCATCTCTGAATAGATTGACATATCAATTATCCACCCCACAAGTCCGAGGGGACACAGATTGATACAAAGGAGCACACAACTCTCTCTCTATCTGTCTGTCTGTATATATATGTATGTATATACATACATACATATATATATATATATATATATATATATATATATATATATATATATATATATATATATATATGTATATACATATATATACACACACACACACACACACACACACACATATATATATATAAAACTTAAGTGTGCTGAAAAACTTCAGACGTGTGAAAAATGTGCTGTTTTTACCTGCGGTCTCTCTGTTGTAGCTGGCCGAGCATTTTCTTGTTTTATTAAGTTATCACCGACCTGTTCCACCATTAGAGACTGAACTCTGCTGCCTGCTGTGCACTACTTACTCAACTCAATACAGCATCTCCTCATCAGAAGCCTCTGTAATTTGGCTGTATTGAAAATCATACCGTCTGGATTTCTAAATACCATGGTATTTGGTAATACAGTAATACTACCAAACTTGGTCTGAAATTTAAAACCCCCAAATCTGCCCCACCCACACATTCCCAGTGGCTTTGGGGCAAAGTGGAAAAGATTGAGCATACAGTGCGAGGGTACGAAAAAAACGTTTTGTGAGGTTTGGGGTCCACTTCTTGCCCCTCTTTGCTCGGCCCTCCACAGTAGCTGCTGGATAGTGCAGTGTTTTTTTCCGCTTTCACTCTGTTCCAGGATGTCTAGTCTTAAATGTGTAATCATATATTTTTCTAATTTTTCCCCCTTACCTAATTTAGTATGAAACCTACAACTTTAGGCAATGTGTGTGACTCTGTTTCTCCTGGCATGGGCCTTAAAAAGGCTCTAATAATGTCACATGAGCAGGTGTTGTTTCATATCTAAGCAAACACTAAGCTGTGTATGTGGATTTCAAATCCTTTGTTAGATTTCCCTTTAAATATATTTGTTTTTGCGAGCATAGTATGATTTGTTTATTTGCCTCAGTCCATGTATACTCTCTTTGTGTCTGACAGTGCCCAATCCTACAAACAACTATGTACTACTGTTGCACAAGCTAACACAGTGTTATTAATATTGTATATCTTTCACTCTCATTTTTAGAGATATTGACAATAAGTATGTGATTGGGGTATTGGGCTATTGTGTATTGTATTTTGACATTTACAGTCGAGAAGAAAGTTGAAAAGCAAACCTATGTACCAACTAACCAGGCGAGCTAAGTAAATGTAGCATTAACATTACTTACCGCGGCTTATTGTGGTTCCGCTCTGGCACGAAAAACAATCGTTAGCAGCCAAGCTAACGAGCCTCTATCCTCATAGCCCGGGTCTCCTCTCTCTGCGGACAATCAACACGACGTTTGGCCCATTTCCACCGAAGTCCCGCTAGTGAAATTAATTTACGGTTTCCTAATTACACTGCTAGTTTAGCCGGCTCAAACAGAAGCTCGGTCAGTTGTCCTCTCGTACGTTACTAGCCTTAGCTAATTGGCTAGCTTAGCTTCGACAAGCTAACGTTAACATTAGCTGTTGTACGGGGTGTGGCTGATGTTTCTCTGCGCTGCCCCACTTCCGAGCATATTGTCCAGTTACAACTGACCTTTTAAAAAATATCTTTTCTTAAAATCCGGCTTAATTTCTGCGCCTCATCCTGATAGAAGGCTTGTTTCTTACCCCGTTTTTGTTCTTTGCTAAATACAAGATGGCACAGACTGGTGGGGCGGGACCATAGTGACCGGACGCTGATTTGTTCCATTTCCTGTGAGGTTTCCGCTTCACAAATAAAAGGGTATAAATAAATCGACCTAGATAATGTGAATAATGTAGTACAAAGGCTCGAAGGCTTGATTTAATGATTTTTTTTTAACAAGACTCCGTATATGTTGGCCACATTTCATAATGCTGAGGAGAAGCACTTAGTTGCAGTGGTGGATGGAGTACTCAGGTATTTTAGTAGTGATATGGCATCATAATAACAGCAGGCTGTACAAGTAGTAAGGGACTGTTCTTTATTTGTCAGAGGAGATATGTCTTGGGTGTGATTTTTTTTTATACTCACTGAAGTTACAAATACATAGGCCTACATGACCCTCCCTCTACCATAAACGACTTGTTAGTGTATAAAAACATTCTATTTTATGTATCAAAATTAAATTTGAAGACGTAATCCTGAAGTCAAAAAAGTCTTGGTTTTTCACTCTTGTCATGCATGTCGGTCAATTAGTTTTTGGCAATTTTTTTAATGAAACGTGATTTTGATGAAACATCACAACTTTAAGCTCGGATTGGTTTGTGGGTTTTTTTCTGACAGATGTGTTTCTTATGCATAATATATTCCAAGGACTGTCAGAAATTAAAAAAATCCAACAATGATTTCTGTTTTTAAAGTTTCCGGCTATCATAAATGGTATATGTTAAAATTTATATATAGGAAGATTATAGCAATCGGGTGGTTGCTTTTAATTAAATAAATTTACAGTATTTTTTTTTAGTATCAAAACAAACGAAATGTGTCTATCTGTTGTCATAAAAACGTAAGTCAGGCATTTTCTAACAATCTATTTATGAAGGAAGATTTATGGGATTAACTGTTCATAGTACAGCTTGGAAGAACAGGGTATTATAATTGGCTTGTAAATTCAAAATTGGCGCTAGAATAAATTATTATATTTTATGTCTGATCAGCACAGTCTCCTAGATCGCATTATTGACATTATCCTCATTAAATTAAGCATGTTTTATTTATGAATTTATTGAAAAATAAAATGATAATTGGTGGAAGCACAGTTTCCTAAATGAAAAATGAAATCTTTGTATTGTGTCAGACAACAGTGAAGTAATCTGTCAAAGTATAAGTGCAATTGTGACATCTAGTGGTATTTATACATACTGCACTTCTTTTTTTATTAAGAAGCCAGATGCTTTAACCTTTAATATTTGGATTTGTAAGGATCAAGAGTTTGAGTAATGTATGTTAATTTAAAAAAAAACAAAAAACAATATCATTATAGGATATACCAAAGATTGTGTATCCTGTAGGGAGTACTCTGGTTTGTTTGAAGGGTCAGACTATCAGTAATCTTTGACTCTATTTATGTTGAATTCTACTGACTCAAGTGTTTTAAAGGAAAAGGACCATCCATATTGTTACCAGCCCAAGTTCAAAAGCCACCACATGAGATAGTATGGAGGTGTATTAGTAGTGCTTTAGAGCAACACATACAACGATGCATTTCTCTGGGACGTCCCTGTTTGTAGTTGTAGGTAGGTAGGTACTAATACACATTATACATATTCAGAATGAGTGAAGGCCCTTTATCTATTTTTTTTAAGTACGTTTTATCAGTGTAAATATTACATTTCTTTGTCTATGTTGTTTTCAATTGAGTATTGATCATAGTGGATTTGCAAATCATTGTGTTTTACATGTATTTATGTTTTACACAGCATCCCACCTTTTTTGGATTTGGGGTTGTAAATTAACTATTAACTGAAGATGTAAACCAAAGAAAAGACAAAACAACAATATAAATTCTATTTATGTTTTATCTTTATTGCAATGTCCAGCAAAGCAGAGGTGAAAAGTACATGAAGATGACACCCATTACCCAAAATGTTAAAATCTTAACATCTTTTTTTAAAAAATACAATTATAAGAAAGCATGAAAACAAATAAAGTTACAGTTGTATTTTAAACAGTCCCAGTGAAAACAGAGTCTATATGAAGAGCCATTTTAGTCCACCTCCTCAATGGTTGGCCCCTGAGAGCCGGCTCGTGCTTCCTCTCTACAGCTACTTGCAGGCATTCCTCCCTGGTACAACTTGCTGATGATGGGGTTACACACTTTCTCCAGCTCTTTCTGCTTGTGTTGGTACTCGTCTTTATCAGCCAGCTGGTTACTCTCCAGCCAGGTGATGGTCTCATCACACTTCTCAGTCACCTTCTTCTTGTCCTCCTCACTAATTTTGTCCTTCAGGTTCTCATCCTGCACACTGCTCTTCAGGTTGAAGGCATAGGACTCAAGGGAGTTCTTGGCAGAGATTTTTTCCCTCTGAAGGTCGTCCTCAGCTTTGTATTTGTCAGCGTCCTGCACCATTCGCTCAATCTCCTCTTTGCTCAGTCGGCCCTTATCGTTGGTGATGGTGATCTTGTTCTGTTTGCCAGTGCTTTTGTCCACTGCTGACACGTTCAAAATACCGTTGGCGTCGATGTCGAAGGTGACCTCGATCTGTGGGACCCCTCGTGGAGCAGGCGGGATTCCACTCAGCTCAAACTTGCCCAGCAGGTTGTTGTCCCTGGTCATGGCTCTTTCTCCTTCGTAGACCTGGATAAGGACTCCGGGCTGGTTGTCAGAGTATGTGGTGAATACCTGGGTTTGTTTAGTGGGGATGGTGGTGTTACGCTTAATCAGGGACGTCATGACTCCTCCAGCAGTCTCGATACCCAGAGACAGAGGCGCCACGTCCAGCAGCAGCAGGTCCTGCACATTGCCAGAGGTATCACCTGTGAGAATGGCGGCCTGGACGGCAGCACCATAAGCCACCGCCTCATCTGGATTGATGCTTTTGTTTAGTTCCCTGCCATTGAAGAAATCTTGCAGGAGTTTCTGGATTTTGGGGATTCTGGTGGAGCCTCCCACCAAGACAATGTCGTGGATCTGCGCCTTGTCGATTTTGGCGTCCCTCAGGGCTTTCTCCACCGGCTCCAATGTTCCCCTGAACAGGTCGGAGCACAGCTCCTCAAAGCGAGCCCTGGTGATGGAGGTGTAGAAGTCGATGCCCTCAAACAGAGAGTCGATCTCGATGCTGGCCTGGGAGCTGGAGGACAGAGTTCTCTTGGCTCTCTCGCAAGCTGTGCGCAGCCTCCTTAAGGCTCTCTTGTTCTGACTGATGTCCTTCTTGTGTTTCCTCTTGAACTCTTCCACAAAGTGGTTGACCATGCGGTTGTCAAAGTCCTCTCCACCCAGGTGAGTGTCTCCAGCCGTGGCTTTGACTTCAAAGATTCCGTCATCAATGGTCAGAATGGACACGTCAAAGGTTCCTCCACCCAGGTCAAAGATCAGGACGTTACGTTCTCCAGACTTGCTTTTGTCCAGACCATATGCGATGGCGGCTGCTGTCGGCTCATTGATGATCCTCAGGACATTCAGTCCTGCGATGACACCTGCATCTTTTGTCGCTTGTCGCTGGGAGTCGTTGAAATACGCTGGTACTGTGATGACTGCGTTGGAAACCTTTTGGCCGAGGTAAGACTCAGCGATCTCCTTCATCTTCACCAGGACCATAGAGGAAATCTCTTCAGGGTAGAAGGATTTGTCCTCTCCTTTGTATTCCACTTGAATTTTGGGTTTCCCTCCATCTCCCACCACCTTGAAGGGCCAGTGCTTGATGTCCGCCTGCACCACTGGATCATCGATCTTTCTTCCAATCAGTCTCTTGGCATCAAACACTGTGTTGGTGGGGTTTAAAGCAACCTGGTTCTTGGCTGCGTCCCCGATGAGCCTTTCAGTGTCAGTGAACGCCACATAGCTGGGGGTGGTCCTGTTGCCCTGGTCGTTGGCGATGATTTCTACTTTTCCGTGCTGGAAAACCCCCACACAGGAGTATGTGGTGCCAAGGTCAATGCCAATCGCTACGCCTTTAGCTGAAGACATCTTGTTGATCTGAATTGGTGCCCTAAAAATGCAGAAACAAAAAATACATTATGAATCAATAAAATTGTGCCCATCCTAAATTATTTACAAATATTTTACTTTGATTTCTTATTTTATAGTCTTAAAAAATGTAATTTTCATTGTTGGCCAATGATTCAGTGCTTAACAACTGGGTAAAACGTTTAATTAATACTTTTTCTTGAAATATCAAGAGGAAGTTAGAGACTTTATATAAATAACTAAAATTTATTGAAACAGGACAGTAGATTAATTTGACTATCAATGGATTCTAAACTTGACAGTTCTTTGGATAGAGGTTGGTGGAGCTTTAAATTTGCATGAGAAAAGGCTTCCTATTGGTGTAACATTACAATTTTTGTTCACACAATTAAAATATTTGAGTGTGATATAAGCCCAAAGCATTGAATCATTTATTGCACAATGTACACACTGTACACTAATTGAAGGCTAAGTTGGCATTTTTTTGTGAGGAAGTTTAGTTATGAAAAAACTCATAGTGGAGACTGTATTTTATTCAAAGACGCTATAATAAACACTTTTCTGTTTGAAGAAACAAATAATTATGACATAGCTTCAAAACAAAAAACTCAGACTTAAATTCGAGAGAAAAACTAGACTATACAACTGTAACTTACATAATTCAAAGCATAAACTCTACATTTTTTCAAAAAGGAGTTTATTGAAATGCTAACTTGGAATAAGAAAACTCATAGTGGCCGCATTTGACTAAAAGACTATAATTTCTATTGTGCGCACGTCGTTATGAGGACATTTTAGCTCAAAACAATGTGTGTGTTAACACATAGGCTCGCTGTTCAACAAATAGCATGCCTGAATTACATTAATGTCCGTTATTGCTACAGTCTGAAACTGGCTTTTTTTCTCAGAGTTTGAGGAAACGTTCACTAAGCTAGAAAAACAAAACAAAAACGGAAGCAGCGTACTTACTGTCGTTAAAAGATGAAAGTGGAAGAGAATAGAAAGGGAGATGGTCTCGGTTCTGTCGCGTTGATCCTCTCGTCTGTGCTCTTGTAGTCTGAACGCCGGTGACTCCACCAACGTTTCTTTATACTCTCCTCACTCCCCTCTGGACACTTCTCCATATTTCTCGACTTTTCCACCATGCTCCAGAGCGCTCCAGCAGAGGCTCTCCACTGACTGTTTGGTCCAATCACAGAGCTGAGCGCGGACGCTCGGCGTCATGACGTAACACGGGAGCGTGTTACGTGTTACCCCAGAAGCCTCGTGAAAGTCCTGGAGAAACAGAAAGACTTCACTATCAGGTTAAAAAAATATTTTTGGCTAAACTAAACAAAACTTGAACTTAATAAGTGAGGTATAATTTTCTCCTGCTATTATGAAAGACTACAGAGAAGTGAAACTGACAATGAATATCATTAATAATTGAAACATAAGAAAGAATGTAGGTTATTGGAAGTTTCTCACTTCCTATGTTTGAACGCCTAGTATCAGACATCCAATACATGATACAATTTGTATGGCAAAGAAATTGATACAAGACAGTGAAAAACAGCAGGTATTTCTAAAATTTAGAAGCACAGAAATAAACCCAACAACTGCATTTAACCCTTTCAAACCTGAGCAAATAAGCTTGATTTCTTCAAAAACATGGGATGAGGTTGATGAGCAACTTAACTAGAAATGATCCAAAAATTTGCTGGAAATTGGTAAAAAGTTACAAGAAAATTACCATAAAACAGGCAACAAAAAAGAAAAGTAAAAACAAGAAAAAGAAAATAACCTCAAGAAAGGCCTTAATTTTTTTTCCTTTAATATAATTTTAAATATATAATCAAGAAAATTCTGAATATAGTTTTATAGACATTTTACCTATTTCTTAATTATACCTTACAATCCCCCCAAGCTGATCTTCGGATCATTTCCTTGACACCTTTATGTTCCTGAAAAGTTGTTGATCGTGTTTTTTCCTGTTTATATATATATATATATATATATATATATATATATATATATATATATATATATATATATATATATATATATATATATATATAATATGTGTGTGTGTGTGTGTGTGTGTGTGTGTGTGTGTGTATGTATGTATGTATGTATGTATGTATTTTTATAACAAAATCAAACCATTTCCTCTGGTTTCAGAGTTTTAAATGCTCGGGAAAAGGATCACAAGCAACACAGGAAAACTGATGTCAATCCAGGTCTTAAAGGGTTAAAATTAGATACAATCTGTAACTGTAATAATATTATTTTTAGGATTTATAGCCCTCTGTGCTAATATTTATCAGCATTTTGATTCCCATAAAATCTCTAATATTCTGATTTGAATTGAAGATGCAATAAGTGGAACAGAATGTTCCAATATGTTACTACTGAAGAAACTATTTTAGGTATAAAAGATCTGAACCAATAAACCACAAAGCAAAGGTGGACATATCTCTGAATTCCATAAAGCACTATAATCTATTTTTAGAATATTTACGTACAATGAGGCTTTTCTGTAGGGAGGAATTAGTCGACCCTGTCATTAAGGAAAAGAATGCTCATGCTCATTTCCAAAACAAAAAAGGATCCTTTACGCAGTGACAAATGAGACCAACTACACATTTCTGAATATTGATTATAAATTGACAGCCTCCATGTCAGCAAAGCATCAAAACACTAGTAATAATTAAATAATTCACAAATCTCATTGTGGATTTATAAGTGCCCATAATATCTCCAATGATATGTCTATAATTAATAATAACAACAATAATGTGTGGATGGCAGCTACTTATTTTATTTTTGAAATTTCAAAAAGTGTTTGATACAAAGTCACAAAATTTTAAGTTTTGATACATTAGTTTTTTTCAAATTTGATAACTTTTGTATTATGGCAATCAAAACATGCACACTGGTAACACTGGATCTGTCAAAGGATGATGGTGATTAATAAACTGAGAAGTTGGCCTACCAGTACAAATAATAGTTTAAGAGAGATGAGACAGCCCTGGCAAATTACTCTCTTTATGTCAAATCTGGCTGGTGGGGCAGTTTGACAGGGCGACTATATCAGCAGAATGTTTCACACAAACTTGTAAAGAACCAAGCATCAATAACTGTCTGTACTTTTATCACTTGGATCTTTCTACGGGTCAGACAAATTAATCTTTTTAGGAGGCATTGCCTAGGGATTCCTTCAATTAATTTTACCCACTATTCCCATTATACCTGGGGTTCTTTGTGCAACGAATGTTGCACAACTATACATTGCGTGACTATAGTCAGGCTGCTAAAACATCATTGTACAACAGCTCTTCCTACTTAGTGCAACTTGCAACTACTGCACAACATCTTCCCCCTCTGGATAAAAACAGCTCCGTCTTATCAAAAACTTTTTATTTGTAATTTAGTGTCTGCATCATTGAATAATGCTGCAACCCCTGTTCCAAAAAGTTGTGATGTCCTGTAAAATGTACATAAAAGCAGAATGATATGATACATGATGTGAAGGTACATACAGGTTTTGGGGCAACTATGCTGCCATCCAGACAACATATTTTTCAGAGACGTCCCTGTTTATTCCAGCAAGACAATGAGCCATTGAGTTTCGTAATTAAAGAGTGCAGGTACTAGACTGGCCTGCCTGTATTGAACATGTGAAGCACATTATGAGGCACAAAATACAACAAAGGAGACTCTGGACTGATGAGCAACAGAGGTCATATATCAAGAAAGAATGGGAAAGAATTTCAGTTTGAAAACTCCAATAATTAGTGTCCTATGTTCTGTGTAAAACGGTGGCAAACATGCCGCTATCTAAATGTTATTTGGAACTTGCTGCAGCCTTCATATTCAGAATCAGTGTATTTTTATGACAATAATTAAGTTTTATCAGTTTGAACATTACACTTCTTTCTCTGTCTTGTATTCAACACAACTTGTTTGTAATTGGGGTTGTAAATTAATGATTAACTGAAGATATAGACCAGAGAAAAGACAAAACAATATACATTTTAGTTATATTTCGTCTTTATTGCAATGTCCAGCAAAGCAGAGGTGAAAAGTACATGAAGATGACACCCATTACCCAAAATGTTAAAATCTTAACATCTTTTTTTAAAAAATACAATTATAAGAAAGCATGAAAACAAATAAAGTTACAGTTGTATTTTAAACAGTCCCAGTGAAAACAGAGTCTATATGAAGAGCCATTTTAGTCCACCTCCTCAATGGTTGGCCCCTGAGAGCCGGCTCGTGCTTCCTCTCTACAGCTACTTGCAGGCATTCCTCCCTGGTACAACTTGCTGATGATGGGGTTACACACTTTCTCCAGCTCTTTCTGCTTGTGTTGGTACTCGTCTTTATCAGCCAGCTGGTTACTCTCCAGCCAGGTGATGGTCTCATCACACTTCTCAGTCACCTTCTTCTTGTCCTCCTCACTAATTTTGTCCTTCAGGTTCTCGTCCTGCACACTGCTCTTCAGATTGAAGGCATAGGACTCAAGGGAGTTCTTGGCAGAGATTTTTTCCCTCTGAAGGTCGTCCTCAGCTTTGTATTTGTCAGCGTCCTGCACCATTCGCTCAATCTCCTCTTTGCTCAGTCGGCCCTTATCGTTGGTGATGGTGATCTTGTTCTGTTTGCCAGTGCTTTTGTCCACTGCTGACACGTTCAAAATACCGTTGGCGTCGATGTCAAAGGTGACCTCGATCTGTGGGACCCCTCGTGGAGCAGGCGGGATTCCACTCAGCTCAAACTTGCCCAGCAGGTTGTTGTCCCTGGTCATGGCTCTTTCTCCTTCGTAGACCTGGATAAGGACTCCGGGCTGGTTGTCAGAGTATGTGGTGAATACCTGGGTTTGTTTAGTAGGGATGGTGGTGTTACGCTTAATCAGGGACGTCATGACTCCTCCAGCAGTCTCGATACCCAGAGACAGAGGCGCCACGTCCAGCAGCAGCAGGTCCTGCACATTGCCAGAGGTATCACCTGTGAGAATGGCGGCCTGGACGGCAGCACCATAAGCCACCGCCTCATCTGGATTGATGCTTTTGTTTAGTTCCCTGCCATTGAAGAAATCTTGCAGGAGTTTCTGGATTTTGGGGATTCTGGTGGAGCCTCCCACCAAGACAATGTCGTGGATCTGCGCCTTGTCGATTTTGGCGTCCCTCAGGGCTTTCTCCACCGGCTCCAATGTTCCCCTGAACAGGTCGGAGCACAGCTCCTCAAAGCGAGCCCTGGTGATGGAGGTGTAGAAGTCGATGCCCTCAAACAGAGAGTCGATCTCGATGCTGGCCTGGGAGCTGGAGGACAGAGTTCTCTTGGCTCTCTCGCAAGCTGTGCGCAGCCTCCTTAAGGCTCTCTTGTTCTGACTGATGTCCTTCTTGTGTTTCCTCTTGAACTCTTCCACAAAGTGGTTGACCATGCGGTTGTCAAAGTCCTCTCCACCCAGGTGAGTGTCTCCAGCCGTGGCTTTGACTTCAAAGATTCCGTCATCAATGGTCAGAATGGACACGTCAAAGGTTCCTCCACCCAGGTCAAAGATCAGGACGTTACGTTCTCCAGACTTGCTTTTGTCCAGACCATACGCGATGGCGGCTGCTGTCGGCTCATTGATGATCCTCAGGACATTCAGTCCTGCGATGACACCTGCATCTTTTGTCGCTTGTCGCTGGGAGTCGTTGAAATACGCTGGTACTGTGATGACTGCGTTGGAAACCTTTTGGCCGAGGTAAGACTCAGCGATCTCCTTCATCTTCACCAGGACCATAGAGGAAATCTCTTCAGGGTAGAAGGATTTGTCCTCTCCTTTGTATTCCACTTGAATTTTGGGTTTCCCTCCATCTCCCACCACCTTGAAGGGCCAGTGCTTGATGTCCGCCTGCACCACTGGATCATCGATCTTTCTTCCAATCAGTCTCTTGGCATCAAACACTGTGTTGGTGGGGTTTAAAGCAACCTGGTTCTTGGCTGCGTCCCCGATGAGCCTTTCAGTGTCAGTGAACGCCACATAGCTGGGGGTGGTCCTGTTGCCCTGGTCGTTGGCGATGATTTCTACTTTTCCGTGCTGGAAAACCCCCACACAGGAGTATGTGGTGCCAAGGTCAATGCCAATCGCTACGCCTTTAGCTGAAGACATCTTGTTGATCTGAATTGGTGCCCTAAAAATGCAGAAACAAAAAATACATTATGAATCAATAAAATTGTGCCCATCCTATATTTTCTACTTAAAATTTACTTTAATTTCCTATTAAAGTCTTAAAAATGTAATTGTTATTGTTGGTCAATGTCTCATTGCTTAACAACTGGGTAATATTTAAAATGCAGAAATAATTTATTTATTGACATTACTGCTCCTCAAAACAAAAAACTGGAGTCTGAAGGAAAACTAGTCAATACCACTGTAAATTCCATCATTCATTGCTTAAAGATATCAGTTTTTGTAATAGGAATTTGGTGAACTGCTCACTCTGGATGAGAAAACTCACAGTAGCTGCGTTTGATTCAAAGACCATAATTTCTATAGTATGCACACCATTATGAAAACATTATAGTTAAAAGCAACACATATATTAACACATAGGCTCGCTGTTCAACAAATAGCTTGGCTTAAGTCTGAAATTAAATGTTTTTCTAAGATAGTTTGATGAAACGTTCATTAAAGTAGTAAAACGGAAGCAGCGTACTTACTGTCGTTAAAAGATGAAAGTGGAAGAGAATAGAAAGGGAGATGGTCTCGGTTCTGTCGCGTTGATCCTCTCGTCTGTGCTCTTGTAGTCTGAACGCCGGTGACTCCACCACCGTTTCTTTATACTCTCCTCACTCCCCTCTGGACACTTCTCCATATTTCTCGACTTTTCCACCATGCTCCAGAGCGCTCCAGCAGAGGCTCTCCACTGACTGTTTGGTCCAATCACAGAGCTGAGCGCGGACGCTCGGCGTCATGACGTAACACGGGAGCGTGTTACGTGTTACCCCAGAAGCCTCGTGAAAGTCCTGGAGAAACAGAAAGACTTCACTATCAGGTTAAAAAGTATTTTTGGCTGAACTAAACAAAACTTAAACCTTATGAATGAGGTGTATTTTCTCCTGCTATTATAAAAACTACAGAGAAGTGAAACAAATTAAAGAATGTGGGTTACTGGAGGTAAAATAACTTACTCCCTAAATTTGATCTCCTAGTATCAGTCATCAGTTACATCATACATTTACATGGCAAAATGAATTAGAAAAGAGATCTGGTGTAAAAATAATAATTAGAGATATTCATGCTCCAACTTTAAACAATAAATTCAGTCAATGAAAACAATATTATTACATAATACAAATTACACCAGGACCTGAATGAGACTTTTCTTGCACTGTCAATGCAAATGGATAGCCTACATGCTGGTTAAAAACAAATTTAAAAAAAGGAAAATAAAACAGCAAGTGTTTTTTTTTTATTTAGAAAGAAGAAATGCAAAATAGCCTAAACTCAACTACCAGGTTTTAAATTGGATACAATACAGTAAATGTTATAGATATTCACCCTTATGTGCTAATCCTTATCACCCTTCTGATCCCCATAAAAGCTTTAATATTAAAAATTAAATTAAAGATGTAAAAACATTTTACCATAGCATGTTTTAAAATGTTACTCCAGAGGAAACACTTTTAATGTATTATTGTATCACTGTAACAACAAAAAAACAAACAAAAGTATTCTCATTTTTAAGTGATAAGGAAAACACAATTATATATATATGATATACCATTCTATCAATAGATGCCCCTAAACACTGGACCCTTATGTTGCATGTATGCATAAATTAATGAAGGATAATTTGGACCCATTAGTTGCTTCTTATGAAGAAGACAAAGGCTCTTGTATGTTGGTCCTATCTATTTGAGCACAAGTACTCTCCTCACAAATGTTTTTTCTGGCATCGTGGGGCTTGCAACTACAACATTGCAAGTACTTTACTGTTGGTGGCATTGTCTTGAAAAAACTTCTGCACCTTCATCACAAGCTCATTTGAATATTACCTGTGCATAGACAGATGCTAAAAAAGTGATGAGAACATATTTAGAGAGGTTTTAGTGGAAACATTTTTTGGATGAAAACTTGAAATTGGCCTTTTTATGTACCTTTGTGCACTCTGTTTAACTCGGGGCTTAGTTTCAACTCATTCAGTGTCATTTACATGTCATTAGAAGTACCCAATCCTTCTAAAACAAGAGTTTTTGGCATCACTTCAAAAGCTCCATCAGTCAGATCTGTATACGTATTTCCATCCATAGAAAACCACAATAAATGGTCAGAATGAGATCAATGACACTAATAACAAATAATATGTATTTCACCACAATCTTACATGTCAAAGGGTGTTAGTGCTGATTAACCACTAGATGGTGACATTAGAGAATAAAATGAAGGCTGGTCTTTGCAGCTTTCTAGGTGGCATCAGTGGATCAACTGGCAAATCGAAAAATGGACAGTAGCACAATAGCATAATTTGCGTTGCCCCCAGGATAAGTCCTAGGAACTTTGGAAATCCTCTGATGTTTCATCTGGCTTCCAAGTGTCCAAAACATCACCACAGAATACCTTTAAAACTGATATTTACATGAGTTTCTGCTGTGTATTTAAGCTGCATGCTAACATGCTATCATTAAAAGCAACAAATATCTATTCACTGAGACCTAGGCAAGAGGATAATGTAGCCTAATATCATGTGGATGCTGTGACATTCTAATAGACTAACAGACTTTGTCAATGTGCGTCTCTCAAACAATGCAAGACTACAAATGCTCTTTCTGTAAATAAATGGTGAAAACACTAAAACATTTTTAATATTTCATTATTTTTGATATTTTACATGTGTTATTCATATACAGAACAGGCTGTTTAGGACCTAGTACAGATCCCTGTGGGAATCCACAAGTAATAATGCTATTTATCTGTCAATAAATGCCAAGGAAGGAAAATGCTCTTTCTCTAATTAAATGGTAAAAAAAAAAAGCTACCAAAACATTTGTTTAACTAGTGTGAACGTGACAATACAATGATTTTCGGTTGCATTGTAAAACATTTTTGGGAAGGTAAGTTTACTTAAACGATCAGATGGTCAACAATGTGTTAAGGTCTGGTTAGGCCTGTACCCCATTCCTTGTGATTTTGCTGTTTTGTCCGACCTGCGTTTCTGGTTGGACCTGTTTGTTCTCTCTCTCTCTCTCTCTGTGTTTGCCAAGGCGTGATGAACCATTTCACTCTTGTGGCCCCTCAACCAGCAACCCAACCACTAATCAAGCTCCTGCAGTATGTGATGGCCATGTATGTACATGTGAAAGGAATGTGACTTGTTTTGTGCATTGCTCTCATTGTACATACACAAAAATAAAGCAAAGAATGTACAGGACTGAAATATTTTACCATTTACCTGACTACATTTACCTGACTGCAAGTATATTCTAAAGAAGACAAATACTCTTTATGTAATTAAAAGGTGGAAAAGGCAGAACATTTGCTTGTCCAGTGTGCTCATGTGACAAAGTTTCAGGATCATTTTTGTGACTTTTTGGAGTGGAAATTTTACTTAAAGGACCTGATCGTCAACAATTTGTTAATGTCTGGTTGGGCTTGTACCTCATTCCTAGTGCTTTTGCTGTTTTGCTCTCTCTGTGTTTCTGGCTGGTCCCATTTTCTTCTCTCTCTCTCTCTGTCTCTGCATTTGTGTTTGGCTGGGTGTGGCAAACCATTTCATTCCTGCAGTCCCCCAACCAGTACACCTGGAACCCACCCACTCTTTAAACTCCTGCATTATATAAAGGCCATGTATGTACACGTGAAAGGAATTTGACTTTAGGCAAAAATGTTTATTTCAGCAGAAACATTGGTGTGTTAAACACCTTGCTGTGTTGCTCAAGTGCACTGCCTTTTTTTATGGCGGGTTTAGTTCTAGTGGATTTAAAGGGGCTATGGGCATGGGAGACATAACATTTCCGAAGCAAGTGTGAGAAAAAAGCTGTATGTAGCCTACAGTACATAAAAATCTAGGCCTGCTACAATTAGGTTTTTATAGCCTACGTGTCGGCAAATGCGAGTAGGTATAAATGCAAATGGAGCAGCTACGTGACCTGCCCTGTAGCTACAAGACTCACCCACCATATGTACATGTTGGTCCATATCGACCCCCTTCAGTCAGTGGCCAGGAAGTGTAAGTTCCAACAATTTGCTAAGTTAGTGAATAGATAGCAATGAAATTTCATGTTAAAAAGAGGTGGTAAAGTTTAGGGTAAGGGTAATGGGAGGGCTACATTACTTTCATGGGCTCATTACTTATGATAATGCTAAGATAGTGATACTGGTAGTGTTGTAGTACTCGAGGTCAGTCTTGGTCTTGAGACCAGTTTTAGAGGGTCTTGGTCTCACAATCAAATGCATTTTAAATCGATCCCAATAGATTTATTTGTTAACGTAATTACTGTGACTGGATGTAAAACTTCCTTCTTTAAATCCAGCCAGCTGGTCTCGCCCTGCTTTGGTCATGGTCTTGTTTTGATCTCAGCACACTCTGGTCTCGGTCAAGTCTTGGTTAGTATGGTCTTGACTAAAACACCAGCAAATAGCTAGCTATGCAGTGTCATTTTTATTTTAATTTACTTAATGCATACTAAAGCAGGAAAGTCCTATTATAATAAACAATCTCTTTAAGGGAAATCCGATGAGACAGCAGCAGCTCTCTTTTATTAACTTCAAAGGGAAGTGGTTATAAGATTTAGGTACTGGGAAGACTACATGTCTGTACTTACACTAATGCTAGTGAGTAGCTAGCTATGAAATATTACATTAAAAGAGAGGTGGAAGGTAGGGAAAGGGTCATGGGAAGGCAGCATCTCATCACCTATAACAGCTAAGGTAATAAAGAGACAGGACTATTGTATTTATGATATGCAGAAAAGGAAAAAGAGACATTTTTTTCTGTCATTAAATGGTGGAAACACTCGAACATTTGTTTATTCAGTGTACACATATGACAATCTTTTGGGCTTATTTTCAGTTGGATGTCAAAATACTTTATTGGAGAGGAAATTTTACTTAAAGTACATGACATGTTTCTGCTGTTTTGTTCTCCCTGTGTTTCAGGTTGGTCATGTTTGTTCTCTCTGTGTATATATGTCTGCACACCTGCAACCCAGCCACTCCTTAAACTCCTCCAGTATATAATGGTCACATATGTGTACATGTGAGAGGAATTTGACTCTTTTTTTTGTTTTTTGTTTGCGTACTTGAGGCAACTCAACTAAGACGAAGAATTGGCAGGAATATTACATATAGGCTGCACAGTATGCTGAAAAATAGCTGTATGTATACTCATACATATTTATACATATATATTCAATAGAAGCAGTAGGAAAAGGAGAAGGGACATGCTTTTTTTCTTAGATTATCTGTCTCATGTAACTATAGCTGTGCTGATGTACATTTTAACTGTCCTGCACTAAAAACTTTTACTAGGCTGTGACTGGGGCTTCCTACAGTTTTCCCCAGTTAGTAGTAGTACATGACTGAAACTCTCAATAATTTCAAGTGAAACTGTTTAAACATCATTGTACTGCAACTCTATCTATTTTATATTGTAAGTACTGCACAACAGATTCCCAGAAAAAAAAAAACCCAAATAACCATAAAAATCATATTAATGCGTTATCTTTATTGCAATGTCCAACTTAGGAGAGATGAAAAGTACATTAAGATGACACATCTTAATCCAAAAGTTTAGAATCATAACTTTCATCACAAATACAATGATGATAAAAACATATGAACATGAGGTATTATGTTAAAGTTGTTTTTCAAACCATCCCCGTGATAACAGCGTACATTTTTTAAGGACACAGCCTTTATGCACGGGACGCCCACTCTACCAGGTGAGCTACTGGGCATCACATAAGAGCCATTTTAGTCCACCTCCTCAATGGTTGGCCCCTGAGAGCCAGCTTGTGCCTGCTCTCCAGGGCTACTTGCAGGCATTCCTCCCTGGTACAACTTGCTGATGATGGGGTTACACACTTTCTCCAGCTCTTTCTGCTTGTGTTGGTACTCGTCTTTATCAGCCAGCTGGTTACTCTCCAGCCAAGTGATGGTCTCATCACACTTCTCAGTCACCTTCTTCTTGTCCTCCTCACTTATTTTGTCCTTCAGGTTCTCGTCCTGCACACTGCTCTTCAGGTTGAAGGCATAGGACTCAAGGGAGTTCTTGGCAGAGATTTTTTCCCTCTGAAGGTCGTCCTCAGCTTTGTATTTGTCAGCGTCCTGCACCATTCGCTCAATCTCCTCTTTGCTCAGTCGGCCCTTATCGTTGGTGATGGTGATCTTGTTCTGTTTGCCAGTGCTTTTGTCCACTGCTGACACGTTCAAAATACCGTTGGCGTCGATGTCAAAGGTGACCTCGATCTGTGGGACCCCTCGTGGAGCAGGCGGGATTCCACTCAGCTCAAACTTGCCCAGCAGGTTGTTGTCCCTGGTCATGGCTCTTTCTCCTTCGTAGACCTGGATAAGGACTCCGGGCTGGTTGTCAGAGTAAGTAGTAAAGATCTGGTTTGCTTTAGTAGGGATGGTGGTGTTACGTTTTATCAGGGACGTCATGACTCCTCCAGCAGTCTCGATACCCAGAGACAGAGGTGCCACGTCCAGCAGCAGCAGGTCTTGAATGATGTCCGAGGTATCACCTGTGAGAATGGCGGCCTGGACGGCAGCACCATAAGCCACCGCCTCATCTGGATTGATGCTTTTGTTTAGTTCCCTGCCATTGAAGAAATCTTGCAGGAGTTTCTGGATTTTGGGGATTCTGGTGGAGCCTCCCACCAAGACAATGTCGTGGATTTCTCTCTTTTCCTTTCTGGCGTCTCTCAGGGCTTTCTCCACCGGCTCTAATGTTCTCTTGAACAGGTCGGAGCACAGCTCCTCAAAGCGAGCCCTGGTGATGGAGGTGTAGAAGTCGATGCCCTCAAACAGAGAGTCGATCTCGATGCTGGCCTGGGAGCTGGAGGACAGAGTTCTCTTGGCTCTCTCACAAGCTGTGCGCAGCCTCCTTAAGGCTCTCTTGTTCTGACTGATGTCCTTCTTGTGTTTCCTCTTAAACTCTTCCACAAAGTGGTTGACCATGCGGTTGTCAAAGTCCTCTCCACCCAGGTGAGTGTCTCCAGCCGTGGCTCTGACCTCAAAGATACCCTCATCAATGGCCAGTAGGGACACGTCAAAGGTACCTCCTCCCAGGTCAAAGATCAGGACGTAACGTTCTCCAGACTGGCTTTTGTCCAGACCGTATGCGATGGCGGCTGCTGTCGGCTCATTGATTATCCTCAGGACATTCAGTCCTGCAATGATGCCTGCATCTTTTGTCGCTTGTCGCTGGGAGTCATTGAAATATGCTGGTACTGTGATGACTGCGTTGGAAACCTTTTGGCCGAGGTAAGACTCAGCAGTCTCCTTCATCTTCACCAGGACCATAGAGGAAATCTCTTCAGGGTAGAAGGATTTGTCCTCTCCTTTGTATTCCACTTGAATTTTGGGCCTCCCTTCAGCTTCCACCACCTTGAAGGGCCAGTGCTTGATGTCCGCCTGCACCACTGGATCATCGATCTTTCTTCCAATCAGTCTCTTGGCATCAAATACTGTGTTGGTGGGGTTTAAAGCAACCTGGTTCTTGGCTGCGTCCCCGATGAGCCTTTCAGTGTCAGTGAACGCCACATAGCTGGGGGTGGTCCTGTTGCCCTGGTCGTTGGCGATGATTTCTACTTTTCCGTGCTGGAAAACCCCCACACAGGAGTATGTGGTGCCAAGGTCAATGCCAATCGCTACACCCTTAGACATCTTGATTGTGTTGAATAATGTCCTAAAGATGCAGAAACAAAAATTAGAAAGTAAAATTAAAACAAAAGTAAATATATACAACAAACTTATTACATTATGAATACACTTAAAATCATTCCCATCCTCTATTATCTAAACTTCGGTTTGCAATAAAAATGGTCAAGTCAATTTAACCATTGTGCATTACTAGGGACATTTTTTAGCATTTTTTTTTCATTTCTGATCACTTTGGCTGTGTCAATGTATACATTTTGGCAAGGAATTTTTTTTTTTTTTTTTCCAAAACTTTGGAAAGTCAATATCAGCTCCTATAATAAATCTTTAACTTACTGTTAATAAAATAAAGACACCCACACACTTAAAAGCAAAAATGTCCCCAGTTGGATTCATTAAAACCACAATTTTTGATCCCATGGCCATTACAGAATAAAATCATGCAGTCCTGATATCAGCCTTTTAATCTCTAGCCCTTGCTTCAAAATTGTAGTTTTTTCTATTTTCCACCAAATTGAGCCTTTATCTCAGGTTTGTAATATAAAGTAACAGGCTAGCAGAAGGAAGGAACTGTGAAAGGTAATAATAAGTAGAAGGTTTAAGACTTTAAAGGGTAATGGCAATAATACAGAAAGCAATAATGGATATTTCACATGAACTTAAAGGTGAAATTCTTTCATCTAATACTGTACAAACAAACAAAAATGCATCAAAATGAATGGAATTGTCAGATTGTGACAATGGACATTTTTGTCCTCTACGGTATAAAGAGGGCGTTTTTAATCACACCCTAAAAAACTAATAACTCATATTTAAACCCAGAAGTAAATTCCCCCCCAAAATGACACAGCCTAAAAAACTAATAACTCATTTTTATATTCTAAAAGAAAATTAAGCAGCATACTTACTGTTGTTAAAAGATGAAAAGGAGAAGAGCAGCAGTGGAATCTGTTCTGTAGTGTTGTGTCTCCTGTCACTGTCTGCAGTCCTGCGGTCCGAGGGTCTGTTTGCAGGTGTCATCACAACCTGGCTATTAAATACTTTCCTCACTCCCCTCAGGCCACTTCTCGGTCTTTCCACTGAGAGCAGCCAATAACAGAGCTCAGCGTGATGATGTTGATGATGAACACAAAACTTTCAAATGGCCAGCAGGAGGCAACACTTGTTGCAAAAAGAAGTCTCTTTACATGTAAGTCAATGAGAAATAACCTTACTTCTTCCTTTCAACACTTTCCTAAGCGATGTGTGGGCTCATCGCTTAGAAATGTGTTGAAAGAAAGAGGTCGTTTGGAGTCTTATGCTTTATAAATTGATGCTCATTTTGTAAATTATGGCCCTATTTTGGCTAAGATAGATGACAAACCAGGGGTATGCTTAGGGCGTGACTAACGTTTGATTGACAAGTTGCAACCAGAGCCACCTGTTTATCAGGATGGAGCAGGGGTAGGTAACCTGTGGCTCTGCAGTCACATGAGGATCTTTAGCCCCTAGCTCTCTACAGCTTTGACAAAAAGTCAAATGACTGAAGGTTATATTTTGACATTTTCATTACTAAATACTGTATACAGTATGTCGCCTAGCCTATACACCGAATTACTAGAATGTAACATTTCGTGAACTAAAATGTGCATTACCAACCCGTTCTCATTCTGAAGTTGTCAAATGCTGCCACTTTGACAGAGCTTTTGGCACAACATCCAAACGTCAAAAGCCACCTTTCATGTCTGCATGATACTGGTAAGAACGCAGCTGGACAGAATCTGTTGCAGTGTTATTATACGCCAGTGGACAGCCGCACAACACCTGCCACGTCTGCAACTTACGCTGTAGGACAGTTTCAGTTTGACGTACTATGAGGAGGTGCCTGTGCCTGTGCAGGAGGGGTGGTGGATGGATCCAACAAACCCTGGACTTTCATGTGGAAGAGTGGTGTTCACTTCCTGTCTGAATATACTGCTTTTTCTTCTCCTCCCCTTAATCCTAATTTTCCACTCCCTTGTTGCCAAATCTTGGTTGCCATATGCTGTTGTTGCCTAAACTTAACCGCATGCAGTGTAATCCCACCATGTGCTTGTGTTGACAACATGATGGCAGCATCCCAGAAGGTAAATGGCAGATGCTTAAGGATATAGCATAATATATAGACACAGAATTGGCAATATGTGATGACTTGGGTGTGTTGACATTACACGTCCACAGCCTGGCACCTTTTCCTTTTCTGTTCTGTCCAAGCTCAATGGCAGGGGCTTGTCTCGAATGTAGCTGGCTAGCAATGGATTACAAATCCTAAAAAGATAATGGAAAAGAGAATTTAATAGTGCATGGACCTTTTTGTTTGTTTTCATCACCAACACTGGTTTTCAGCTCCAAACAGACTTTATTTTATTTGTTTTTCATCAAAAATGACTGTGTTAATGGTAAAGGTTGTCAACACCTGGGATAAAGGCAAAGCAATGGATATCCCTGGTTCTACATTGTTGTGAACTTCGACCCTGTAAGCATGTTTTTTAGTTCATGGTTGCCTAAAAATGCCTTGTCTTCTTCAAACAGAGTTTTCCAGGTAGATTGTTGGCGACGGTTTGTTTTCACGAGAAGACATCCCTCAACAGCATTTTATCCATATATTTCAACATTCAGGTACTCCAGGGGATCCTTTTTTTCATTTTACAATTTTTACAATTACAATTTTGTATGAAATTATAGTGAGACAAAAAGTGGTTTAAATCTCTTTGTATCTTTATTATACAGAAATATTGACATAAACTCCTGTTGCAGATTTAAAAAGTATTTGATGCTATTACATGGGCATTTAAAAGAAATCATCTATTTATCTATCATTTGCAACAAATAGAGACTTGAGATCTGTGAGTCTATAAAAAAATGAAATGAAGCAGGATGTTAAATGTAACCCTATAATCAGAGGTGCTTGAATCTGTTTATAGGGCTGAACAGACAGTGATGCAATACATTATGAAGACTTAAAGACTTTAAAATATTAAAGGTATAAAAACTAGGTTCACTGGGTGGTGTCTGTCATCATGTCATTCCTGATATTACCACCAGATGACACCAAATCTTAGGAAATAAGAAGGGACACATTCAGATTGTTGATGTCAAGTTTAGAACAGTCTAAAGTATGTATTAAAACATGTGCAGCATGTCGGCTACAGTATGCTTTATACTTTACTCTTCTCACTTTGTATGTGTATTTTCTCTATTTCTTTGATCCCTTGTAAAACATTTAGAAATGTTAGTTATTTTGTAAGTGCTAAATAAATAAACATTAAAAGTAATATTGTTAACCAAAGATGGCTTTAAGTCCTATGTTGTCTATATCTGACAGTAGTGGAATTATTAATTATTATTAATTCTGCTCAAAATATTATTGTAGATAACACCACACATACCAAAGAAATGGAAATGATTTAAGAGGCACAGGATGTATGCATGGTATTATAAAATGTGTATTATTAACATGATCTCAATATTTCTTTATATTGATTAATTTATTATTTTGTTGATATTAAAATATCACAGTTGCTGCCTTACTGATACCGATATAAACAAACAATACAAACAGATACAAACAACCCCAAGTGGAATTAAACTGTGTCACATGCTGTGCAATGCCCTACAGCAAGATTTAACCATTTACTGTGTAATAATATTTATAGGCTACATTTCTATGTTTTTACAGTACATATACTACACTACATGTGTGTATTTCAGTTATTTTGTGCAACTATCAACCATGGACGTACAGTATCTGAATAAGAAAAAGGTGTATATAGATGTTATATTTTCCCTTATTTAATGGGATTTGATCAAACCTAATTTGCATTTTTGCAATATTTTATCCTTTTTGTGTTTAACTCCCCCCTTTTTTTGCATTTTTGTCTTGCTCTAACTCCTGAGCTATTGTAACTTGTGAATTTTCCCAGTGTAAGATAAATATGTCTTTACATGTCTGATCTTATCTAACTTAGCTTAAACTAAGTATATTTATTCAAGAATGAATATACTATATTTGTACTTTACATGAGCATTTAATACCTTCATTAGGTGAAAACCTTATTTATGTTTTTAACCTGATAAGGGTGTGATGACCGAAACATTATTTACTTGATAGTTTTTTGCAAGTAATTGGACAGCTTGCTGGAAATCCTCTCTTTTTGCATTTTAGGAAAATAAAAAGCAGAAACCGCTACAGTGAGATGTTAAATGAAGAATGTAGATGACAGTCTCCTTACTGGACCTCTGCAAACAACTCAGGTACACCTCTTTTACCTGCCTGCAGTGTGATGGAAAAACACTTGCAGCAAAAGTAATGGGGGACTTAACCCATGGACTTTACCCGCCTGTAGCCTTTTAATGTCATCAGTAAAGACAAGCAGTCATCAATCAAAGACACACCTTCACTGTTGTAACAGAGGTGCAATTCCCAGCATAGCTGGGAACCAAGCCAATCCAGCTCATGAATGTGGAATCGAGATATCCCTTTTCTGGTTTCTGGCTTTGAGAGAGAATAGCTCATGTTCACAAATATTGACTAAACTTTCTCCTACCATAGAAATATCATATCAGAACCTTTAATGTAGAGGGAAACACAAAAATGCCTCAATATAATCCAGTGATATATATTATTCTGAATGGGGCCTTTCTGTATAATAAGTAATGATAGTTTTGGTACACTGTTGTAGTACTACTTTTACTGAAGTAAAATACGTTGATGTTTTTTGTCCTATTATTGTTGTTATTATTATTCTTATTATTATTTTAATTATGAGGTGCTCTCTTTTTATTTTTGGTACTTTTATTTTACACCATTCATTTTTTTTAGTGCTGTAGTTTTTAGACTTGAAAAATTCTATTTATTGTCTTCTTTTTGTTTGTTTTCACTTTTTTTTTTAATTTGTGAAGCACTTTGGACTGCATGTTGTATGAAAGGTGCTACTGTCTATAAATAAAGTTGAGTTGAGTAAAAAAAAAAAAAAAAAAAAAAAAAAAGAAGAAGTAAAATATTTGTACATCTACCCCTCATCATCAGGTATCACAACTCACACGAGGCAACACTGGCCCCCGAAGCCCCGAGGTGCTTTTGTGCTTTTATGGTTTATGTGGATGGTGAGGGTGGCTTCAGAGTAGGCACTTCAGCAGCAACTCTAAGATCGTGTTGGCTGCTGTATTTGCAAATGTTTATAAAGATAGGCGTGTTTGGCGCGTGTGGTGTCACACACGTATGACAGGACACAATGCACCTTACCAGGAGGGCTGGTTTAACGGACACACACCTTCCTGCTCCAGCCTTTACGACTCCTTCAGTGATTACAGGACGCAGTTAGAAGATTAACGTCATGGAGACGAAGCTGTTTGTTTCTGGTGTCCTGCTCCTGGTTTTAACAGTTACAGGTGAGTGCTGTTAAATAATATGTTAGTAGAGTACCAGCGTTCATTAATTAGTATTTATAATGACAGAAAATATAGAGCACATTGGTTGCTGTTTTTTCTGTATTATCTGGTTAAAAGACTTAATATATTCGCATATGTATTAGAGTGTATGTTTTTGTATTTAGTTTTTTTCCCCCGGTCTAAGATTTTACTGTATGATAAAATAACACAAACTGGTTTACATTTTAACAAACTAATAGTAAAAGCTCAGTGTTAACTTAAACTCACCAGCCTGAAAGTGTTAATTACCTTGCTTCACCTGATCCCACAGTTGAGGTAAAGCAAGAAACAGAGTCTAATAAATACTCCAGCATCAGAGACCACATCAAAAATATTTCACTTAACATGAAAATCCAGAAGAGCCAGTTTGAGCCAGTGTGTGTTGCAGCTGACACGCTCAGCTGATCGAAAGGTGGTTTCAGTCACTTTGTATTTAGTTAACAAATGAATCGCTGCCAGTGTGTTCGCTGCGGAGAATATGTATTGTGTTTTATGAGGCAGGAAAAAAGTGACAACACTCATGGAAATGAATTACTAATTACAAATACAATGAATTGATTTAATCTTCAATAATGTGTTTGTATTTTAAAGCATATGCTATATTTTAATGTAATGTCTCAATCTGGAAAGTAACTATGACAAACATCAGTGGAGTGAAGTCAAAAGTATGGTATTTTCTTCCGAGATGTATTGGAGTAAAAGTAAAAAGTAGAAGAAAATAGCACAAAATTTAAAGACTTCAGTAAGTACCACAAAACTGTACTTCAAGAGAAAAATCCACAGCAAAGTGAGTATTTGGTGCAGTCCAACGTATTATAATGCAAAGATGTCTTCTGAATCAATACTCCTTAACACTGTACTTTGGTTTATTATGGAAACCTGGATAAGGCAAGAAGATTATGTCATCTACCTCATTTCACCTTTTGAACTGTTTATTTTTCAACTGATTTATTTTCGTGGGCTACCTTTTGTTCGGCTTAATGCCACAAATACCGGCCTCACCCACCAACATGACATGATGGACACAGCAGGTCCTCAAAAAAAACCAGTTGGTTTTGATTCTTCTTCAAACCCTCTCGGAAATGTAAATATGCCCTTCAGACTTAGTCAAAAATAATGACATGCATTATTCTCTGTCTCTCCCACAGGAAGCAACGCACAGTCACAACTCACAGATGGTGAGTTACGGTCTCACATTTTCTTTATGCATTCACCGTCTCTTTCTGATATCTCACTGTGTACTCACAACACACACACAACAGTTAAGGTTTCAAACAGATCAAAACAGCTTCTGAACTCTCAGACTGAATCCAGATAAGGTTTTAAGACTCACAATAGTCCACAGCAGCTTTTACACACCATCCATCCATCCATTTTCTTCCGCTTATCCGGGGTCGGGTCGCGGGTACAGCAGCCTAAGCAGGGAAACCCAGACTTCCCTCTCCCCAGCCACTTCGTCCAGCTCTTCCCGGGGGACCCCGAGGCCAGCTGTGAGACGTAGTCTCTCCAGCGTGTCCTGGGTCTTCCCCGGGGCCTCCTACCGGTGGGACGTGCCCTGAACACCTCACCAGGGAGGCGTCCTGGAGGCATCCTAATGAGATGCCCGAGCCACCTCATCTGGCTCTTCTCAATGCGGAGGAGCAGCGGCTCTACTCCGAGCTCCTCCCGGATGACCGAGCTTCTCACCCTATCTCTAAGGGAGAGCCCAGCCACCCTACGGAGGAAACTCATTTCGGCCGCTTGTACCCGTGATCTTGTTCTTTCGGTCACTACCCAAAGCTCATGACCATAGGTGAGGGTAGGAACGAAGATCGACTGGTAAATCGAGAGCTTTGCCTTTCGGCTCAGCTCCCTCTTCACCACGACAGACCGGTGCAGAGTCTGCATTACTGCAGACGCTGCACCGATCCGCCTGTCGATCTCCCGTTCCATCCTTCCCTCACTCGTGAACAAGACCCCGAGGTACTCCTCCACTTGGGGCAGGACTTCATCCCCGATCCGGAGGGGGCACGCCACCCTTTTCCGGCTGAGAACCATGGTCTTGGATTTGGAGGTGCTGATTCTCATTCCAGCTGCTTCACACTCGGCTGCCAACCGATCCAGTGAGAGCTGAAGGTCGCGGCCCGATGAAGCCAACAGGACCACATCATCTGCAAAGAGCAGAGACCTAATCCTGAGGTCACCAAACCAGACCCCCTCAACACCCTGGCTGCGCCTAGAAATTCTGTCCATAAAAGTTATGAACAGAATCGGCGACAAAGGGCAGCCCTGGCGGAGTCCAACCCTCACCGGAAACAAGTTCGACTTACTGCCGGCAATGCGGACCAAGCTCCGGCACTGGTCATACAGGGAACGGACAGCCCGTATCAGGGACTCCGAAACCCCATATTCCTGGGGAACCCCCCACAGGACTCCCCGAGGGACACGGTCGAATGCCTTCTCCAAGTCCACAAAGCACATGTGGACTGGTTGGGCAAACTCCCAAGGACCCTCAAGGATCCTGCCAAGGGTCCAGAGCTGGTCCACAGTTCCATGACCGGGGCGAAAACTGCATTGCTCCTCCTGAATCCGGGGTTCGACTATCCGGCGGACCCTCCTCTCTAGTACCCCCGAATAGACCTTACCAGGGAGGCTGAGGAGTGTGATCCCCCTGTAGTTGGAACACACCCTCCTGTCCCCCTTCTTGAAAAGAGGGACCACCACCCCAGTCTGCCAGTCCAAGGGCACTGCCCTCGATGTCCACGCAATGTTGCAAAGTCGTGTCAGCCACAACAGCCCCACAACATCCAGGGCCTTGAGGAACTCCGGGCGGACCTCGTCCACCCCCGGGGCCCTGCCACCGAGGAGCTTTTTGACCACCTCGGTAACCTCAGTCCCAGAGATAGAGGAGCCCACCCCCGGGTCCCCAGGCCCTGCTTCCCCAACGGAAGGCGTGTCGGTGGGATTGAGGAGGTCTTCGAAGTATTCCTTCCACTGATCCACAACGTCCCGAGTCGAGGTCAGCAGCGCCCCGTTGCCACCATACACAGTGTTGACGGAGTACTGTTTCCCCCTCCTGAGACGCCGGATGGTGGTCCAGAACCTCTTCGAAGCCATCCGGAAGTCATTTTCCATGGCCTCGCCTCGGCGACCGCCGCCGCTGCACTCCGCTTGGCCTGTCGGTACCTGTCTGCTGCCTCCGGAGTCCCACAGGCCAAGAAGGCCCGATAGGACTCCTTCTTCAGCTTGACGGCACCCCTTACCGCCAGTGTCCACCAGCGGGTTCGGGTGTTGCCGCCCCGACAGGCACCAACCACCTTACGGCCACAGCACCGGTCGGCCGCCTCAGCAATGGAGGCACGGAACACGGCCCACTCGGACTCAATGTCCCCAGCCTCCCCCGGGACATGGTCGAAGCTCTTCCGGAGGTGGGAGTTGAAGCTCCTTCTGACGGGAGACTCTGCCAGACGTTCCCAGTAGACCCTCACAATGCGTTTGGGTCTGCCAGGTCTGACCGGCGTCCTCCCCCACCATTGGAGCCAACTCACCACCAGGTGGTGATCGGTTGACAGCTCCGCCCCTCTCTTCACCCGAATGTCCAAGACATGCGGCCGCAAGTCCAACGATACGACTAGAAAGTCGATTATTGAACTGTGGCCTAGGGTGTCCTGATGCCAAGTGCGCATATGGACACCCTTATGCTTGAACATGGTGTTCATTATGGACAATCTGTGGTGAGCACAGAAGTCCAATAGCAAAACACCACTCGGGTGATCACGCCCCTCCAGGTCTCACTGTCGTTGCCAACGTGAGCGTTGAAGTCCCCCAGCAGAACGAGGGAGTCCCCAGAAGGAGCACTCTCCAGCACCCCCTCTAAGGACTCCAAAAAGGGTGGATACTCTGAACTGCTGTTTGGACCATAGGCACAAACAACAGTCAGGATCCATCCCCCAACCCGAAGGCGGAGGGAGGCTACCCTCTCATTCACCGGCGTAAACTCCAACGTACAGGCACCCAGCCGGGGGGCAATAAGTTTTGCCACCCCTGCCCGGCGCCTCTCACCAGTGGCAACTCCAGAGTGGAAGAGAGTCCATCCCCTCTCAAGAAGACTGGTTCCGGAGCCCAAGCCATGCGTCGAGGTGAGGCCGACTATATCTAGTCGGAACTTCTCAACCTCGCGCACCAGCTCAGGCTCCTTCCCCACCAGAGAGGTGACATTCCACGTCCCCAGAGCTAGCTTCTGCAGCCGTGGGGACGCACACACTTCTGATATTTTCACATTCCTGTTTGTATTCGGATTAAAACACACAAGATAGTAAGTAATTGTATTTCTGAACTTTAAACAAAGCCGGGCAGTGTTGGAAGAAGTATTCACATCTCATAAGCAAATGTACCAGCACCACAAGTGTACAGATACTGTGTTAAAAATAAAAGTCATACATTCTTTGGAAAAAAAGCACAAAAGTATTAGCATCAAAATATATACTTAAAGTACCAAATGTGAAAATATACATTATGCAAAATGGCCCATTTCTATGTCAATTATTGTATTGTTCATCATTCATTTTAATGATCACTAATTTCCAATTTTACTGTAACTGCTTGATATACTGGGTAGTTTAATCTACAGTAATAATAGTATGATTTATTAGTTTGCTTTTTTTTTACAATTAGCTGGGTGAGTAAAATAACTAAAACATCTAGTGTTACCAGCACTAGTATTATTTTCCATATATTTTTTCTGTATATTTACCATTAGGCCGGCACTACTTTACATTACTTAGAAATTGTGAAAAAATTCTATTTTTTTTTTTCTAAGAGTGGGAATCACCACAGGCCCCCACGATACCATATTATCATGATACGATATTATTATCGTACATAAGTCACAATACAATATTATTGGGATTTCAAACGAGCTGCAACATGCTGAGTATCAAACTGCAAACTATCACCAAAGGAAAATTTTGTCAATACCTGCTTTATCTAATTAGATAAAGTTTTCAGTCTCATCGTCTCACTTCAGTCATTTTGACTGCAGCAAAATGTATCTGGCTGACTGAAAAAAGCAGCTTATTACATCATTTTAGTAGGAGACTAAAAATTTGATTTCTATTTGTAATATTTATAATTTATATCATAACAAAAAAAAAAGTGATACTTTCCGTCCGTGTAGCCATACGATATTGCCACACAAAAATATTACAAGATATATGTTGCATCGTTTTTTTTTTCCTGACCCCTAATTTTTTCATTAAATATATAAAGGAATATCATCAAGTATATGGTATTAACAACATTGAATATGTATGCATTTGCATATACATATGCATTTTAGCATCAATACCTTTATCATATCATATGTTTAGTTGTATATATTGACTGTGAAAATACTCTGCTACAGGGATGACATTCAATGTATCATTTTACAAAATAAGTTTGATGCTGTCATATTGATGTCATATTAATACTGCATATTGATACAGCTGCACACCTGTTTCCCTGTAGTTTGTGGCACTGCGCCGCTTAACTCCAGGATTGTAGGAGGTGTGGATGCTCCTGCAGGGGCATGGCCCTGGCAGGTCAGTTTGCACAACTCATTTGGACATTTCTGTGGAGGCTCCCTGATCACCAGCGAGTGGGTCCTGTCTGCTGCTCACTGTTTCGACAGGTGAGCTCTGATCCTGACACTTGGCCAGTGTGGTGGAATGCAAGGAGCACATTACTTAAAAATTACAAATTTGAGCTACTGTATTATGTTTTTCCATTTTCTGCTACACCACTCCCTACTGCTCCACTAAACCTCAGAGAGAAAATTCTCCTACTTCCTAACTCTTTGAAATCTGGCACAATGTCACTTTTCTTGTGGTGCTTTCAGATGGCTTTTACAAGTATTTATATCTTTGAACCCTGAGAAAATTGGTGCAATATCTTTCAAAACATGGGAAAAAGGGCAACGAACAGATTGGTAAGATATTCTCCACAAATTAATAGATATAAAAATTATTTTTAAAAAGCTAGGGTAAAGTGTCTATGGAAAAAAAAACACTGACAGGGAACATTTTACTGCACAATGAATACTTTTACTTTTCATACTTTGTCCCTTTGAAACCTGGATCGACATCAGCTTTCTTGTACTGTGCAGGTGTTTCACAACCATTTCAACAAATGAACCGTAAGCAGATTGTTTTGGCATGAAATTAAATTGTACAAACATGGTTGAATATGACAAGAAAATAAACAGAAATTAGGTATTAAAAATTGTTTTAAAATGGTCAAAAACCTAGGGTGAAAAAGTCAAGAAAACTATGTTTATAGTTATATTTTAAAAATCTGGTTACAGAAATAAAATGTATTTATTATTATTATTATTATTATTCAGGATAGAATGATTTGAAAAGGATCAAAAACCTAGGTAAAAATATCAAGAAAACTATACAGTTATATTTTGGAAATAAGGTTACAGAAAAAAATATTTATTATCAATATTATTTAGTATTATTTTAATTTACTGTATATTTATTTTATTGTGTTTTAGCATGTTCTTAGGTCCTTTTTTTCTTCTTTTTTATTTTATTATTTTTTTTATCATAACCTCTCTCTAATTTCTTGCTAGTTTGTGGGCCATTTTTTTGTTGCCTTCTTTTCATGTTTTTGAAAGAAATTAAGCCACTTTCTTCGGTTTCAAATGATGAATTAAATTTGCCATTTAGACATACATACTTTTAATGAAATAAGGTTTTGAATGCAGGACTTTTATTCATAGTTGAGTATTTTCATTAGCACTTTCTGTGAAGTAAAAGATCTGAATGTGATTTCTGGCACTGCACATGAATCAGTGCGTAACCTGAGCAAGCAGAGTCTGTTTGTACAGCAGCACTGAGGGTGTGGCAGGTGTGACAGTCATGTAATCAGTCAAATGGCCTATTCAGTTCA
This sequence comes from Plectropomus leopardus, assembly GCF_026936395.1. Lineage (NCBI taxonomy): Eukaryota > Metazoa > Chordata > Actinopteri > Perciformes > Serranidae > Plectropomus > Plectropomus leopardus. The sequence goes on from NC_142193.1 coordinate 5,752,485, forward strand.
GATCACAAAAGGAGATTTGTTTTGTCACAAGTCAACATAAAACAACTGAAACTGCTGGCAACACAATAAAAGATTCATGTAGTTAAAGCTATAAAAATCTGCAGATTAAATAAACAGATTAAATGCTAAACTGTGCTCAAAACAAACAGGTAGTTCATGGCAAATTTTGTTTCACATGCACTGTAACAATTTGCTGTGTAATACTGCCAAATCGACTGTTAATTTATTTTTTATTAAAATACAGAAAAACACTGTAAATCTTAATGCTTTTTGGAATCAATTTTACACTGTTAACCAGTCAAGTATAGAATACTCTGATAATGTAACGGTACTGTTTAAGATATTTACAGCACTGACAATGTAAAATAATGGATGAAGCTGATGTAATTCAGCAGAAATCTAAACTGAAATGAATTGCTGTAAAAAAAAAAAAAAAAACCAACCCTGCAGTTTTGTAGATTTTGGTTGTTTTTTTTCTTTCAAAATACTGCCAAATTTTTCTCATTTTTCCTCCAAAATATAGTAAAACAATGTAAATGTGGATGCTCTTTGGAGCTGTACTACAAATTTTACTGCAGAATACTGTAATAAATTTAATGGTAATATATTATTGAAGTAATTAGCAATAATGACAGAAAAATAACGACAGGATGCTGCCAGCAGTTTACCGTAATTTTCCAGGAAAATCTGTTACAGTATGGGATAAATGACAACTTTAAACTATTGGATCTCTATTGGTTTTCTGAAATTTGCACAGAAATCTGACGTTTTCTAGACTGAGACATGTTAGAGATGCGAAATGACCTAAAATCTCAAAACTAGCATGCATGAAAAAAAAAACAGATTTTCACCTGGGGCATCTTGCTCTAATTTTCGCTCTAAGAACCTAATTAGGCCTTAAAGGGAAACTTTGGGAAACCAGAAATATTAGTAAAAATTAACAACTCAAGACTCATTGTGAACCAACTCAACTCAACCAACTCAATGAACAACTACAGTCAAAAACTAGATGCTTAAACTCTAATTTGTGATGTCATCAAGTAAAGTCTGGAGCTGCTCCACAGACGCTGAAAAATGAAAGATGTTTTAGATGACAGTCAGTATGTTTACATGCACAGTTTAGTCCAGCTACAGCTATAGCTGGATTGGGACATTTAACTGGACAGCTGTCCTTGTCCCAGTATACAAGCACCAAGGAAAAAATGAGTTGTTGATGGAAACATGTCCAATGCCTCCACAGCAGGTGGAGACATCCCTCTTTCAGCTAGTTGCTATAAACCTATATTATTTTAACAGTCTCTGCTATAGAGCGCATCACAATCACAGCTGTTTATTTCCAATAACTTCAGGGTAGAAAACCACTGCATCATGTATTTATAATCAAACGGCGCTGAGCAAACTCTGTTCTCACTTATTAGTTTTAAGCCACCTAAGAAAAATCAATACCGGTTTAAGTGTACACTATATTCAGAATATTTTTACAACTTTACCTTGCTGTGAGACAGCCTGATGGTGACAGGGATCAGAAAAACACCAGACTGTGTTGAGACTCCACTAAAAGAAAATATTTAAATATAGTGCACATTTAAACTGATGTTTTTGTGCTGTTTTTTAGGTGGCTAAAGTATGATTTGCTATGGCTTAGCTGCTTAGCTTAGCTGTTGTGACTTTCTATATTTTTTCCCAATTCTTACTAAGATGCTTGAGAAATTGTTAAAAATAAAAAATCTTGTCCAATACCTCAACCAACTACAATAGTAAAGTTCTGCTTTTACATTAACGCACAGGTAATAATAATTTTATGGTATGAATTATAAATTACTGTAACAACCACTGGGGACATTTTTCTAACTGCAATACTTAAATACATTTTCCTGAATATACATACACACTTTTACTGAAGGAACATTTCAATGCAGGACTTTCACTTGTTATCAAGTATTTTGACAGTGTGGTGTGAATAATTTGCTGGATCTACACATGACTTCTTCTCTCTCTATATCTTAACATGTTGTCTTTTCTGTGTCTCAGCAACGTCCCAACTGGTTTCACCGTTTATCTTGGACGTGAGAATCAACTATCGATCAATTCTAACGAGGTGTCGCGGTCACTGTCTCAGATCATCAGACATCCAGACTATGATAACACCCCAAACAACAATGACGTCGCCTTGTTGAAACTGTCCTCGGCGGTTGACTTCACCAACTACATCAGACCGGTGTGTCTGGCGGCAGCAGACAGCGTGTTCGCAGCTGGGACGACCACCTGGGTCACGGGATGGGGAACTATCAACAGTGACGGAAGTGAGAATAATTTTATCAAATTTTTCTAAAGTAGCCTATTGTACTATAGGGGAGACTGGGGCTGGTTGGCCCACTGCTGTAGGAAATTTAAGTTCTCAGCTATAAGCAAATATTTTTGAATGTACACAAATGTTTTTGGGATCAAAGTCTTGCAGTGCGTCTGTGTCAACCAGTCCTATCACGGAATTTATGTTAAAATGCTTAAGTTAAAAAAAACACAAAAAACAGCCAATAGACACAATCCAAACATGTAATTTACAGGAGAACCTGAAAATATAATCATTTTAAAAAATATCTAACAATTTTTAAGCAATTCAGAATGTCTAATTAATTTTGCCACTGACCATTCAAAATAGCCAAATAATTAAAAGATAATATAAATGTTGCTTTTAAACTTTCAAAATAGTTTTAAACTCTCACAATTCATTTAACACAAATTTGTGATGAAATTATGTTAGCCAGCTGCAATCACTCATCACAGACATTCAAATCATATATCAAAATTTAGATTTTTGTTTTGTCTATTAACCCTTTAAAACCTGGAGGGACATCACTTGTCTTGTGCTGGTTTCAGATGTCTTTCACAAGTATTTAACCCTTTAAACTCTGGCCACATTGGTTTGATTTCTTTCATAAAAATTATAAATAGGCAATGAGCAATGTGCTAAGAACTGAGAAAAGAAAGCTAGAGAAAAATGTCTGGGGAAAATATATAAAAAAAGATGTTATAATTATCAAAATTAAATATTTTAAAATCTGATGTAGAATTATTATAACTTTTACATGCATTTATTAAAGTGTTGTTTTCTTTGTTTAAAAAAACAAACAATGTCAGAAACCTTTCTTGTGCTTTTTTACTAATTTCTTGCAAATTTTGGGGGTCATTTCTTCTTGAGTTGCTCATTGTCTTCTTTTCATGTTATAATTTCTGTAACAGAAATCAAGACATTTTGTTCAGGCTTCAAAGGGTTAATAATCGGAATCTGCAAAGTAACTACAGTTATAAAATAAATGTAGTGGAGTAAAAAGTACCTTTCCCTCTAAGATATAGTGGATAAGTACAATAGGCCAACAGCATAAAAAGGAAATACTCAAGTAAAGTGTAAGTAATATTACTAGTAGATGCACCAAGGAAATTAGTTTTTACATCCACAGGCTTCTTGTACCTTTGACCTTTTCACTTGGAGAGTTTTGTTTCCGTCTCAACTGTGAATCAGCTGATTCCATCTATGATTATGTTAAAAGGAAATTTTTCTGCAGGAACCAGTTCTGCCACCTGTTGCACCCCCAGGCCATGGCATTAGTTCAAATTCCTGCTACAGTGGCCCGAAGTGTCTTGCCAGAGGTTCAACAACATACTGAGCTTAAAGGGGCAGTCCAAAGTGATGAGTCATTTCACAGATAAAGGACATCAAGTGGTGCCGGTTTCCAATGAAGTCACTCGCCTGGCCAAAAAAAATGTTTTGCTTCTGGGGTTACTTTGGGGTATGCGGCGCACTGACTATACTTGTTTTATCAGCTGGCCCCACCCATCAGTTCCCGCTCAGCTCACAGACTTTATATTGTGATGATGTCACACTTTTCTAAGATCAAGGAAAGTTTTACAAATATTAATCAAATAGAAAGAGTCATAATTGACCGTGTTAGCAGTTTGATCTGTGCTGTCGAGTTTTAAAGACATTTCTTTTACAATTGAGTTCTTTTGAGAAACTGCCTTTTTTAACTGTGAGTGACTGCTGGGAAAAATTGGAAGCAAGGTTCATCCTGCACCGCTCCTCCTATTCTGCCTGATCAAATAAAGTGATATCTCACTGGTTTAGACACTGGATCAGCGCTCACAGTCCTGATGCAGCTGGAAAAACGTCAGGTTATATTCCTAATAGCAAAAATAACCATTGAAAGGGACCGTAAATACACCTATACTCTAACTCTGGGCTTTCCCAGACCAAAATTTACTAGGCTGACACATTTTACAATAAGGTTGAAAAGACAAGACTGATGATTTGTTTTTAAATATTTGTGAAAGGCATCTGAAAGCGGAAGAAGGAAAGCATTTTGCTCCAGGTTTTAAAGGGTTCATTTCCTTTCTTTTCAGTAACTATTTTCAGTGGCAGACAACACTTGGTACTATAATAACTGCAGTGTGTGTGTTCATGGTGTGAAGGAACACGTCACCAAGTACAACAGTGAGGCAAACCAAAAAACAAGGACAAGGTGGTAATGATAAAACCAAAACCAATTTTTCCCTTGATTTAAAAAAAAAATGAAATCAAAATCTATATATGTCTTGCCATTCTGTGAAGCATTTCTGACCCAGTTGCCCCCCCCCCCCCCCAGGTTTTTGAAAGAAATCCTACTGATTTGCTCAGGGTTGAAAGGTAAAAATACTTATAAAAGAAGTTTAAAGCAGCACAAGACAGGTTATGTCGTTTAAGCTTTAAGCTTTCAAAGGGTTAATAGATTTTGGAGCAACAGAAACCGAAGACTCAACAATAATATCTCTTTTCTTGTTCTTCAGCTTTGATCCCGTTCCCACAGACGCTGCAGGAGGTGAGTGTTCCCGTCGTGTCAAACGCTCAGTGTAGCACCTCCTACAGTGACATCACTGACAACATGCTCTGCGCCGGTCTGGATGAAGGCGGGAAAGACTCCTGCCAGGTGAGTCCGTCTGCAAAACTCCCCTCCACCACCTGATCACACCCATGTTTAGAGCTGCACTAATATAGATATGATATGTGTGTGTGTGTGTGTGTGTGTGTGTGTGTGTGTGTGTGTGTGTGTGTTATAGTGCAGAAAAGGTATAAATGTAGTGCAGACTCCTCCCACTATTATATATATATATATATATATATATATATATATATATATATATATATATATATAAATATAACTGTAACAGGTTTAACAAGACAATTTAACAGATGCCAGGGGATAAAAATCATGCAATTACAAAGAAAGATACAGAATTAAATTAAAAATATTAAAGGAGGTGCATTAAGTTATTGTCTTGATAACCTTTTTGTTATGGGAGGAGAGAATCATCCTTGTTTATTTTCTGGTTTAATTTTGCGAAGAGAATAATCAGATTAATAATATAGCATTCTTGTATTTTACTGTAGAATTGCTGTTATAAAAACCAAACAAAAAATTGTCAAGATATAAATTAAAATCAGGGTCAAAATTATCAATAATGAATTGGCTCTTCTAAGTCTGCAGAGGTCTCTTAACCCTTTAACACCTGGATAGAAATCTGTTTTCTTGTGCTGCATTCAGACGTCTTTAATTAGCATTTAAACCTTTAAAACCTAGGAAAATTGCTTTGATTTCTTTCAAAAACACAATAAAACTATAATAATCTGAATATAAGCTACTATATATTATCAAAGACAAGGGGAAAATATCAAGAAAACTGTATTTATAGTTCTTTTAATTATACATTTAAAATTATGTTACAGAACAAAGAAAAAAAATATTTGGCACTTTCTTGAGATTATTTTCTTGTTGTTTTTGTTTTGTTTTTTTACTTTTTTTTTGGTTTATTTTAAGGTAATTTTATTGCAACTTTAATTTTATAATTCTTTGTAATTCTGTTATTTTTTGTTAAGTAAGATTTTGAATGCAGGACTTTTACTTGTAAATCAGTCTTTCATTGTGGTATCGTCACTTTAAAAAAAAAAACATGAAGTATTTCTCCACCACTGAAGCCAGTGGTTTCCAATAAAACAGTACATTTCCTGGCAGTGGTAAAAGAAATATTTCAACAGTAGTAATACTAAAGTGTAGAAATATTCTGTTGTATTTTTTTTACTTTACAGTGGTAAATAAGTACCTCAGATGTGTACTTGTTTATTGATGATATTACCGATATGTCTGACCTCTGCAGGGGGACTCTGGTGGCCCGTTGGTGGTTAAAAACGGGACTAAGTGGCTCCTTGTCGGAGTGGTGAGTTTTGGAAGAGGCTGTGCTGAGCCCGGCTTCCCAGGAGTCTACGCCCGGGTGTCCAGTTATCAGAACTGGATCAACAGCCAGATCAGCAGCCAGGACAGCAACAGCACCCTGCCAGGTTTCGTCTCCTTTGAGGGTGATGGTTCAACATCTGGAACTGCTCGCCTGGTTTCCCTCTCTCTGCTGCTGTCCCTCTTGCCGATTCTCTTCTCTCTTTTTGTGCTTTCATAGAACGTCTGACGATGGTTAATGCACCTTTATGAAGCCAGTGTCACTGTAAGGCTGCCTCAAGCTCTCATTTAGCCTCTTACTCTTGTACTCAAATCTGCACATGCAGAATATTTCCACTTGTATCAGGTGCTGAAGGAGTTTTACAGAAACAAATCAGAAACTTACATGAAGAAAATAACAGTAGATTTAAGAACTTTCTTGATTCAGTAATTCATTGTTTTGTGTTTAGAATGACAGAAAATAAAGAAATTAGTCCTTAAAAATCCCTAAACTTTCCGCTAGTAGCATCTCGTTTAATTCCTCTACTACAACATGTTGAAGGTTTTTTTTGTTCAGCTTTTCTTTTTTTTTTTTTTTTTACAAAAACATGGTTTAGCTATAAACATTTATAATTTTCTGACTTGTTTTTTTACAAAAAGATTATATGTTTTTGGTTTCGGCTGCAGCCAAGGATTATTTTCACAATTCATAATTGCTTAACTTACTAAACTTATCTTAAATTATCAATAAATGATATTATAAGATGTTAAAAAGTAGTAAAAATAAAAAATATATATAATTTTTAAAGTGCTTGTTAATTCAAAATCCCAAGATAGGTACTTTAACTGGAACAAGAGAATATTTGGCTTTTTTTCGCTTGTAAAATGACTAAAATTGATCATCAAAACTGTTGTCATTTAACCTTATATCGATAAACTAATCATTATAGAAATAAGTTACATTAAAAGATAATGTAAAATGTAAAATGTAAAATGTGAAAAGATAATGTAAAATAATCTTCAGTGGCCATTAAAGCTCTTGGTCAATGACGTCAAAGAAGCCATGCTATTGTGCTCAGCTATTATTTTGTGCTTAATCACAATCAAGTTATAAGCAATTAAAAATGATTTTAAAAAAGCTAGGCTATTGAAAATAATTTATAGGCTGCTGACTTTAAATAATCCAAAAAGTAAAAAATATACATAATACATAGATCATATAAAATCATTTAATGACTCCATTTCCTTTTTTATTATTTGAATTAACGACTAGGCTTAGAAATGAAACTGGAGAGCAATTACTTGAAGACTTTTTAATTGATCTAATTTCCTCCTTTAACATTTACAGTTTTAGTTTTGTAATCATCAGTTAAACATTAAACATAAGATGCTAAATTAATGTAAATTAATCAAACTCAACATTATAAGGTTGAAAATGAGGCGTAAGTCAATGTAACCTGATTTGAAATAATAATAATTAAAAGCCCTTTTAAAAAATGAATTTATCCTCATTTTAAATTCTTAGCAATAACTCATAATTGAAAGACAGAATAACGAAAAAGAATTATGACAATTCTGATCATCTTAATTTCAACTCAGTCTCACAATGCTTAATTTAATCCAATTAAACTTGTCTGCTCATAAAAGTTCCTTTACATTTAAATTAATTACTTCAAATGGTTAGAATTAAAAAAACAAAAGTTAATTCTCATTCTACTCCAAACTCATATTAAAATCCATAAAAGAATTAAACCAAATGATTTTTAACCTGAAAATGATCTAATATACAGATAATAAATAATAAGTCATTTTTTCTTTTCCTTCTTTCTTTCTTTTCTTTAAACAGAAAAACTCAAATTTACTTCTGTAAATTAGAATTTTTATCTCTTCATGAATTTAACTTAAATTCAACTTTTGCACTGATGGTGAATTTTAGACGTTAATAAAGCTGTGTATTTGGTGAGGACATGTAAGCTATATATTTGTGTTTATATGGACAAAATTGCCTCTTTAATCTGTTTTAATCTGTTTACTACTGTAACTCAGGACTTGATTTTTGCACTGCAAACCTGCAACTGTGATTTACTTTTTAAACATACATGAATTGCAAATTACATTGACAATTTTAAACATTTACATAACTTTACATTTAGTCAAATATTAGCACGCCTGCCGATGAGTTGTGGTTCAATATCATACAATTGTAACATCATATACAGAGTACAGCTGTTTGACTGTATGATGTTAAATAAATGTTTTTTTTATCTTGACATTTTGAGTATTCATTTTGATTATCTCCTGCGAGGCCACTGTAAACGAATATGAGAGGAAGTATTCAGATTGTTTAGTAAAATAATTTATACCATACTGTAAAAATACTCAAATTAAAGTTCAGAATCAAAAGTGTTACCTACTTAAACATGTACTTAAGTACTGCACTTGAGTACAATTTTGAGATACTTCCTGCACTTGAGTATTTCCGTTTTCTACTCTACTACATTTTATACAAGAATAATGTAGGATATTTTCTGCTCCATTGAAGAGTTTAGTTAGACAAAAAAAAAAACCATGTATAATAAGCTCTAATGATATTATAAAATGCTGCTATAATCTAGTGGCTCAGTACCACTGCTCTAATGATGTATATACAAAATAACTGTAACACTAGATTGGGGCCATTCTGCATAACTAACTTATTATATTTCATACTATGGCCAACTATCATTTTTTCATTCCACTCTGCTGCTATTATGTATGTACTTTAATTAAGTGAGCTTTTGAATACGTCAGTATTGTCTTATTGTACTAATTTAGCTCAAAAACTCAATGCTTCTTTCACCACTGGTATGTACTAGAAAATATGTCTTCAGTCATATTTTTATTAGTAAAATTGTAAATAAAATATTAATCAGAAATATGAAATATGACATTTTATATTAAACTATATTATATTATATATACTATATTATATATTAAATATAACAGAATGTGCTGTAATATGATGTAATATTATACATTTTTGTATATTATAATAATATATATTACAGTATATTGATTACACATTATTTGCCTATATTGTGTAATCCCACACAAGGTACAACTCTGTTGTTGCAAACAATAGTGCAGCCGTAGTCCAAACCTCAGAATCGTTAAGAATACATTAAAACTATTATAAAAGGTTAAAAAGACTAGCAGCAAATCTTCCCATTTATGGTGTGGAGTGAAAGGAAAACATATTTCCTCTGAAATGTGAGTAGAAATAGAAAATATTTTTATTTTTTAATGCATTAAATATAAATACTCAAGTAAAGTACAGGTAGCTCAAATTTGTACTGCTTGACTATGCTGGTTAAAAAAAAATACAAAAAAATACATTTTAAGAAATAAAAAAACAAACTCTTGGTCGTTACAACGGAGTTATGAAGTAGAGCTCATATCTTCCACGGTACCTGAACGCTGCACGCGCTCACATGAATGTGGTGTTCTCTGATTGGCTCTCTGACAGGAAGTCAGAATACAGTTCACTCTCAGGGACAATGCGAAATATGTACTGTAATTTCTCCTAAACGTTGTTGAATGTCTGTGTTCGCTGCTCCGGTTTTAAATGGAATATAACATTGTGTTCACTACATGCGCACAGTTTGCTCTGATGTGTTTGATCGGGCTGAAGGCAGCGGAGCCGGCAGATGATGGAGGCGGCTGGTGAGTGTCCTACACCGGGTCAGCTCTAAACACACACATTCACACACGTGGAGCTACTATAAACATTACTATTATTATCTTTTTTTTTTTTTTTAACTTTTGTTTGATTATTATCATTTTATCATGAAGTGAACTGCACCGCCTGTATTATGTTACCCAGTTTAGCCACTATATCTGCTACTGTGACTGAGCTTCACATCAAACATTTAAAATACTGTCATTTTAACGATTACTTTGAAAACAAGATGATTTAAACACGTCAGGAACAATAACCCCCATTTGGTCATATTTAAAATAATTTGTTTCCCTATCTAAAACTATTTTTCAGGTCATTTTCTTTGCCAACTTCTGACAAGTTTTTGTTATATATGGTACATTTCTTCCAAGGTTTGCTATTTGCCTTTTTCCCCATGTTTTTTTTTTTTTTTTAAACAAATGAATCCAGTGTGCTCAGGAAATGCCCCAACACACTGGCAAGAATTGTGTGAAGTTACCTGAAGATATTTAAATATTATTTATTATTTGTTATTATTTTATGTCAATCAAGTGAGATAATTATGAATCTAGTTGTCTGGACTTTTTAAAATCATATCTAATAATCCCAGAATTTAAAAGTACATTCTGCTGATGATAAGTATTAAAGGTTTCAAATGCAGGATTGTAGTGGAGTTTTTACACTACAGGCAGATGGACACAATTTAAATAATTTAATGGGGAACAAACTGGATTTGATCTTGGCTGAAATATTTATAATGATTACTTGTCTTTTAACAAAAGGCGTTAGGATTAAACTGAAATTAACTTCTTTAAACTTGAATCTAAGATAGAATAGACAAAAAATTAGAAGGTGTTTGGTATAAAATTCATGACCAGAGTTCCTTTGCAACATCTACAGTTCCATATCTCACCGTCTAAATGCAACATGCGTTTTTCTGTAGAGGGAGATCTGTGTGTGGTTCTAACGCTCACGTCTGCCTCTGTGTTCAGGTCATTAAAGTCAGATTTCAGATTACAGGACGAGGGTCCCTGTAACATCGATGTGTTCGACGGCTCTTCACTCTCTTATCGGCAGTTCATTGAAAGGTACGTATGACAAATGAACTCGTGTCTCCAAAAACAAACCCACCCCAAAAAAACTGCAGCACATAAAGAGATTTACAGTTTGTCTGAGATATTTGAATTGTGGATATTCTCTCCTGTACTTGGGTTTTAGGCTGCAAACTATCGAGTAAAGCCACAACAATCATCCTAAACACACTAACAGGCACCTTAAAATACCACAGAGGCATCTGAAACACCCTCACAGCTACTGCTGCAAAATCACTTTACTATCAATCATTTTATTAATCTTAATAATATTATTTGACAGTGTTATATTTTGAACTTATTGTCATTACATTTTTTATTGGTCTTGCTTTAGTTTCCCCGTGTGACTATTTTATGCACTTGCGTGTACTTTGCACTTTTACCTGTTTTAAATTCAAGAGTTTGTTCTTTTATTGGCATTTAATCTGTTTTATATGAGATCATCTCTTTTATTAGCATCCTACCAGCTTATATACACAGTTATTTCTTTTACTGGAGTTTTTATATGAGCTTGATCCTCTTATCTATATTTTACTTATTAATGAAATTGCTCCCCCGTCTGTTCATGTACACAGTGCTGTTTAATGTTCTTAGTGTTCTTAATTTTGGTCATGTCATAAGGGGAGCACAGGAGGGGCTTCATGATATTTTGCTTTTATTCTGTAATTTTTTTTAGATCTGGGAAGCACTTTGTACATACGATTTAAAAGTGCTCTATACATAGAGATGTTATTATTATTAAATATTTGGTCTCTGAAATGTCCAGAAACTGTTAAAACTGCTTTCAAATGCCAAGTTTACACATACAGATCAGTTGTTATGTCCTGCCAGCAATCCAGCGCTCATTCATTTCTTTAAAACTTCTGCTTAAAGGAAATCTCACATGTATTCTGTTTATTCTTTTTCTTCAGATATGCATACAGCAGACCGGTGATCCTCAGAGGTCTCACTGATAACACGGTACGGACTGGGCCATTTAATCATTCATGTTAAAATGTATTTTTAAACACCTGAAAAAAAGTCCCACCTAGAAAAATCACAGTAAGTTTTAGTTTATGTTGTATTATGAATATTTTTGGCGCTTTACCTTAATGTCAGACACTGATTTCAAACTGGAAAATAAAGCTGTTGTATCGCTGTCTTCAAAGCCAGACTCCACTGAGAAAAAACGTGATTTAATACTGATGAAAACAAGAATTGGCGGTCTACCGCTGCGTTGATCAGTACATTTGTTTGTGTATTATTGTTGTGTAAAATGGTTAATTCTTATTCACCAAAGTCACGAGACAACATAAACTAACGGATCGTCGTAGCAGCAGACGAGCAGCTCCTGTGTTCACTGAGCTAAAATGACAGTTTTTGTGAATGGAGTCTGGTGGCTTTGACAAGAGCAGAGTGGGAAACTGAAGCTGGTGATGGCTTCCCTGTCAAAATGCACGGAAAGTTACCGAGCATTAATTAAATCTAACGGAAAGTTAAAGCGCTGAAAATACTCTCAATATAGCATACACCTAAACTGATAATGATATTTTTTCAGGTGGCTAAAATGCATTTTGCTGCTGGCCCCCATCCACAGCAGTACATTGCTTCCAGGTCGGACTCCAGTCTGCTTCTCCAAACTTGGAGCTTTCCGACCACCATCTAGTGAATGTAAAACACTGACTATAGAAAATTACTCCAGACAACTCCACTTCAAAAATTCCAAACTATCCCTTTAATCTAAATATTGTAGTACAATAAAAGGTGCATTATTTGCCTCAAAGATGTAGTATTAGTATAAAGTAGCATAAAATGGAAATACTCAAGGAAAGTAGAAGTACACTGAAACTGCACTTAATGTAATTAAGTGCAGTTTCAAAGTACTTCTTGAGAAAATCTACTGTTTTTTTCTTACTACTACCAGCATGTACATACTGTAGAGCGCAGTCTATGAGTATCAGGACAGTTTTTTTAAAGCGTTATCTCCAGCAGATAACTCTTTCTCTGCCAACTTCTGTCAAGTTTTTGTTATATATGGTACATTTCTTCCAAGGTTTGCTATTTGCCTTTTTCCCCATGTTTTTTTTTTTTTTTAAACAAATGAATCCAGTGTGCTCAGGAAATGCCCCAACACAATGGCAAGAAATGTGTGAAGTTACCTGAAGATATTTAAATATTATTATATATTATTATATACAGACTGTATTTAAAAATCAAGTTTTTCATACAAAAACCACATTTACTCCATTTCTCTCAAAGTAAATCTGAAAGTCACAATTTCAACCTTATTATTTCATCTGAAAGTGCTTAAAAAGTGCGGAGACAGACAACACAACAAACTGTCCCAACACATTCAGACTGTCAAAATAGAGTAAAATACTAAAGTCAAATAAATATATGAATATATATTCATACCTATGACTGTGTTTTAGAAATTCAGGTCGTTGTGCTCCAAGTCGAGTTTATTAGAAGAATATGGCGCCCGGAGAGTTCGGCTCAGTACAGCTAACACTTATTCTTACAGGAAAGGTACGCATGTCTAACACAAGTCTGCATGTTACACTCAGAATCCGCAGGGATTTGTACTTTTATTTAATATTTTCACTATGTTTTAGTGGACGTCCCTCTGCAGGAGTATGTGGACGTGTTACTGAGGCCTCAGTCTGTGGACACTCTCGGCAGCGGTGAGCTCAAACACTTTTCCACCTCTGGAGGCTTCAGGTTTACATGCTGATTGACAATATTTTTGTGGAATTTTAATGTGGTTTTGTTTGTTTTTTTGTTGTTTTTTAAAAAATTTTTTGCCTCACCTGAACAAAAAAGTTCCAGGACAGAAGACGTGATTTGTTTGATCATAAAGCTCTTTGAGGCTAATTTGTAATTGATAATTTGGGGATTTATAAATAAACCTGACTGGACATGAAAAGTTTATAATTTGTATTCAATTTTGAATGTGCACACTTTTAGAGACAAGACTTAAAGAAATCAAGTATGAAAAATTCCCAGAAACTCACCAGTAATGCAGCACATCTTAGACTGAAGGTCACGGGTCGATATGTTCTGTATTTTTCTTCTTGTTGTGCATGTTTGTCCGTCTCTCAATACTGTCCTGACTTCCTGTCTGTGGCTCTTTTAGCTCCAAGCCCATTGGTTCCTATTGAAGATATAAATCATTTTTCAATCAATTTTCATGTTACTTTGAAAATCCTTTAAATAATGTGAAACAAATTGTTGGAACTTTATTTTTATGAGTAATTAACTTAAAACATGTGTTCATAAATATGATAATCAATAAACTTAGAAGGAACAAAATTAACTTGTATGGGTTATCAACTTAAAAACTTTAGTACTTGATTACCATAATTACAAACACACATTTTTAAGTTGACTCCTCATTAAATTTAAGTTTTTCACATTATTTAAGAGGATTTTTTGAGTGGTATGTGCTGTTACCGTAATTATGAACACACAGTTTTATATTGATAACTAGTAAAAATTAAATTTGTTCAACAAATTTTTCCACATTTATAAAGAATATTAAAGTGTTATATACTTAATTAACATTATTATAAACACAGTTGATTCCTCCTAAACCTGTTATTTTAACTTTTTTCACATTATTTTTTAAAGTGTTAACTGTAGTTTTTATCAAATAAAGGATAAATTAAGCATTTGTTGGGGACTATTTTCAGCGGCGGATTAATTCATACTTGGTGCTCTCTCACGTATTTACAGCAGTAGGACATTATACTATGATGGACTGAGTCAAAATAAACTACAGTGTGTGTCATCATGGTAGTGACAGAACATGTCACAGTGCAACAGTGTGGCTCACTGATGAGTATTACGTAGTTTTTGGAGCTAAGATATGTCAGGCTTTTATCAGATGTTGTTTGAAAGAGTCCATGTTTCCTACTTCTACAGACACGCTGTACTTTTTTGGAGACAACAACTTTACAGAGTGGCACGGTTTGTTCGACGTGTACGAGTCTCCTCCGTACGTCCTGCCTCACACCAGCGGAGCGTACAGCTTTGGGATCGCAGGTCAGTGTTTGTTCTGCAGACTGAGAGTCCTGCAGGATTTCACTCTTCCTGTCTGTTACTCTCATCAGGGTTAAAGTGTCAGTTAAAGTTCTGTGGCATCGAACTTCAAACTATTATCTATTAGGAAAAGAGCATCAACAAAAAAGACAAAGAAATCTTGTCTCCAAGGTAATTTAAAAATATTATTTTTATGTTTCTGTGCCTGTTAAATCTTTAAAATATACTGTAATTCCACATTTTTGTTTTTTAAATGTATTCTGTCTTAGATAGATTAACTTATTTCCTGTTTTATTTGTCCTCTGTGTTTAGACTTTTTTATGTTTTATGTAAAGCACTTTGAATTGCCTCCGTGTCTATACACATTAATTTCCCTTGTAGGATTTTGGAATGAAATGTTGTGTCTCTCAGAGTTTTAATATAGAGACTGTTTTGTTTTCTTTGACTCACATGCATCAAATCAGAAATTTTAAAAATGATTTATACCATTAGAGGGCCAAACTGCAGATCTGCGTGTCGTGTTCAGGTGCAGGAACAGGAGTCCCCTTTCACTGGCACGGTCCTGGTTACTCTGAAGTCATCTATGGAAGAAAGGTAAAAAAAAAAAAGAAAAAAGATTGGATTTAATTTTCTGCATGTTTGTTCATTTGTATGTCTTGATCCTGAATCCGCTGACATATGAACACAAATAAACATCTTACTTTTAGCATCTTTTCGTTGAATGAATGATTATGTTGTAATCACACAGCGTTGGTTCCTCTACCCGCCTGACAAGGAGCCCCATTTCCACCCAAACCACACCACCCTGTCCTGGGTGACGGAGACCTACCCCAACCTGCCCGAGGAGGAGGCTCCGCTGGAGTGCACCATCAGACCTGGAGAGGTAAACAAACTGTGTTTTATACAGCAGCCGCTGCACCGTGCAGTTTTTTAGAAATAGTTTTCGGTTATTGTTCATTTTAGTTCACTGAGACAGTTAACTACTAACTAACTTACAGGTTCCCTGTGGAGTTTAAGATGCCCGTCAGTGCGATTAAACAGTTTCTGCAGTCAGCAAAGACTGTGAGGAAGACTGCACACATGTACATAAACATGGATGTAGGATTTAATATACTTAACCCTTTCAAACCTGAGCAAATTGGCTTAATTTCTTTCAAAACATGGGAAGAAGGCACTGAGCAACTTAACAAGAAATGGCCCAAAGATGAGCAAGAAATTGGTAAAAAGTTACAAGAAAATTACCTGAAAATAAGCACACAAAAAAAGAGTAAAAAAACAAAACAGACAAGAAAATGACCTTAACAAAGTGTGAAAAAGTATATATATATATATATATATATTTAATTTCAAAAATGTAATTGTAAGAAATATAAATATAGTTTTCTGGACATTTTTGCGGGGTTTTAATCTAAAAACTCCACACAGCTAATTTTTGAAATAATTGTCTTTTCACCTTTTACTAACTTTTTTTTCTTGCCAAGTCGCTCATTACCTTTTGCCCATGTTTTTAAAAGAAATCAAAGCAATTTTTTCAAGTTCCATGGGTTTAAATGCTTATGAAATGCATCTGAGCGCAGCACAAGAAAACTGATGTCCTTCCAGGTTCTTAAGGGTTAAACTTAAGAAATCAGCTTTGTATGATTAATGATTAATGAAGTGCACTTAACACATTTGTTAGACCTGAATGATAAACTCAAAAGCATGAGTCTACGGGTATCAGACTCTTACATTTCATTTCAGACCTTTTCAAGAGAAGTTTAGACCAAATTTAACACAGATTTTTGGAAAAATCATCTTTTTTTTTAATTCAAGAATTGCAGGTAAGATAAAGGTGAGTGGTACATTAGTAAGGTCCCTTGTAGAGGCAGAATTTATGTAGGAATATAGTTATTGGAGTTAATTTGGTTACTCTACATTTTGTGAAGAATTAAGTGAGAGGACACTATCAGAAGATTTGTGGATTTTTACAGAGAAAAGCTCCACTTATTTTGATACAAATAAGCTAAAAGATGGATAAATTAATTGGATAAAATGTTGAATGTGGAACTGAAGCTCTCACAAAATCAAATCTAAGACTATTTAATAACTTTTAAGGCCTAATATATCTATAAAATGAAAGACATTTCAATGACCTGCAGACGCCCTGATAATTGCAGTCCATTTTCCACGATGATCTCTGTTAAAAGATGTTTTCTTACATTGAATTCTAAATTAAAACTTTTAAAACACTCTTCACATGGTGACTAAACCAGTGTGTTTTAGCTGCTGTCTGCAGTAATTTGACTCCAGTATAAAGCAGCAGCATCATCTACACAGAAACCAGTAGAAGCACATAGTTCAAACTCACCTGTGTTTGCAGAAATATTTTTGCTGATTCTCCTTCAGGTGCTGTATTTCCCCGACCGCTGGTGGCATGCAACACTCAACCTGGACACCAGCGTTTTCATCTCCACCTTCCTCGGCTGAGCTCCATCGCCAGTATTTTTTAATCAAAGGAAATCATCTCATCTGTTTTTTCAGTCTGTCACAGGGATCCAAAAACAAAGAGTGGATATTATGTATATCTGATATTTTCAGGTGATGAACTGTGACTTCTGGGGTCATATTTTAGTCTGAAGCATCGCACTTACATTCCAGGTGAATCTTTTTTCTTAATCTTTGAATTAAGCCATGCTTTCTAATAATGAAACAATAAAAAAGTGTTTTAATGACCGAAGGAGCTAAGGAGCGGCGATGATCTGCAAATTTTCACACACAGCGGTGAGTTACATTCCTGTCACCTGTCAATGAAAATACATGAGAATTATGTCATTATTATTTTTTCTTAAGTCAGTTGAACTTTGTTGAATTAATAAAGCACAAAACATGTGATCCAATCAGTGTCTTTTCCAGAATAAAGATGTTTGTATTTAATTGTTTGCAGATCATTTCTATGATTCCGTTGACAACGTTTAAAGATTTTACAGTGACAATATCATGCATCTAGTTTCCACGAGTCCAGCAAAGGCTGATGGGAATGTAGTGGGGAAATTAAAATGCTGACCTGATGATGGCGCTGGATGAAAAGTCAGATGATCACCAAAGTTATGATATTTCATCCTGAGGGAAACATGAACAGTCATTACACTCCATCAAACAGCTTATAACATATTACAGTCTGGATACAAAAAAACGTTTCAAGTGTCTGTAGAAATCATGGAACATTTATTTTTTATCACAGCAACTTCAAACATTATTCTGCAGCAAGTTGATCGTTCAAAGATCTCCTGTGCTGTAAGATGTCTCACTGCAACTGAAAACGACATGCTGAGAGAAAACAAAGACACATAAGAACTAAATGTGCTCCCTTTAGTCGTCATTACAGTATCACACAGAAAATCTGACATTAACTGACTGAGTCAAAGCTGAAATGTAATGATCACATTTTGAAAGAAAAAAACACATTTAAAATATACAATATTTTCTAAAACAAGTGAAATGTACTGAACCAATAACGGCAGGCTTAATGATGTAATCAGGTTCCAGTGTGAGAGCGCAGTCGTCTCACACTGACGTAAGATGACTGAAACAATGTGTGCACGCTAGCTTTAATACACAGCAACAGTAAAAACAAAGACAACAACGAAACAAAACAAGCAAAAAATAGTTTTTTTTCACAAGATGCTGCACCAGAGTATAAAAAAGAGAAAAAAATCTGAAAACACACTAAGTAACATCTTAATTTACTGATTATTTACAGCAAAAACTGGTCCCTCCACAAAGTGACGAGTTTCTCGCAACAATCCAAACACACTCGCTCCGTCTAAATCAGCCTCGACAATTTCTCTTTTTAGTTTGCCAGCAAACACTTTCATACTCTGAACAATGATCAGCACCAGCAGTGCAGTTTTCATATATAATCTGATTACTCTAAGGTAAAGTAATCTGATTGTATTCAGCAGTTTGATCACTCTGGAGAGCCACGACAGCTCTCTCAGCTCTTCACACAAAGCTTGAAGGACAAAAATAAGTCTTCATTTGAAATCTTCATCCATTTAGAAGAGGCCTAACAGTTGTTTCACTCAAAAAATCTGATCCTGAATTCTTTCTCAGTGCTGACCGGGGGAATACTGGCTGAGGTTGAATTTAATATTGGAAGTATGTTTTCTTCAGTATGTGGTCACCTAAATATGAGAGAGATTACTACAGTAACTGTTACTCAACACTGAGTTATTCTCAAATGCTGCCAATCAGAGATTGTTTATTAGAGAAACAGCGAAACGACGAACGCTCACGCTCATCAGATTAAACAATGCTCACACGAACGTTATTGTTCCTGTTAGTGATGTTGAGCTCTAACTGGTATTACTGGTTGGTCTTGCTGGTCACAAGACAGAAACAAAAAGGAGCTGTTGAACAGTCAGAGTTTAGTTTTTCATTGTTCCCAGACGATAAATTCCAGAATCTCACTTCATTATTTGCCTTTTGCTTTTTTCCAGTTCAGGCTTAAATTTCACTGCCTGTGAGTGTAAATCATGAAGTTAAATGATTTCACTGTGCATTAACTGGTTAATATTCTGATTGGACGTGTGTTCTGTGATGTCTGTGCAGTTTGTTCTCACCTCCATCTCGGCTCATCTTGAATCTCAGTTTAACACCTGCAGGGTTTTACAGCCAATCACAGTATGAAACTAAAATAAGTCAGACTCAGAGTGGACTTTTCAGTGAAGAAGGAGACAACAGACAATCTTTTAAAATGGAAAATATTTACATATTCACAGACTCTGGAGGAGATTATTGTGAGTATTTGTTAGATAATTTGAAACTTCAATAACTTTGCTGAAGTTTCTGATGCTGCATATTTTCGTATCCAGAGAACTTTTTGGTACAAATCAACATTGTACACTTGAACTTTGAGGGTTTAACTTAAAGTGCTTCTTTGTCCAAATCTGTCTCCAGCAGCAGGAAAATGCTTTAAAGCTGCAGTTTCATCTGTTCGCATATTATTTTCGGTGCCTGCTCTTTGAACAGAATCAGTTAGGTTGCACTGAAATTCATGAGTAAAGCTGTACTGAAAAGGCCTCAGAATCAATAACAGACACCTTGGTGGTGCGTCCTAAGTATGTTTACTCAAATATCGTTCTTGTGTATAACTCTGGAAGTACTTGTACAATACTTGAAGTTTTTCATTTAATCCCACTTAAACCTTCAAATTAAGATTTAAAGTAGAAAACATACCAGCAACCTAATTAACTTAATTAAACTTATCTTTAAAAAAAACAACAAACAGATTATTCAGTTAAAATTAGAAAAATATCACATTAATGCATTCAGAATGAAAATAATGAGTATTTCTACTTTTGATCTCAAGTTTCCACAATTTTGATTTTAAGATACAATTTTTTGAACAAAGTACTGCTACTTCAGAGTACTTCATCCAGGTTTAACCCTTTAAACCTCACAACATCACTTTTCTTGAGCTGCTTTCAGACTCTTTTCATAAGTATTTAAACTTTTAAATCCTGAGCACACTGGTGCAATTTCTTTCAATAAAAAGGAAAAAGCAGTGAGCAACGTGGTATAAATAACTAAAGTATAATATAAAGTTCCACAAGTTGCAAGAAATTAGTAAATTGCTAAGGAAAAACTAAATTTGGAATTATCATAATTAATTATGAACAATTATTGTTGTGAAATTATTATACAATTATTAGAATTTTAAAGCACCTTATCTGGGTCATTTCCTTTTCTAATGTATTTACACATTTTCAGGTAATTTTCTTGTACCTTTTACTAATTTCTTGATAATTTTCAGGTTATTCTTCCTTTGTTGCTCAATGCCCCAGCAAGCCTGTCAATTTGCTGAGGTTTCAAAGGGTTAACATACAGCGACCTCTGGTGACACATCTTAAAACTTTGTTAGTTTTCTTTGGCTTGTTCTTGATTTTGTAAATTTGTTTTTTTTGGGGGGGGTTGTGAGGACCCTACTGAAATGCAAAAGATTATATATTATTATTATTATTATTATTATTATTATTATTTCTTTATGTTGTCTATATTCTCTTTTCTTCGGGTCTCTTTTCCCTGTAAATCACTTATTATAACTTTAGTTATTCTAAAGGAACTGAGTTTGTTTTTTTGCTCTGGAAGCTGTCTGATGATTTCTACAGGACTCAGATCAT
Organism: Plectropomus leopardus; assembly: GCF_026936395.1. Lineage (NCBI taxonomy): Eukaryota > Metazoa > Chordata > Actinopteri > Perciformes > Serranidae > Plectropomus > Plectropomus leopardus. The sequence goes on from NC_142193.1 coordinate 5,773,693, forward strand.
CACACTGTAACAGGATGCTAAATTTTAACAGATCATGTGATTTGATGTGATTGTTTAAACTAACTACAGCTCAAGCAGGCCCTCTGAAACTGTCAGAATCACTTCCCTTCCTCTGCTTTCATTGGTCAGTAGTCCTCCACCCATCCATTCTCCAAAATAAAAGCATCGATGACTTCCTTCATGGCCAGGTTTGGGATGAGCTGATCTTGGGTCAGAGGAGAGCGCGTCACCGGGTCAAAATGGCCGACTCGCTGCAACACAACAACAACATGTTCTCATTTCTCCCATTTTTGGTATTTTTATGTTTGTATTGAACATAACAGTCAAGCGTGTATGGTTGTTTGTCTATATGTGTCGGCCCTGCGATAGTCTGGCGACCTGTCCAGGGTGTACCCCGCCTTCCGCCCGATGACAGCTGGGATTGGCTCCAGCCCCCCCGCAACCCTTACGAGGACAAGCGGCTACAGAAAATGACTGACTGACTGACATAACAGTCACTAGGGACATTTTTTCTACCGTTAATACTTTAGATCATTTTCCTGATTACACTTCCATATTTAACATTTTTGATGCAGGACTTCTCTTGTAACGGAGTATTTTTTTTAGAGTAAGGTACTTTTACGAAAGTATTTTACCTGCAGGTGCTCTTCAATGTCTTTTCTGTCATAAGTGACTCCACTGGGAGTGATGCAAGGCTCCCTCATCAACTCAAAGCTGATCTTTCCACACAGGAAGTCTGGGATCTCTCGCTTCTGTCAAACACACAACAAACACAATACAGAAAACTTTTCTCATCAAATCAAATAATAATGAAAAAAGAAAAAGAAATTAAATTTCTTAACACTGACCTTCCTCTTCTCGTCTACTTGACAGAACAGCTCCTCCATGTCTGAGAGATACTTGTCCTGTAGAAAAAACAAATTTTAGGTTAATCAGATATAAACAGGTTAAGGGTTATTAGTATGGCATACAAATGGAAGAATCAATATATATTACAGTCAGAATACCTTCACTGTCAAATTGATGTCTACTTTAACACTAATTCCAGGGAGTTTCCAGAAGCTTTTAGTGTGACTACTTTACCTCTCGTAAAAGCCAAATGCGATTGTAACTTTATTGATCAGCCTGAAGTCCTGTACAAAGACAGCAGCTATGAACTGATTAACGAGTTACAGCAAAACAAAACTTTATTCTTAAAAAGTGTCGCCCACTAAGAGTAATAGCCGTCCTCATGCTTGACTGTGAGCTTGTTCTTCAGGTTCAGCGCTCGCTGTTACTTAGTTTTACCTCACTGTTATAAAAGGGCTGGATTGTACATAAGAATATTAAATTAACTGGTAAAAGTGATGTTTTTATGAGGTAGATAGATAAAGGGCTGTACAACATCCTTGCAATTAAACCTTTTTTAAGGTTGTGATAAGAGGTGTTTCTAGAATATTTTCCCACTCCATTTACATCCATAAAGGTATATTAAATATTACTAAGGCCTCTCTGTTTAATGTCATACAGTTCAGCAGCAGCAGAAACTACATCCTCCAAAAATGATCACTCAGTTGATTCAATACAAACTGAACAGCTTTGTTCCAGCTGTCATCACACTGGTAAACAAGCTGTGGAAACATTGCACACAGTTGCACAAGATCAGTTTGGAGCCTGTATTCATGATTTATTTATTTCATAGTTTTATACTCTTTTTATTTCAGGGTTTGGTTTTGTAGTTTAGTGTTTTCATTGGTATTTATTACATACTAAATACATTGATTAACACTTAATTGTTTTATCTTACATCTTCTTGTCATGTTTTATCCTGAATGTTGTCTGTGTGCCTTGCACTTTATACTACAAACCAAATCTACCAACAGGTACAAATAAAGTAACCTGAACCTAAGCTGCGCCTAACAGACTGGACTATAATGAATGAGTCACAGAAAGAGTCATGACGTGACTAACAAAGACGTATATGGTTTATATCTGAAGTAGAAACGTGTTCCTAACAATGTCAACACGCTGCTTTATTGTCCCTACTGATATTTGTACTGATCTCATATGGTTTTGTCATATTAATTCTACAGAGTGTTACAAGTAAGATCCATACAGAGTTTTCAGGTTTGTGCGTTTCTTGCAAAAACACAGAAAAGTGAAAGGGCAGGATAAGGAGTGGACCTGACCTGATGATCCGACAACACACTGTACTAACACATCGTCTGCCAGCAGCAGTAAGGGTAGGAAGAGTCTGAACAGTTACTTTTTCTTCGGTGTGATGTTAGTGATCGCTACACCGTCTGCTTTCAAATAAATGCTCAATCAAGTCCACAAATCTCTGTGTTTTAATGGCAAAGGTAATCACAATGAAAAACTTACATGTTTTGTGTGGATCTCGTTTGGATTGTGTTGAATTCTGCTGTCGTCTGACTTGTCTTCCTGTGTCTGTCGGCAGCCCTCCAGCTCTCTGCAGATTAAACAACACATACTCAACTTCAGGATCAAGATGAATAAGATTTGGAACCACCAAATCTATATTAAAGCCTATTTTAGAGCCTCTATTTGACCTGCCTCTTTTTCTCAGCGAGGATGAGCTTGGTGAGGTAGGCGTGCAGCTCGCTCTCCTGGTTGATCCTCCTCTCCTCCATGTTGTTCCAGCGTTTCTTCTTAGCGATCCGCAGAGCGCTGGGAATGTCGTCACCAAAGTTGAGACGCTGCTCCTTTGCCAGGTTATAAGCTGGAAAACAAACATAGAGATGAATGTATCACAATTCTTTCATTGTGTGTGTAAAGGATTTGGATCTACAGTATATTTAACCAAAATTACAAAATACTGAACAACTAAAATCTGTTTAAAATGAGGTCTAAAGTCAGCAGTGGTGGAAAAAGTATTCAGATCCTTTAGCTAAGTAAAAGCACTAAACCACATGATGAACATACTCAAGTACAAGTAAAAGTCCTCAATGTATATATAAGTGTCATGAGTACTTAAGGCATGACAGGTAAATGTATTCAATGTTGAATTTGTACTTTAATTCAGCGCCTAAATGTTACATTTAAAAGTTGGTAATATCCCATGTACCTTTCTGCAGGTTGCCTATGGCTTCGTCATAGTTCTCCATCTCCAGGTGACACTGGCCCATGAAGAAGTGCGCTTTGACTGACTGGCTGTCCAGCTCCAGTGCGTGTCTGCAGTCTGTCAGAGCTTTGTCGTACTGCTGCAGCTTCACGTAACACAGCGCTCGGTTGGTGTAGTACGCAGGGACAGATGGACTGTGGGTCTGAGAGAGGGGGAAACATGAAACACATTTATCCTGGGCAACGCTGACTTTTTTTTATAGGAAATACTAATCAATATTTATTGAGAATAATAACAACCGCAGCTAAGAAAGACATCACTAAACACTGGTTGCATCCCGATCCTCCCACAGTAGAAGAATGGATAGTCAAAATGATGATCAAAAAATGGAGAATGAAAAGCGGGAAAATAAGGGAAAACATTTAAGTAGATTTCAGTGCCAATGTTTTTATACTCAAAAATATATAAATAATAATAATGAAAATAATGAAAATGTACTTTCTGAATCATTATTATTTTATTGGTGTTCAATCAGGTTTGATTCCCTTTTCTCTAAATAAAACAAAGCAATCATTTTGAGAGACAAATTTGGCAGAAATACTGGGATGTTGCATGGATTCTGGCTTTTTGAAAAGGACGTTACATACACAGATGCAGACTGACATTAAAACACTGTGACCCGTTCATGTTCCCCAACACTTACTATGGCTCTGCTGTAGCAGGCAGCAGCCTCCAGGTACTTGCGGTTGAGAAACAGGCGGTTGCCCTGTTCCTTCAGCTCCTGAGCCGACACCGAGACGCTTTTCTCAGGACTTTCTGACATTTTGTCCACCAGGCTTGCTGCACCGGCGGCAGCTGCCGCTCCACTTTGCTTCCCTATCCTGACTGACGCTCAGATCCGGCAGGCCAGGGCAGAAACTGAGACAAGAAGATCAGAAACAGAGATCATCAGAGCTTACAGAGAGCGCTTAGTGTGGTGGTTCAAATTCTGACTGGAAAATATAAAAACAGTTATTCAGGACCAAGAAGATGTTTAAACACTGAGGTGTGTAAACAGTTAAGAGTGAGTGTTAATAACTGCAGTTTAAAGAGTCTCTGGGAAAAGTCTGACAGGAGTGACTTAACTTATTTTAAAAGCTAAAGTGCAGGATATTGATTTTGAATATTTCACCAGATATGGAGGTACTGACAGCTTCTTTTAGTTTCTAATAAATTACTTCATCTGCACCATAAAATATCAGCGTCAATGTTACGGTAAAATAAACTCATACTGTTATCGACCAACTTGTAACCTTCGGTTATAATCTGACAGTATCAGAGAAACTGTTTCAACATTGCTTCCTGCCACCTGTGACATCAATAAACACACAAATTAATTATGTTTTTACTTTTAACTAATGACTAGTGACTTAACTTTAAAGATTTAATGGAAATCGCCTACATTCCATTGGTGTAGTTTATGTTTTTGGTACCATACTTTATATAAATAATAAGACACAAAAAACATGTGGTAATGGAGGGAGTGCACTTGCTTGCCTGGATGTGAGCCATACTGACTTGGAATATTTGTATCAACTTGATGATGTGTAAACACAGCATGTGGAAAAACAATTTAAAAACACTACTAATTTAAAAGAAAAATCATTCATGTGTCTGTTCTCCCTTTTATCCATTTAGTTTTGTAACAAGTCTGTTAAAATATTATTTGTTGTGATGAGACATTAACACTATTTCTTAAAAATCTGAGCAGTCTAAAAACTTATTTCAAGTTATATTATTTGGGTAAGGGGCTGTTCATCAGAGAAGGGAGGGGGTGGTGCAAAATGAAAGAGGCACCTCAGATTTTTAGATTCATTTTTTAAGCACTGGGGAAGGAGCTGTGGGTTTGTTGTCGTGGGGAGGGACGTTCATCTTTAAATGGTTGTATATCGTTTTTATTTTTAATATCCTCAGAACCCCAAAGCCCACAAGTAGGTTTTAAAGGCATGTTTTTTGTAGACTTTGATTGAAAGACACGTTTCTTTAGATTATGTTCTTCATTTGATTTTAAAGATAAAAGAATATTAATATAAAATCACATTTATCGTAGCCAGAGCTGTAAATTACGGTTATTTAAAGTAATAAGGGAGGGTCATGTACTTCTCCCTGTCACTCAGTGAGGCTGAAGGAGAAGAGTATAAAGCATTTATTACAAAAATAAATGAAGTCACACCCCAGCCACCCCCTCCTCTAACAAATAACGCACCTGTCGGACAATAATTGGGGGAGTGTGAGTGTGCATGCCGACATAGGACCGACCTGGGACACCTGCAGATCTGCCTCCTCAGGGCCGATTTTAAACCTTCAAGTTACGCTATGTTTACTGTTATTTTGGCCCTGGGGTAGGATGTGGGCAGTAAACCCCGAATATTTCTTACTGCCTGAGTTACTGAAAACTAAATGCCCCAAAACAGATCGATCACTTTGCACTGCGTACCCTGGTTCAGGTCTTTCAGCTACCTGTATCCGTGTTAACATGTTATGCTTCTCATTGCACGTCTCTGCTGACACTAGAGACAAAATGAACGTAATGACACAGTTTATATTCGCCTACATTTTGGCTGCTATCTTATGGGAATTATTGCTAACGTGTAGCTAACGTTAGCTGCCTCTCTAGCTAACAACCCTCTGTGTTTAACATGATATCAGCGAGCAGAGCTGACTAATATGGTACACACATACATAATTAATAACAGTACACTCACATACCTGTGCCGCTGTTTCACCACCCTCACTGCAGTGATGGTGTATTAACAAATATATATGGCAAAATAGATATTGCTTGTGATGCAGCTAGGTGGCTATCTACCTAGCTACAAGTTGTCTCGCCAACAGATGTTTTGGTTTTCACATATGATGTAAAACGCGTCATCGGGAGACACGCCCGACGTCGACAGTGACAATAAAGTTTTGATATTTATTACAGAAAAAAATATAAATATGAATAAATAAAATACATTATGAAACCCCCAGAATATAACAGATAAGCCAAAGATAAAGAGCTAAACATGTTTTTAATGACGAAGCATCATAACAGCTTTTAAACATTTGCATAGTTTATATATTTATGTCCCTATCATAGACTGTATATAAAGACTTTAAAAACTTTATATACAGTCTATGGTCTCTAACAATAATGACGTTTTGGATTAATAAGCACAAAATATTTTTTCTTCACTGTGCAATTTTAAAACAGGAGAATCCAGCATAGTTTAAAGTTCATAAAGTGCTAATGCTCTCACACATAGACTGTGTATATGTACAGTCTATGATTTCACACAGCCAGTCTCCACTCTAAAACTTGAACATCCTATATTAAGTTTGAAGACTGAGAAATACTGAGTAGAATAAACACCATGTTTGTTATTACTGTGAATATCCTTGGCAGCCAGTTCAGACACAACTAACTAAAGTTAATAACTTCTACTTATCTACCACCAGTGCAATTAAGACAGTTTGGACCTGAAGACCAGCCTGTGATCTGAAATGTGTTTGTGAAATATAAAGTGCATCATGTGTTCACTACTAAAATCTGTTCTACATCTGTTTGTGGAGGAATGTGCAACTTTTGTTTTGTTGGAGGGAGAACTGCTCGAAAAACAGAAATAATCTCACTTTTGGATTTACAATCAGTTCAGCCTAATTACAAACTAGGACATTTTACCACAGACTATAGCGTCGTTACATAATCTTATCTATATCAATAAAGTCCCATTTAGGGATCTTACTGTGCACTGGTGCAATTATTCAACACTGGGCCTCCAGTGTTTCTCACAAAAAAGTGATAAATACTGTAGGAACAGGCAGTGAGGAGGAATGAACTGGCTGGTCTGTACATTAGATTTATTTTTTTAATCCAGCCTTGTCTCGGGCAAAGAATGTAGATGATTTCCTGTGAAAACTATTAAACTGCGTTTAAATTGGCCTGGCCGAGTCAGGTGTTTCATAGTTTGGTAATGGCTTTACAAAAAAGTTCAGACATTTGCTCCTTAATCTTTATGAACAGCCGTCTGAGAAGTACTGACTCATGTACAGCATTTTTTGTTAAAGATCTGCATTCATTCATTCAAATATCTGCTCCTAGACTTTGGACTGAGCTACAAGTGCCCGGAAGAGTAAGTCTTGGCTGAGATATTTGCTGGCTACACCGGATCAGCCAGAAATATTGGCTGCTGCCCCCAGAGGTTTTATCATCATCAGACTATAGCCTTTGGGCTCTCAGATCGTTTGCCCCTCATCTTAATGAGAATATTGTTTATACTGATTTTTCCTATTTACATTTTAGTTCTCAGAAGGTATATATATGTTTGTTTAAAATAAAGCACATTTTAAAGGTTTTTTTTTTTTTGCATTTTGCACTCAAGGGGAAAAAAAAGAATCTTAAAAGTTTGAGAAAGTTTTTTTTTTGAAAATATACATGTCTAAGGAGGAATAAATAAGACCTCTGAGATCATAGCTGGTTTTAATTCTTCCTTTGTTGAATATATTGTCACTGTATCAAATCAATAACCCTGTATCGTTATCGTCGAACCGTATGTGCATTTGCTGTATCTTACGGTCCTATTAACTGAGTAATAAAACACTGGCCTCTCAAATAGCAAGTGGATTGCACAATTTTCAAATCAAGACAAATAAAATGTGGTCTGTCATGTGGAAAATTATAAGCCTTGATTCTAAAAGGTGGCAGATGGTATTGTGCAGAGAATGTGAGAAAACTGTGGCACTGTTTCACGGCTTTGGATAAAAAACATAACATTCAATTTAATTCTGTGACTGTTCACCTTCAGAGGTGCTCAGTCCAGTTTGTAGATTAACTGACACAAACAGTAGAGTTGCTTTCGAGTAAAGCTTTGTCAAATAATATCTGGAAATGTGTTCTATGTGAGCAAAATGAACATTTAAAATGATGCCTGAATTTCTTCCAACATGATTAGGAAATGAAATTAAAATATTGTTGTTGTTTTTTTTTTTTAAGAATTACTGATCAAGACTTTTGAGCTGCCACAAAAAAAAGGAAACCGTTTCAACCAAAGAAACATTAAAGTTGATATTGGAGCAGAAATGACACTGTGGCACAATGTTGTACCTCTCTAACCTAAATTGACCCATGAAAAGTTGTTTTGTGGGGCGCCCGGTGGCTCAGTGGATAGAGCGACACCCCATGTACAGAAACCGTGTCCTTGCTGCTGCGGCCGCGGGTTCTAATCCAGCCTCGGCCCTTTGCTGCGTGTCTCCCCCTCTCTCTCTCCCCCTTTCACGCTCACACTGTCCAGTCAAGTAAAGGCAATAAATGCCCCAAAAATAATCTTTAAAAAAAAAAAAGGCTGTTTTGTTTTGCCGGTTGAGATTTAATTCAACCAGTGAGATTATTTCTGTCTCCGAGCAGCTCTGATTATTTAAATGTATGTAGAGCTAAAATGGCACAATATGCCTGCTCACTAAACATGATGGTCTCTTTGCACAACAGTCCAACATTTATGGGAGACGTGGCTATTTTCCACAAATTAACTCCTAAAATGTTGGACTGTTCCTTTAAAGAAGCTGCCTCAATGTTGAGATCTCATGTCTAGTGTGTGATACAGATCTATCGTCTGACTCCTCCCCAGTTCCCCTGACTCATCCTCCCAGCCAGTCAGAGGGGTCGAGGCTGATGCAGACCTGCTGTCTCCGGGCTCAGAGCGGGACTGTGTGTTGCCTTTGAAGGACTCCAGTTCCCCAGAGAAGCCTGGACAGCCTTACGATGAGCCAGTCTGTGTGTGATGGAGAAGCCGGCGTTTCCCTCAAGCTGAGACAAAACCACGAGCACCTGTCTGCGAGAGAAGCAAAGCCTCGTTCACGTCCGCGAACATCCGACACATTACAATAACTGAGAAGTTCAGAGCGAGCATAAAACATCTGATTAATGTAGTTTAAATGCAACTTTATTGACTTTAGATTATTTTAGATTACAGTCAGGCAGTGGTGGAAATTAAATTTACTCAAGTACTGTATTTAAGAAAAGAACAAGTATCTCAAAATTGTACTTGAGCTTTTTTAAAAAAAAAATTATGTAACTTTCTACTTTTACTCCAGTGCGTCTCAGAGGAAAGAAATGTACTATTTACTGCACTACATTTATTTTACCTATTTAGGATATTAGTGCAAAATATAATCAACTACTAAATTATGATGTATAATTACAGGTTAAACTACCCAGAAGCACATAAAATTAATAAAATTAGCTCTATCTTTACCAGCTACAACATTAACCTGATGAGCACATCAATGCATCAATAATTACAATTTAGTAATACGGTACTAAATTATATATGTTATTCTGAAAAGGGCCATTCTGAATTATGAGTACTTTTACTTTTGGTACTTTAAAGGGCCAGTGTGGATTCGCATGTATGATTGGTGTATGGAATAATCATAACTATATTTTTATAATTGCCTGAAAAAATGAGAACATGTTTTCATTACTGAGTGGCTTCTCAGTAGGTACCGCTTCCCGAAACACATACTGCTGGATTTATGTCATGAGTTAGGACCTATGTTGGAGCAAGACACAAAACACACAAACACCATTCCGAACTCATCCAACTCCTGTCCAAATTTTCAGCCAAAGGCACACTCCATTTTTTTCAATTAATTTTTTTACTAATTTCCTGCTAATTTTTGGGTAATTTCTTTGTTCATTGTGCATCGCCTTCTCCCCATGTTTTTGAAAGAAATCAAAGCGATTTGATCAGGATTCAAAATGTTGATTTCCTGTCAGCCTACTTGATTACTGATCTGTTGGTGTCAGTGGTGATGTTAGCTGCGGTGAACCTGTGCAGAGGAGGGATGCTGTCGATGGTCTTGAGGCTGCTGCGTGTCGACACCACGTTGAAGCTGTCGCTGCAGTCACATGACACATGGAGGTGATGTCTCGGGTGTCTGTTTTCCACCATGACGATGAGCCCCGCCCAGCCATGTGTCAGGTAGTAACAGGTCATCCCCTCTCGACCCTGTGGTGGAAGAGGTGTTCAGATCATTCACTTCAGAAAAAGCACCTCATCGTGAAAATGCTGCGCCACAAAGCAAAAAGTCCAGCATTCAAAACCATTAGCAGAAATATGTATCAGCAAAATGTCCTTGAAGTGTAAAAAGTAAAAGTATTCATTGTGCAGTAAAATGTTCCCTGTCAGTGTTTTACTATTATATATGATGGTTTGGATTCATATTACTGCAGCATTCATGTGTATGATACATTTTGACCCTGGTTTTACGAACTGACAAAGCGCTGATTTAAGGTAGCGTTACCTCGTGTCTCTCTCCTTTAGTTTCTGTCAGCTGGATGATGGCGTCGGCGATGGTGGTGTTGGAGGCGGTTACCTGCTCCACCATCACTAGTCTGGAGCTATAGACTGCCAGCATGTAACCAGGCACCTCTGATCGACCACAGCTCGCTGAAAAGATGCAGCAGTGGCTTATTAACAGATTTAATAATATCCTTTAAATCCATTTTAGCTCTGGGGTCAATCCACCTGCAAAAAAGTGACACTTTAAACTAAGAAGAGAGATATAAGTAAAATCCCCCCTTTTTAATCCTAAAAATTAATCTGAAGCAATATGTATGACTCAGTAGTTTAAGATCACTTTTTGAGGCTGCTGCTTTCTTGAAAGCTCTGACTGTACATTTGATAGGATGTCCTCCCACCGTGGTGCATCCATTACAAAGTGTAAACAACAAAAAAGATTGCAGCCCTTTGATTTCCTGTATATTAAGTAAACTATACATGTTAAAAATGAGAAAAAGACTCATCTTTGCTCTCTACAAAACCATCAGTCGGAATGTTATAATTTATTGAATCATCACATTTTATACAAAAAATATTAAATGCAAATGCAAGTAATATAAACATTAAAAACATTGCTGAAATGATAAGAAAAAGAGAAATCTAAGAGAAAATGAATAATATATAAAATGACAATTAATACTGCAGATTTTTTTTAAGGTAAAAGCAAGTTTAAAACATAGTGTTTTATGTTTTCTTTCTCAGATCTACTGGGAGAAGAATTCTTAGTTGAATATCTATTAATTTCATTAGTATTTTAATGGCCTTCAATTAGGTCATTGGTGCTGCAATGTCTGCAAACTTATTTTACGCATACCGTAGGTAACAGCTGTGTGACCCAAATACCAAACGCTCCACACATGTTTATGTTCTCTCTTTGCTACTACAAATATTGCCTACAAAAATACAATATAAATTATGCCCCCCTGGTGTACAGAAAGTGTATTACACCAAAAATAAATAAAGGCAAACATATGAGTGAATGTCTCTTACATGTATTGATTATGAGTAATAAGTTACATTTGCTAGCAAAGCCATTGAGGTGATTGATATTAATTTTGATGTACAAATTGTTGGTGGGGAGTTTAGTTTAATTTTACACAGTTAAAGTTAAGCAGTTAATGTAACTGTTTCCTTTATGATTATTATTATTATTGCTGTTTTATGTTTTCTGCCTTTGCCTCTAAAGAATTTACTCTTTGTATGACGAGTGGTAGTCTTAGTTGTCAAGGAGTGTGCATATTTTTAAGGAAAACAAAATGTGCTTATTTGTTGAAAAACAGCCTGATGCTGGTGCTCTTACTTGTCCCCTCCGTGCCGGTGCTGTGCCAGTGGTTGAAAGCGCAGCAGAGGACAGCATATTCTCCCGGCTCCAGCATGACATCACAGCCCACAAACCTCCTGACTGAGCGCCGGCTGTGAGCCAGCAGACGACCCAGCGTCGGGGTACCTGAGCTGTCGTAGGAGACCCGAAACAACAACACACACAAATCCAACAGGTGGCTCTCTGCCGTGTCCCATCGCCTGAGGACAGGAGAAGGAGAAAAATGGATCAGTCAGCAGTCATCTTTGACTAAAACTTTTATTTCCTCATACATTTGCATTATGGCTGATATAATGAAGGACTTTCTGACCTATACTCTGTTTGGATTGGAAGCTCAATACCTGGGATAAACATAACAATATGATTTATTTGTTTGGCAAACTTTAATGCTGATTTAATCAGGACTCTTAAGAGTTTTTTGCATATCATTTCACTAAGGGGGACAATTTGCCAAGACGGGGGAAGAGAGTTGACACTGTTGTCCAAATAATATAACTTTATTTGTGTTATGATGGAAAAAGTTTGCCGCTTCTGAGGACTTATAATTTTGGATTTTTCAGTGAGGGAGAGAGATACGATTTTAAGGATATTTTAAGAATTTTTTGTATATGAAATTCTTTGTGAAAAAAAAACAACAAACAAAGCACGTAAGACACAAATTACTATTCCAAGCAGAGTAGTTTTATAAGACTTAAAACATGGCTGGAAGGAATGTTTAACTCTTCTGCCTGCAGTCATTTTTGCATTCTTTACTTTGTGATACAGCAACAATAAGACATTTTGCCTTGCCTCATTATTCATGGAAAGTCACAGAGTCTCTTAAAGTAGAGTGGGAGCCAGAGTTTAACTATGCAAACTAAGGAACCAGCACCCAGCTTAGGTTCAGGAGGTAGACACGCTCTCCACATATGTTTCTCCTTGATAAAGCTTAGAGTAAGGGCTGGCTCATGCAAGTCCTGAACCATCCCTTATTTATGGTGCTAAAGGCCTATAATGTTGGAGGACTTTCAATGTATAATGTATAAGCATTGCAATCCTCTCTCCTCTTCTCCCTCTCCACCTGCACTCGCTCATGTCCCAGTAATGCATGTTACTAACTTAGTATCTTAGCAAGTTTTCCGTGGAACGTGTTGCACCTGGATCGTGGTTGTGCCTGCTGCTGTAGTCCTGCCTGACACCCACTGCTACTATTATTTTTCTTAGTCATGTTTCTATTATTTTTTAGTTAATATTGTTATAATGGTTGTTGCTGCATGTCTCTAACTCTATTTAAACTCAACAGGTCAAGACAGATGGCCAAACATCCAGAGCCTGGCACTGTTTGAAGTTTCTTTCCCCTAAGGGGGAGTTTTTTTCTCACTTGCTTGCTCATAAGGGAATGTTGGGTGTGTATAAATTAAAGATTGTGGTCTTGACCTGCTCTATATGAAAATTTCCATGACATGACCTTTGTTTTTGTACATAATAAAACTGACTTGACTTAACTAGAAGGCTTACAGTAAAGATTGCTTTGTTAAATGAGTGTTAATGAAAAGGAGAAGATCACTGAATCTTTTTTCAACAACTTCATTTAAAACATTCTCCACCAACACCAGACACTTGTAGGAGAAATCGCAAGCAGCCCAAAGTAACCAAATTGAGAGGGGAGGCTACAGTTATGAGAAGGTGTGGGTGTAGTTTGTCCTACCTGCTGCCCTGCTGGAATAAAGCCAGTTCCATGGCCGTTCTCTCCAGTACTGTGATGGACACCACCGTCACCGGGACGTCGGCTCCTCTGGGAAAAACACCTGGTGCTCGGACCTCCTGCCAGTCTGAATGAATCTTACAGATATCCACTGAGTCAAAGTACCTGCCAAGGTCAAACACACACTCACAGACGTGTGAACGCATCAACGTGTTTTCTTATTCCAGTAATGAATCAATGCTTTATTGTTTTCTTTGTCTGTTTTCAGGAAGCCAGCAATCAGAATATGTGACAGTTTAAGCTGGTAGTGTAAAAAGAAAATCAATAAATTAAACAGAATGTAACTTTTGATCTACCTGATGAAATCCCAAAAGTCCATCCAGAACAGGCCATCCTCCGCTCGCTGTGCACACAATTCCCTCTTCACGTGTGGAGGCCAGTTTGGCCAGTCGTCCGCCCACGGTCCTGTCCATGAGAAGCGACCCCATGGGTTCCTCAGCTGCAGTAATCTTAAAAAATAAAAGCAGATGTTAGGCACTAATTTAAAACTATTAGATCTCAAAGAACAGCATGAACAAGCCCAAAAATAATGGCGGCGTACAAATATATCAGCTTAAGAAGTGATGTGTTAACAGAACTCACAAGTGACCCCCTTACCTTACACTTTGTAAGGACACATTTAACAGATCTTGACTCTTGAGACAAAAGTTTTCAGATTTTGTGGTATGACTCTTTATCTAATGTAATTTATATTTCTACAAATATAAAAAGTAAAACCGTTCTCTTCCTAACACAGTCTTCCCTGTGGCTTATGTAAATCACATGTGCTATGTTTACACTAAATGTCACACAAAGGAAAAAAGTTAGGGCAAAACTCACCGTTGTAAATACTGTGACATCGGTAAATCCAGTAATATCTAAACACTACTGACATGTCTCCCTTTTTGTTATTTGTAAGACTTAACCTGTAAACACTTGCATAATGTAAATTTTAAGGTAGATTTACATTTTGGGAGACATGGAGTCCTAATTTTTTGGCAGATACCTGCGTTTGGATATCTGTATTTATAGCTAAAAGAAAACATCAAAAGGGGGACAGAATCTTAATAAAATTGTACTGAACCTACATGTCACATTATAACCCTCAGCTGTATTTTGGTAATATGTTAACTGTGGAGCAGACTGGATATGATTTATCATTAAGGCCATATTATGACTTCATCCGCAGACTTGGCTCCTCACCTGTGACCATCTACATCCCTCACATCGAGGACAGAGTAAGCGTGTCGTGGACGTAAACCTAGGGACTCGTACTCTGAGTCATCCACCTTCATGTTACCACCTCCACAAGATGCCCCCATCAGGAAACTATCAGCATAAAAAAAACATTAGGATTGTTTTTTTCAACAGATCGAAATGAACTACAACTTTTCTCTTTTCAGAGACTTTTCCTGTCACTCACCCTGCTTCTTTGGAGCTCAGCATTTTGGCCCAGATAAGGTCAGTGTCGATGGGTTCTTCCTTGGGGTTGGTCGCACTGACCTGGAGGGCCAGCGACTCACAGGGGGCCCCTGTCAGAGTGGAGAGCCCCTCGATAGCACGACCTGCCTGCAAAGCAAAGTAGGAGCCGTGGAGCTTGGCCAGCGCTTTTTCAATCAGAGCTACCCAAAGCTGCTTCCGCTGGGCCTGGAGAGGGAACATGAGGAAAAAAAGGATTAATTATCTCCCGTACCTCAGCTTAAAAATGGTGATGAGCAGACGAACATCAGCCCGCTACATTAAGAGATAAAAAAAGAGACAGAACTCAAGATGGAAATATCACAGACAACTGGTACGATATCAACATTTTGGGATATTGTATGAATAATGTTTAAAGTGATACAAGTGATGTGTTGTGATGTTTTTAGGTCACCTGAGATATCAGAGAAATGTACAACATGAGATATCTTGTTATGGTTCAATTAGTGTCGACCAAGAAGCAATCATCGAAAAAAAAGAAATGCTGATGGTGGTTTATCATGCCCTGACATATATTTTATATATTTGTCAGTGACATCACTCCTGGTGTTCCAATTGGACCAACATATTGAAAGTAACAGTAATGGCAGTAATGGAATTAAGTACATTTACTCAAGAACTGTACTATTTTGACACACTTATACTTAACTTGACTCCATTTTGTGCTACTTATGTACTTCTACCACTATACATTTCAGAGCAAAATGTTGTAATGTCTACACCATTTCATTTATATGATTCTTTAAGTTAGATTATTACATAAAATGCAACATGATGCAGTACTGTAGTGCAAATCTTCTCAGTAGTAATACAGTATCTAAAATTGTCTCCATACTGATGAACAACAATTAAAATGCTCTTAGATGCATTCATTAGTGATAAAACGGTATAATACAATATACACATTGAAAGGATAAAAAAAATGAGTACGTTTACTCTTGATGCTGTAAGTGCATTTTTTATAACACTTAGGTACTTGTACATGCTCATTTGTGCAAAGCAAAAGTTACAATGCCTTCCCAGATATTACTCATTACTTGCCCAGTTCCTTGTACTTTTTAAATTTTATTCTCTGCACCTATTTTGAAGCAAATCCAAGTCTTTGTTGTGTGTGTTTTGTGTTTAACATGTTTACTTCTGTTTGTCACATGAACATGCAGTTGTGTGTAAAGAGTCGAACTTTTCACCTGAGAGAAGAGGAGGTGGCCGTTCTCGTCACACGGCAGCATGTCGTCCACCAGCACTGTGATCCACGAGCCGTCTTTGCATAGACGCACCTGATAGGCTCCCTCTGCACACAGTGAGCGAGTCACCATCACTTTCTCCACCAGCTCGGGACGTTCAGCCAGAACAGCCAAGGCACTCAGGAACCTGCTCTCCAACACATTGAGACACGCTGTATAACTAAACTGGATCTAATATAGGTAGAGAGGGTATTCAGCTCCTTTACTGCAGAAAAAAACACTAAAAATGCTCTTTCAAGACTATTACAGACAGGTTGTATGAAGGGGCAGCACTAGAACTGGTACTTAAACTCTCCAACTCTCACACACTGCAAAGGCTGGGCCCTAAACCGGCTGTGAAGACTTCATTGACACTGCTAAAGTAGCCACTAGCACTTGTGCTCAGATGATTTCTATCCACTTCAGTTTGAACAGGGCTGCTTGAATTACTCTCCTCTCATCTGCACTTTTCTTCAGTTTCCTTTTAGGAGCCGCGACTGCAGTGGTTTTAAAATATTTATTTTACCGTCACTTAGTATCCTGCCATCATAGTATAGCCTGGAACTATTGCCTAAGTCTGTATGTGCTTTGATAGATTTATCAATATTGTCTTGTTTCCAAGATGTTTGTAGAGAGTTCCAGCCAATAAAATAACAACTAACAGCTGTTAAATGTTTTTACTTTCTTGCTTTAAGTTTGGCCACGTCTGTCTTTCCTTTTGCCCATATACACACTGTACATGGGTTTGAATTGGCTCACCAGCAGTTACCCAGAAGACCTTGCAAGATGTCTGATGGCCGAAGCGTGCGGAAAACAGACCACTTCACCGCACGGTCTCTTAAGTTGCAGCAGTTGATTTCTTGAGGACGAAGCCATTTTCTGACCCGATGCTGGACGCTGTCGTCCGCCGGAAAGCCCACTGACTTCGAACCAGGAGGAAAGCTGTCATCCACAAACGTTACGTTGTTCTGGGAAAGAGGGAATCAAATCACAGAAACGACTGAAGTGTGTTGTAGAAAAGAAATATAACAAACTTATTTAAAAATATAAGAGAGGGGCATGTATAAGTACAGAGAAGGTTAAATACCAAATAAAAAAAGACCAGTACAGGTTGGGTCAGGAGTTAATTAGGTACAATATGATAAAATGCAACAATACCTTTGGAACAATTTCTCAGCTCCATCATTTTGTGTCTCGTTAATTAAAAGAGCACCTCCAGACATGATTTAAGACTTAGATAGTCCACAAAATAGTTACAAAATTAAACACTCTTAAAATGCATCTACTTTTTCTCCCTTATTAAAAAAATAACATAAGCTCAGAGAAACTTTCTTCCTTTAGCAGATGAATGTGGGGAAAAATAACTGCACAGTGAAGCTGACACATGACAGTGAGAGAACAATTTAAATTAGTGTATGCTGCTATCTTAAAGATTCATCTTGGAAAGACGATACTCTAGCTGAGCCTGAGTCATGTACAAACCTCTCTGCAGAAGCTGATGATGTTGTCCCACAGCTCTTTGGCCTCTCCTTCATCACTCTGCCGCAGCGCCTCCACCAGCATGCTCTCCTTCCTCTTCGGGGACAGGGCTGGTTTAAGCTGTGCGACGTGCTGCTGAGGAGTGTGGCAGGCCAGGCAGTGTTTGGCTTTTACCTCGTTAATGAGAGTGCAGGCCGGACACGACCACTCCTGTGTCCTGTTAACGGTGACTACACATGGTGGGAACGATGCAGTGGCATCTGGTGCAGGTGAGAGCGGTGACATTTCCTCCTTAAGGATGCTGAGTCGTCGGCTGGGCAGGAGGTCTGGTTGGTCAGAGAGATGTGAAACAGCGAGTGTTGACGGAGAGGGGCTTAAGTTATGAGTTTGACTGTGGCAACCCTCTGGAGGTGGCACCTCTCTGCGACTGCAGGGAAGAGGATTATTATGACCTGAAGATGCTGCATTGAGCGCTGAGGAGTTTGTTTGTGGATACGAAGCTTCCACCGGTAAACACTCTCCTCCGGTTGATATGGAAAGGGACAGTGCCCCTGGCGCACGCTCTGGTTGCTGTCCTCCTGCTTGTGTTTCAGGCATGAGCAGAGCGTCAGCAGGGATCTGGGGAAGCGACAGTTTGCGTGGTCCGCCACAAGCGGAGCAGGACATGGAGGTAGGGGTGTTCTGCAGAGTGCACCTCGAACACTCCCAAACCAGGCTGTTTTTTACTGCATCCTCCGGCTGTTTTTTATTTTGCTGCCTGAACAGCTCAGTGGACGACGGCCTCAGGGGACCTGAGCAGCTACTGGAGCGCTGCGGCCGGGGCTGGTTCTCTGATGATCCCCGGGGTCGGTCCAGTGCTCCCTTGTAGCCACACAGAGAGCAGGCTAGACTGTCAGAGGGGTTGGCCAGTGTGCAGCGTGGGCAGGACCAGCGGCCGTCCTCCCTGCTGGTCCCCTGCCACATCCACCGGGTGTCGGGTCTTCCCCGAGGGGCTTCACAGATGGAGCAGCGCGGGGCAGCGGCTGCATTGAGGAATGTGCAACAGCCACAAGCCCACTGGCTCCTCTGCATGGGCATCGAACCAGAAGAGAAACTAGAGAGAAAACACAAAACTTCAGAATCACAGTATTTATTATATCATATGCAATATTATAATATTCATTCCATGTACATATACAGCCTGTTCACACTCAAAGCTTTCACCTGGGTGCCAACTGTATGCCTCCCATGTGTATGTTAACATTTACCTATGTTGTAGGTGTATTCTGAAAAACACTGGCTACATGTAACGAGCAAAAACTGTACATTTTCTGTTAAAATAGAAGTGCATTTTAAAAAAGACATAATGCATAGAACAAGCGTAAATTGATATGCTGTCCTGAAATCAAAAACAGATGCAGGATGGTACCTAACACAGCATATTAAGATATGAAGGTACACTGAAAAAGCGGCTGTATTTGATGAGTTGGGATGAAAACGTGTTGACATGTGCTCTTTACTGTTACTTTTAATATATTTGTATGTGTATTGTATATATCGCTGATAATCATACCTGTAGTATATTCATATATCATGTGTAGCTGTCACATACATGCTATACCAGATTTCTTTCACACAACTATTTGTACAACTCCTTTATATCCTTGGTTACTCTAAGGTATATATTGCATATAGCTTTTTTAAATGTCATCTTTCTAATTGAATTTCTTATTTTATTTTGATTTACATCAATAAAATAATTCGTCATCTGTTCACTTACCTCTCTGTGGTGTTATAACATGAATTACTGCCATTCCTATCATATCTAATTAACTAAAGTATTTTACTTTAATTGATTAATGAACTGAGCAGTAAATATTATTTTTAAATGATAGGCCTTGGGATATTTTTTCATACTATGAAATGTTTTTTGTTTTGTTTTTTAAGACGATACTAAAACTTTAATGTGTCAAGAGTACCATTTAGGGGTACTAAGCTCCAGTTTGGGGTATTCTCTGTGACTTTGGCATGACAATGGTTAATATGGCATGACAATGGTTAATATGGCATGACAATGGTTATATAACCTCCACAAGTATCTGCCAATAGCGTGTGTGATGTGTGGAAAATATCTGAACTGTTTTCACATGAACTCTGTTTTCATATAACTGTAAAATCTCAAGGGGAGAGAAGGAGCAGAGCCGAGAGACGAGGGGGGAAAATTCCAGATATAAATGGGTGCATTATACCCTGTGGTGTCTCGGAGGAGAAAATTAAAATGCATGAATATGGAAATGATACAAGAAGCTGCTCTACAGAAACAACATAAAATGTTCCTCACAGACTGATAGATTATATAATATTCATGATTTATTACCTTCCTCGTGAATTATTCCAGCCGTTTCACCACCAGTAAGATCAGTTTACAGTGTCTGCAGACTGTTCTTTGTAATACTCTAAATTTGGTTAAAAAACACTGTCGTACATCTACGTTTTGTGTCCCTCATAATGATCAGGCTGTAAAACAGACCCAGATTATCCCTGCGGTGGCATCCAGGGAGAAATTTAGGCTGGAGGAGCCAGTGGGACATCTGTGTAGAGGTTGGCCCACATTTTCGATCTGCACTCTGAGTAGCTTTGGCTTCAAGCCTGAAAAACTTCCAGCGCAGCCCAACCTGGACAGGTTACTGCAGGGCAGTGTCGCTAAGATGCAGGAGTTTCTGTGAGCTCAGCTATTCTTCTAAACAGAGGTGGAAATGAATGAAGCAGAGATAATTTGCTACAATACCACAAACTCACAAGCTACAATCAATAGAGAATACTCTTTAAATACTAAAAAACACTTCTTGATAGTTTCATTTTTGCATGTTTTATATATGTAATTTATTTGTTTTTAAAGTTTAATAAGTACCTATAAATTAATTGAGTAGTGTACTACTTTTTTTTAACCCTTTCTTCATCTTTCTGACTAGATTGACTATTTTCAAGCTTAATTGAGACCATACGACACTGCACATTCCCAGGGTACCTTCATTATTTTCTGTAAAACACACTTAATAGAAGCACTTACTGACAGTTTTAATTTGTTAATAACTATCAGTCTTCAAATTAACTGACAGACGTCTCATTTTTATGTTTATATACTCAAGCTGGCATTTTAAGTTTAAAAGAAACAGATAATGCTATTCTGAAACACCTTACTGTGCAAGTATCCATCCCATAGTTTACTTTTACATAAAGACAAATTCAAACATGTTTTTTACAGAACTCCTAATTAACCCTTAACATTTCAAATCTTCGTAAAGACAGCAAGAACTCTCTGGGAATTTGCTTTAAAAGTGTACAGAGTAAAAGCTTCAAAGTAGAGACTGTCTTGTTAAAAACATTTTTATTTATGTTACCACTATGTTTTACTTTCCAGTTATGTTTTATCTGGTTATTTCACTCTTTTTATCATATTTTGTTTTGGGGTATTTTATTCTATTACATTCTCAAAAAGGTGTATTGCTTTTATGGCAGGAAAAAAAGGATATTTTTTAATGTAAAAAGTTTGACAAGATGTTTTTCACATATTTTTGCTTTATGACGACAAAACCTCATCACGTTATATGAAGAAACTTATGTCAATACACTATTGATATCGCACAAAACACAAAATGTTTTATATTAAAATGTATAAATGTCTACTGTTAAAGCCTAACATTTAATTTTATGACATGATCACTTTTAGTGCCTTAACAGGAAATGTTTTACATTATGACAACGTGATAATCTATTGTTTTAATGTGAAACTTGTGTTCATATAAGGAAATAGTGTGCAGAGAAGGATAAACTGAGAAATATGGCTCATTGTAGCAATTTGATTGGGTTCTACTTCATGCTTGGGTTGAGACATGGCAAATTTTGCTTTTATTGGTTCATGATATTATGGTAAGTATGTGTGGGCCTACACTAAGAAGGATTTTGACAATCCTCTGTCAAAATTAGCAGGGGGAGGCAGTTAGAAACAGCTGTTTGCCGCTTGCAGCACTCTGTCTGTCTGTCTGTCTGTCTGTCTGTCTGTCTGTCTGTCTCTCAGAGATCCTCAAACAGCTGTTTCTAAGCGCCTCCACTTGCGGATTTTAACAGAGATTTGTTAAGAAGCTCAGTTTAAAAAAGCCTCACCCCTCTGCAAGTGATACTTTCTTATGTGATAATTAATGTATCTGCTCAGTTGATGATTTGAGGATGGGTGAATAAATGCCTCCTTGTTATCCTGCCACCCCCTCTTTCCATCCACTAGTAGCAGAGAGACTGTGGGGCTGTTTAGTTGAGTAATCTAGTCATCCTGCCTTATTGATCCTCTATCTCACTGAGGTTTGAGCAAAGTCTCTGGCCCTGGCTCTGAAATATCAGTAGGCTAATTGGGCTGTGTATCGATAAACCGATGACGCTGTCTGTGGTCCTGGTGTAGCAGATGATTTGTGTTTGAGGGTTGCTGGTCAAATCATGCTCTATTTCAGCACCACAGACAGCACCATGGATTTCTCAATACAGTCTGCCCTAAAAGAAGTGGAGGAAAATGGCTACATTTGGGAATACTGCTCTTTTACACAATTCGATTAAATTCTGCTTCATGCTTGGGTTGAGATAGGGCCAGATTTCGCTGTTACTAAGCGTGGCCATAGATACTGTGGTATCAGAATGAGTCTGATCCTCTGGAGATTGTCATTTCTCACTGATCAGCTGGAGGGACAGAAAGGCTCCATGGATACAAGCTAGATAAGTAATATAAGCTCTGTATGTAAATGCCGTATTGTGCCATATTCCTCAATTTATCTGTTCTCTGCACACCATTTCATCTTTCTAATTTAACTGTTATAGCCCAACAATTGTTGGAAAAGATGAATAAACTGCAGTCAGCGGGCTCTGCCTCCCACTTGGTTTCCACCCTCTTTTCCCAGTTGATTGGGAGCATGCATAGCTGCTGAAACTAAAGCATTCTTATGAGCCTACACCTGACTACAGCACTCTGCTTCACACACCCCCTCCCTTTTTGGAATTTCCAAGACAGACGCTCTTCAGCCACAATTCAGATTTTCTTTTTTTTTTTTACTCATCAAAGTTTCTGATATCTGTCTCACTTTTAAATAATTACTGGAATTTATGATTATGTTTGTTTTTTATTCATATGTCAAAATTTCCTGCTTTGTAAAACTTTACCCATCTTCTTTTTTTTTCAGATGTCACTGTTAGTCCATTTTGATCTTAATGCATCAAACGAAATGTAAAGCAGTCTGCGGACCCAAATGCCCTCTCCAGACTACTGTCTACAGTTCACTCATCAGGGATTTCCCTGGTCGCGTTACATTTCCTTTCAGAGAGTAACTTGACTCCTGCTAGGACCGAGTCTGATGGAGGTTGGGACAGTGTGGCAGCAGAGGACTGAATATACAGCACACTGCACATTAGACGGAGACACACTAATAATTAATAAGTGGAGTTTTGAAAAAACGCAGGAAGGCTGTGGTTTACTTTATATCGAACAATTCATAAAAAATTCATGAGCACATTCTCGAGCCTGGGACGTTCACACAAGTGTAGACTATAAATTAAACATTCACCTCATTCAGCTATCACATTAAAGGTGCAATGTGTGGCGTAATAACATGAATAAATCATCATGATCACTCATTTTTACAATGAGAGATAACAAGCAAACAAGAAGGCCGGCAGCCGCTGTAGACCTTTAACTGGTATTTACTTATCATAATGGGTCACATTTGATAGAGAACTGTGCTTGTTTGTCTCAAAACAAACTTAAAACAGGAGGGAGACGCTGGGTTCTGCTACAAAAACCTGAGTTATTTGGATAAATGTGTGAATTAAATACCCTTCAGTGGGTCTAAGAAGACATTTGTCACTTGTACTGATACTTATTTCTGTCTGGAGTTCCAGAAATGTTGATACGATCCATTCAAGTCTCTTTTCATGAGCTGAGTAAGAGCTGTGTTGGTATGCTGCCAATTCTCTTGGTGATTTCTACAGACAGAATATCAGTTGATGGAGTGGAGCATTCACGGTTTGGTGACCTCAGAATTGCATCTCTGCTGTTTGCTGATAACATAGTTTTCATTAGGCTTAAATGGACTGTGACCTCCAGGGGCTCTGTGCATGTTTTTCCCCCCTAAACTAAACTCTAGATTTCTCAAAGTCATCACTATTTGCCACTTTACCCATGCTGGTATGATACATCTACTACCTGTTTATTCCTGCACACATCATAGTTTACATAAGGTTTTATTTTATGCTGTCTATACTAAAGTTTATTAATATTCTCAGTGCTGTATGCCAGTCTACCACAGTATCAAATTTGATATTTTTATTAATTCCTATATTCAAACTTCTGTACTTTTTTATGTTTTGGATTCTCATTTTTACCTGCATGTTTTTTCTTTTATACATATTGTAGTAGCATTGTTGAAGGGAGCCTGAGAACAAAGAATTTTCGCAGAGTCGCAGAGTGAGATGAAGAGTCTGCAGTGAAGAAAGAGCCGAAGCTGAAGGCGAAAGATCTGAATTTATACTTAAAACTCAAACACAAAAAGCAGGAGGCTGAGCTCTGATTATTTGCACACAGGAAAAAAAGAAGGATTTTTTATAAAAACTAAAGATTTTGAAGAAACTTTGCAAACTTATCTGAAATATTGCAGTGTTGCAAGTTTTACAGGCAGATGGCACGATTGATTACAAAGTCAATTGAAGGGCGGGATTAAACGTGGTTTTGGTGGGGGTGGTGAAAAGAGACACAAAGATACATCCCTAGGGCTTTATGAATGTACTGAAAATATACTTGAGTAAGACAAGGAAAGGGGAGAGATTGGAAGAACTAATAGAGATAGCTACAGTTTCTGGATTTCCGGATTCTTAGATCCGAGATTGAGATGTTCCTCGGTTAAATTTGTGCAAATGAAGTGCAGCAGAAATTGACTTTTTACTGTGTCTGAAAACATCTTTAAATGTCTGAAACAAAAACTTGTTTCGGAGTGGGAGCGACATGCCCCAAATGGGGGGCGTCAGAGGAACATTTGAAATTTCCAGGCAACATAACAATAGGCTTAAGGGAGAGCAAGAAGTGGCACAAGATTACACAACAATAATCATTGTTGAGTGAGTGATTAATGAGTGAGAACAGTGTTTTAAACATCCATTTAGTAACTGCACTGATAATGAGATTAGACATATATGTTAGATGAATCTCAGCAGGTGAGTAACTGATTGATCACATCAGAATGATGCCTAGAAAAAAAAGAAAGGAAAAAAACTTGTCACCTCCGCTAAACAATTTCCAATCATATACATCTTTTTTCTTCAGGAACATCGTGGTTTGCTAAATTGTGAGTTTTTGGACCCCTTTGGAACTGTTTTTGCATTGTTTGTTGCTGACTGGCCCAAAAAGACTGCTGGGATGAAGTTTCCCTTCATTGTTGGTGTCTTACCTGCGCTCTCTGTGCCTGCTGGGTCTGGAAAGCTGCCGAGGGATGGAGGTGCTTTGGCTGCTCCTCAGACATCCCATGATGGGAGAGGGGGGCAGAGCAGCACCCCGAGGGGCGGCATCGCCCTCAGCCTCGTCAACAAGGGAGGAGGTGGAACCTCCCATGATGCTGCTGGCTCAGGAGGAAGGGCCCTGAGGGAGGAGGCAGAGGGAGAATCAGCATATACTGGTGAAATTAACTATTCTGATAACTGAATTATTTATTCCAGTCATTTTTCCATCAAAAATCCCAAAGCTTCACAAATTATAATGGTTTGATGCTTTTCTTTGTCATATATAATATTAAACTGAATGTCTTCGGGTTTTAGACTGTTGTGCTCAAATAAAACAAGCTATTTAAACATGACTTTTTAAAAAATATATATATATATTTTAACATGTTACAGACGAAGATACTAATTGAGAAAATAAATGGCAGATTATTCTATAATAAAAATATATCTTTAGCTGCAGCCCTAAATGAAAAGACGCGCACTGGCATTTAAAATACATATGTAAATAAAATAGCACATGGTCAAAACAACTTCCCATAGACAACCAGTGTAGCATCAAAGGATTCTGAAATCCAAATTTGGTTTTGTAGTGTGTGGGATATGGGGGCATCTATTGGCAGAAATTGAAAAATATATTTATAGCTAAGTTTTTAATAGTTTATAATCACCTGAAACTAAAAATTGTACTTTCCTGAACTTAGAGTGAGCCATTTATATCTACAGATGAATGGGTCCTCCTACACAGAGGTCACTATGTTGTTTCTACAGTAGCCCAGAGTGGACAAACCAAACACTGGTTCTAGATAGAACCTCTCTTGTTTTTGTATCAGCCACCAAAGTTCTCCTCAGTGCTTGGCACGTGGAGGAGTTTCATGTTATTGCAATCTGCAACCTCACCAATGGATCAATTATATCCTACACTCTTTACTGTAAAAATGCCACACAATTTGAGGTTATACAGTCTTTTTTTTTCCCAACACGCCTGGTCCTAGACTTCCAAATATGACACGCTAGGTACCCCTCATGCATCAGTTTTGGATGCCCAGGGATGACGCCTAAATTCGTACTTGTTATACGCATTGTGTCCTCTCAAATTAGACTTACAATATAGCTTTAAAAAAATAGGTTTCAGGTTTACTTCCCTAGGATTAGGCAACAAAAGTAGATGGGTAAAAGTATGTAGATATTAACTATCATGGTTTGGCTTTAAAAAAGTACGATTGTTACTGACTCCCAGGTAAAGTCCAGACTTTGTTTGATGTTTTTTTTTCCATATAAAATACTAATGTGTATCTTCTTCATGTTGGCTTAAATGAAACTTCATTATGCTGATAAACCTTGTTGTTAACCTTCGAGTTGAGTAATCAAGAGAAACTTTCTGTCTCAACTTTAAAGCTAAAAATCGGAAATCTGCAATTCCATCACAACTGGACAAAGAAAATCTGCTTGGAAAGATTTTGTGATACAGTCGAAGGCTGCAAAACAGCTACAAAATGGAGCCTTCGGTTAGATTGTAGTGCAAAGTGCTGTTTCCAAGGTCATGAATGCACGTCTCAAATCATGTAAGAGATGGTTAATAATTTTCATTAATTCATTCAATACAGAAGTAAAAACTATCAAACTTAGACTTCCATCACAGAGTAAAAGAAGTGAATATTATCGATCATAACTCCACATTCACAATATATCATGCTAATTTAAAACAATGAAAACTGACACAGTTTCTTTTAAAAAACAAACGTTTTCTGTCAAAATATTTTGACTCTCGAGACCTCTAACTGAGTTTTTATATTGACTGGTTTCAAAATGCAAGGTATATATATTACATCAGTATCAGCAGGGACAAATTAGCATCCCTGCCCTGCAAAGAAACACATATTTAAAACTACATAAATGACTGACATTGCTCAGATGGTTAATTTGACTCATACAGATGTCATGTAGAGCTTCAGCTCCCTCCCTGCTCACTTCACAGTTTTGTCCTTGAACAAGGACTTTAAATCGGTCTGATAACCTCAGGAGTCTCAGCTTCATATGCGTGTGATATGGACAAACAGATAAGAAGATACCTGATCTCTATCAAAAATTCACTTTCTGTATTGTTAAAAAATGTCACCTCAAATCATCTGTGTCCCTTATTGTCTGGTTTGTCTTTTTTCTGTCTCTGAATGACATTAAGACTATCAATTTAATCAAAATTATAATTTTAAGACTTTAAACTGATAAAATATTCTTTGTGTGGTTTCAAGATTGCATGCACGCCAAGTGAATTTCTCTCTACCTCAATGCAGATGCAACCCTGCTGGTAGTGAAGTTCACATAGACTTAAGGTAACCTGGTGCACCTGCAGTACAGCTGGTGGCTGAATGAGAAACTGCAGAGCAGCACGAGGACGCTGAAGGAAACAGAAGCACTGTGGACAGTTGGACTTACCTGACTGCAGTCAGGACACGGCGTGCAATAAGGGGATGAATATTCTTGGCAGCTGTCTGAGATCTCCATGCATCCTCTTTAATTATAGCCCCGATGTGCACAGTCACCACCGCTCTCCTCTCACCATCACCGTCAAGCTGCAGGAAAGAAAACATACTTCCTGTCACAACATTCAAAATAAAACGACTATTGTACAACATTGGTCACGATTTTTTTTAAATACTACCAAGTTCAAATGCAAAAAGTGAAAATAAAAAATCTTTTGATGGCTAAAAAAATAAAAGACAATCACGAAACAAACAATTCGTCAAGGAAAAGCAAATTAATTGGCGACCGTCTTGATCATTTATTTATCATCAGTCAACATTTTCTAGCTTTTCCAGCGTAGAGATCTGCGGATTTTGGACTGCTGGTTGGACAAAACAAACAAACTAAAGACATTATCGTGGGCTCTGAGAAACTCTGAATTGCTTTATTTTTATTTATTTATTTTTTTTACGTTTGACAGACTTGAAATGAAATTCTTTATTTCTTTTCCAGTGCGGTCAGGCTTTAATTTTTTTGAGCCTTTATACAACGAGACACATAGCATGAAAGAGAGGATGAACCTGAACCTAGGAAGTGAACCTGCAGCCACTGTGGCAAGGACATAGCCTTTGTACACAGGGTACCTGTTTTAACAGGAGAGCTACTTGGGGCCCTAACCAATATTTTTAAAATAATAAAGGAAGTTGCAGTTTGCAAAAGCCTTCAACTAACATACTGTATATGGAACAACATTGCTATGGTTTGATGACTATAGCAGCAACTAACTTGTCTCTTTTAAAATTAATGTATTCATTGTAGATCTACAAAATCTAAATATTTTCCAACAAAGAGTCAAAGAAAATACATAAACTACAATCTTTGCATTGCAAAAATTGAGTTCGGAAGGCCCTGTCTATTGTGTTTATAAAGCCTACCTACACTTCTCCTCAGATACATAAAGTCATATGTTGCTCTTTTACTTTGAAGGTAATGTCCCTCTGTTTCCGGGCCTGACTGTGGTTACGGCTAACTGTGGCTGGCTTGACGCAGCTTTCCTTCAGCTCGCCTCCGTGGACAATTTTCTTCTTCTCCAGGGACATTTCCTGACAGGACTCTGGGCAGCGGCTGGGACGTATCGACCTCTTATCTGGTCAAGAAGAATATCCTCTCCCCCTCTCTACGGTTCTGAATAAGGCAAGCCAAACACAGAAACATGTCGGTTCAGCTCCTTCCCCCTGCCTCCAAACTCCATATTAAATCTAGCAGTATAATGCTGCTTGACTTGGAGGATGGTACACCCTATAGATACACCTTTTAAAACATTAAGTAAAGTTTTTGGTACAAATCATTCAATATCATTTTTTTCTCTAACTAGTAATATTACATACGACCCCTCTCAAGTTATTTGAAGAACATCAGCTTTTCCCACCACACAGAAAGATTTCAAGTCCAACAGGCTCGATTAAACAGGCTGAGGAACTATTTTTTTCTGTCAGTCAAATGATTAAATCAAAGAATGGCTTCTCAGTAGCCTCAGTGCGCCTGGGCCGGACTCTGAATGTAACAGGGAATGATTAATATGTTTCACTTGCCTGGGTCCAGACCTTTTAATCCTCCCACTCAACTGAGTTCAGATTAACTTCAAATGGAAACAAAGTGTAATGAGTTAAAAATTCTGTCTGATATCAGCCAAAGACTGCACTGCATCCACTTGCTGTAAGTGTCTGATGTGATTTGTAGTGTTTGTGGTGTGAGATTTTGTTGTTTAGTTAAATGCTTTGTATTTATGTTTATGCCTGCAGGAGTTGAATGATGCCATCAGCAGCAACACACCCAAAGAATCAGATGGATCCTTCACAGCAGCTGCTGATTTTAATCAGCTCATCCTTCAACTCCGAAGATGCAGCAGGATCAAGGACAAATTAAATTACGTTTTTTAAACTTTGTTTAAAAAATGACTAATAAATCTACCTTCTAACCTCTATATGTGCAACAACTGATGTTGTAGGATGCAAGAACATTTCAGAATATTTTCAGAAAATAAAGCAAAATCATCTAAAAATCAAATATCATATGCATTATATGTACACTAATCATCTGAATTAGAAAGTAGTTATTTAAAATGCTTTACTTTTTTATAAACTCTCAATTATGCTAGTCAGTGACTGTTTTACCGTGATGGGACGTTAAATCCATCTTTTTCTACTTTCGGTGCTCCATAACAAACACGGACATCAATTTGTGTAAATCCACACAAACGTGAACGCTGGTGTACTCCAAACTCTGAGCAGGCCTATTTTATTTCTAAAATTTCAGCTGCAGTGTTTCTCGTTTGTTCCAAATTGTATCATCTGTACCCTCCAGTATTGATAAGTTTCATCATTTTAAAATAAACAAATAACAGAAGTCATCACCCCATCTTCCTTTAAACCTGCTGCGTGTTGCTCAGTAATGATCACACAGTACTATGTAATAATAACAATATAGTAATAATAAAAGGTGTCCAGTAGTAAAAACAAAAAAAGTTAAAAATTACATCATTTGTTGTTCCCATATAGTAACCCCCTTATTCCCTCTTGTTCCCTTGTACCTGTATCGGTATATGCTGTATTTGTTACACAATCAGTACAAAAAAATTACAATTCGTATTTACTTTGAATTAAAATGAGGAAGAATTACGCTATACATGCAGGAAGGTAATCTAAAGCATTTCCCATTATATATATATATATATATATATATATATATATATATATTTATAACAGTGCTCCCTTGAGTCCAATGAAAATCACTGAATTATAACTTGCACAACATTTATTTTATTTACGATGTCTCTCTCTCTCTCTCTTGTTCTTTATCTCTGAGCACAGATGAAAAAGGAGCTTCCTGTGTGTGTCTGATGTGTGTGTGTGAGCAGCGTCCTGAAGGCACCGGCACAGAAGAAGCCGACTGTAACAACAGCGTCCTCTGAGCCGGTCGGGACGGGGCGCTCCTCATCGTCCGATCGCCTGGTGGGAGAGGAGGGTGATGTCGGGGGGGACAGAGGAAGTGTTGGACTCACGCGGGTGCTGAGAGTGGCTCAGTGGTCTGCTGTGGTGCTGGACTTACTGGGATGGCTGACGTCCACTCTCAGCTGCCTCACGAGTGCCGAAAACTCAGCGGAGTGTTGCGCTATGAAACAGAAACACAGGTAATGAATTCTTCTGAGCTCAACTATACAACATCAGCCAAAGATGAAATAAAACTACAAACAATGGAATAATATTAAAGACGGCTCCTATAATAAATATAATTCACACGTGTAAAGTTTACTTTATCTGAGCTCCACTTTATGTCACTGCTGGTATTTTTGTAGTCTTTGTGAGAGGATTACTTACTGAGCCCACTGAGAGAGAGGCGCTCATCGCTCTCCATCTGGTCCTGTGGTCATCCGTCCTTCTCATCTGGTCCGGCGTTAACAATACCTGAGTTAAAGACACTTGGAGACTTTTCTTTACGTTAGTAAACTTTAAACTTCCCTCTGTTTGTTACAGCCGCTGACATGTAACTGAGAAAAGTGGCAGCAACAGAGTGAGATATTAACAACATCAGTGAGAAACAGAATTTCAGGAGGCTTGTATTAACGCTGGTTTTAAGTATTGACTTACCTTTGTCCGGTATGACCACCTTTACTTTACAAAGAAAAGAAATGACAGCCTAACAACTGTAACCCAGCAGGGCGCAGCAGTGAACCTGGGCTCTATGCATAAGCTGTCTCCTAAATGTTTTCTCTTTCATGCATTTTTTAAATTTCTGTTATTTTTGTTTTAACATCCTTTTGCTTTCCTTTCCTGTTTTTCTTTCTTTTCTTGAAACCTTGATTTTCCGTTCTTGGGAAAAACCTGCATGTTGGTGTTTATGAATCCTGATGCAAAAGCAGATTAAACCATTTAGCAGCTTTAAGGAGTGAGAGGCCTCAGAGAATTTTAAGTTAGTCATGGCACTAATAACTTTGAAAAAACAGATAAAAAATAAGAAATAAAACATTGCAAACAAAAAATTCAAAGTTTCATTCCAGGCTCTTGAGGACCCCCTCCCATTGGGGTCCTGAGTAATCAGTCCCACTTTTCCCTAAACTACAACGCTCCTGTTTACAGGCATTTAGCATCATCAACTATTACTCAAAAATAAAATCTATACATATTTTATGTTATTATTATTTTATTCTTCTCTCTGCTGTTATTGTGTGATTGTGTTTTCCATGAGGTGGTTTTTGTTTTTTTGTTCAAATTTTGAATTACCCCTTGAAACTTGGACAGACATCACTTTCAGTTTTTTAAACCTTTGAACCCTGAAACCCTGAGCAAATTCTTTTCTTTCAGAAACATGGTTCATAAGGGAAATGAGAAACTTGGCAATTAATATTTCACGTTTTGCAAGAAAAAAGTAAATGGGTTAGGTTGTTGTTGTTTCTTCTTTATAAAATTTAGAGTATTTTATTACATTTGTTTTTTCTCTCATTTTTGTGTAATTTCCTTGGTTGCCCTCGTCCCATGTTTTTTAATGAAATAAAGAAATTTGCTTAGGTTTCAAAGGGTTAACTTTAAGTCATAAAAAAGAGTAAAATCCATAAATCCATCCTATATGCAGAGGAGCTGAGGTTCAAACTCCTTATGCAGTTTTCATAAGGAGTTTTTCTATGTTGTTAAAAATTGTGAAATCCAATAAACTTGTGATGAAAATGATGGAAAGAGGAAAATCCTTGTAAAACTGCCCTGGTGCAAGACGCTACCGAAGGCTATATTCGCCTCGCCAGACGCGAAGGCTTCCTGGGGCTTTATCAGTCCTACCAGACACAAAGATTTTCCATTAAGGAGCCATCGGTCTTCATCTGAATCGCTGTCATCAGACCTCCTTGAGTACTCAAAAGGACTCGCCCAGTATCTCCTGTTTGTGGAGCAGCTGAGGCCTGAAGTTCAAAGTCTTGGCTCTTCATCACTGTCCTCAAGTCTTCCTCTGTGTCTTCACACTTACCTGTCCTGTGTTACTCTCTTCTTTGTTTCTCTTTGCAGAGGAGCTGAGGTTTGCAGATTTCTATGAGGTGTTTTTGTGTTGTTGACATTTTTAAATCCAATAACATTAATAAGAAAGAGGAAAATCCATATAAAAAGCCCTGGAGCAAGACGCTACCGAAGGCTATGTTGGCCTCGCCAGACGCAAAGGCTGCTGGGGCTTTATCAGTCCTCTGGGTACCAGTAAGGATAGAACAAGCGTCTCAGGTTGTAGGAGGAGCGGAGGCCTGAAGTCCAGGGTCTTGGCTCTTACTTGCTGTCCTCAGAAGTCCTCTGCCTCTTCACACCTACCTGCGCCGCGTTGCTCTCTTCCCTGCTTCTCTTTGTAGAGGAGGCGAGACCTGAAGTCGAGGGTCTTGGGTCTTCATCGCTGGCCTCAAAAATCTTCTTCTTCTTCCCACTTACCTGCGGTGTGTCGCTCTCTTCCCTGCTTCTCTTGGAGGAGGAGCCGAGGCCGGAGGTTGAGGGAGCGTCTTCTTCTGACCTCGGAGAGACTCGGGGCGGACCATCTTCAGGACGTTCCGGTTGCAGCTCAGAAGGCTCCGGCCAAGGAAGTCCAACAGCACGCCA
Source organism: Plectropomus leopardus (assembly GCF_026936395.1). Taxonomy (NCBI): domain Eukaryota; kingdom Metazoa; phylum Chordata; class Actinopteri; order Perciformes; family Serranidae; genus Plectropomus; species Plectropomus leopardus. The sequence continues at coordinate 5,806,927 of NC_142193.1, forward strand.
TCTGTGCCAAAAGTCGATGGGTAGGGGCCACTGGACGAGAGGGGAGCGTGGTCCGGTGTCGTCATCCTCGCGGTCCTCTTCACCGTCACCATCCTCTTCATCCTCTTCCTCCCCGAGGTCGCGGTCATCTTCTTCAGACTCCTCCTCACCGTCCAGGGAGAGTGGGGGATTGAGCTCACCTTCACCTACATCACCTACACCACCTACCTCAACCTCACCATCATCCACGACACCAGTCTCGTCCTCACTTACCTCTTCCTCATCATCAGAGACGTAGAATGAGAGGGAGGCCAAGATCCTGCTGACTTCAAGGAGGGGATCCACCGCAGGGGCGCTCGGCGGCGTCGATAGCACCACCTAAGGGGGGAAATAAGTCAAATGATGAGAATTTTAAATTTAAATATTTCAAATTAAATTAGCAATAACTGAACATTTTAAATGAAAAAAACTACAATGTTCCCATACAGTATAAGTACGACTGCACTACAATTGTTACAAAGCCAACAATACACAGGGGTATGACTTTAAACATCAACATCAAATATTGTGCTATTCAGCGTCTTAGTTTGAACAGATAATATAGCTTCACATAAAGCTTTAGAAACAATGTGATCGATGTGTCAGTGGGTCAATAACCCGACTGTTGAGTACGAGCTCTGGTTAAAGGCAGTTATTTTTGCACCAAACAATTGTAATGACTTCGGTTTTTACGTGGGCAAAACTCTCAGTGGTTTGCAAAAAACGGAGGGGCTGTCTGACAGCAAGGTAAAGCAGTATAGCGGTATTGCACATTAGGCTTTGTGCAAAACAAACTGGTAGTTTATAGCTCAACATTGTCACAGTTTATGAGTTGCACATCACAGCGTGTGCAGCAGATTGTGTCATTGTGGAAGCACACATGCAGTCACATCTGTATCACTTGTCCCTCAAAAACGAAATACCACACTGACGAGCAAAGTGCTTTCCAGTTTTAGAAGTTGTGCTTAATGTTATGATACAATTTGAAACTAGACCAGATGTTTCCGCATCAGTTCCAGATACAAAAAGCTCCAACAATCAAAACAAACAGACGCAGAGTCGCTGTGTGATTACGCAGCGTCATTACGTGCTGATGTGCGCTCCTAATATCTCCATCGTCTCCCTCGAGCACAGCTAAACGTCTTTAGTAGGCCCGGTTCTGGACTGCTTTGATTGGGGGGGCAGTAACAGATGTTGATGGGTTACATGGGTTATTCTTTAGGACTGTATACTATGAAACAGACATTTCATGTTTTTTATTCAGTGTTAAAAGGCAAAAGGCACCTCAGGAGGAGGGTCTATGAGGATCCTCCCAAATTTTGTTTTTTTTTTTAATAAAAAAGCTCTAATTTGATGCTTTTTCACCACTCTGGCACCTCACTCACATTCAAAGTACACATCTTTGAAAAGTTGAAATGTGTATCTCAAAAAGTGTCAAAACTAGAGGTACTTCAAATCTGTTCTGGTTACACATTTATTTTCTAGAGTTGTATTTGTGTGAACAGTGTTTGAGTACTCTACCTGAGTACAATTTTGAGGTTCAAGTACTTGAGTATTTCCATTTTATGCTAGTTTGTGGGCTATCTCTACTCCCTTTCATTTCCGAGGTAAATCTTGAACTTTTTATTGCACTACATGTGACAGCTTTATTTACTTTACATATTCAGATTATTAATACAAAATATGAATCAACTAATACTTTATGATGCATTATTATAGATTAATCTATTCAGCAATAGGCCCATATTTGAAATAAGCTTTACTAACTGCTACACATTCATGCATCAATAATTATAATATATATGCTATATTTCTCTGAAATGGGCCATCCTACATATTTGATAGCCTACTTTTACTTCTGGTAGGCTATTTCAAGTATACTTTAATTCTAATACTTTTGAACTTCTTGATACATTATATTTTGGATGCAGGACTCTTACTTAAAACATACAGTACCGTAACAGTATTTGTACACTGTTGCTATTTTACTCGAGTAAAAGATCAGAGCCAGTTGATGCAGTGTAGTGTGTGTGCACTGTTCACCTCTCCATCATCTCCATCATCTGCAGCTGCCTGTCTGCCCCCCGCGGCCAATTTTCAGTTTTCACCGATAGTAAAATGAATATTTGTACTGTTTTAAGTCGTTTCGGATCCAAACCTCAACTTTATGTGAGATGACTTCTTACAAAAAACGTTGTTTTTTCAATGTGTGCGCCACAATCTAACTACAACAGTAACAGACTGCGGTGCACTCTTGAAACAGCTTCCAATTTTTTTTAGCATTTTTTGAAATTTACAGCAGGCGCCATCTTTGATCAAAAAATTCGAGGACACATTTAGATGATTTGATGCCCACAATCCAAAATAACTGTGTTTTTCAGTCTTTACACTAATTGTTACCACATTTCACAGCTGTCCCAAATATTTAACACATTTTGTTCGTCAAATAATCATTTTACACAGAGAAATCGTTGAGTGTCTGTTTTCACCAAATCTGCAGTTTTCCAACAGACTAAGAACATGGTGTAAACTGTCCGTTTCAACTCAAAAAGTTAATTTCTGTACAAATAACGTGTTCAGACTTTGAGGAGATAAACTGACAGCTACAAAAAGCTAAAATAAATGTAAAAGTTGTCTTACCTGCGCCGGCGCGGTCCATCTCAGGCAGGTGCTCCGCCTCCATGGTCTGCTGAGGGCTTTTTTCGGGCTCTTCGTTTAACACGGAGTTGAGTGATCCAAGAGTGTTGTTTTCCGACAAGATCAGCTTTCAGTAGATTATCTCTGCTGCTCAAAGAGTTCGCTTTCCACAGTTTTGCTCTGGTCAAAATCCAAGTGCAAAGTGAGGATCCAGAATGTTCTCAGGGTTTTATATAGGCCGCGTGACCTCACGCGCCTTCTGATTCTTTAGTGACACGCGGTGTCACTAAAGAATGGAGGAGACATTTTTATTTAATATTCACGACTTCACTATCATACATCAATGATTATTTCATATTTGTTGATATATTCTTTTAAAATTTATACTTGGGGTGTTTATTATTCACTGTATGAGCATTTCTCTCTCTTTCATTATAATATGGGCTAGTTCGGTGTAATTTCTATTACATTACATTGCTATTGAAAAAATAGCTAAAAATAAAAACCCAAACACAGCAAATCAAAACATGACCATCCTTAACATTATAATAAAGCAGGAATAAAGTAAAGCTGTACAACCCGAAGTATACACTGTCCCTTGGTGGCCAAAATGTGGACCTACACTTAATGCAAAATTTTATGTTTTAATGGAAAACCTTACCTTGTAAAATGCTGTTGTAGTTTCGCCTGGTGGCCGGTAGAGGGCGGGAAAATAATCATGATAATTAAACACATTGCACACAAATTACTATCATGTCTGCATACCTGTCCAACATAAAAAAAATATTGAAACAACTCATTATTAATACAATTATAATAAGTATCGATGCTCCTGTTTCATTTATAATTTGAGTTTCCAATGTATGGCGATCATATTAAAACTGTGATGGGCACAGATTTTAACAAAGTGGTGCAAGTCTTCACTGCAACCACAGGAAGGCAGTAAACACCTGTGATTTTAAATTTACTCAGGTTAACTGTCCGACACACAAATACACCTAACACTAACATGCTATCATTTATCAATGTGGATGCTCACATCGTTATGTTTAAAGCTATGGTTATAGTGCTTGGCTAACACTATACTAATGTCACTTCTTATTTGTAACACTCACACAAATAACAGATGATTTGAATCGATATTAATATCGATCACACTAATATAAAACCCTGTGTTAGCCATGTGTTTATTTCTACTCGAAATAAACACAAGATATATTAAAACACATAGTATAATTCTACTCGACGCTCTTACGGTTGGTTGTACTTACTCACTGTGGCCACCAGAGAGAAGCTTTACCTGAGATTCAAACACTTCAGATGTTGCAGCCCCATAGACTTTTTATAAATATACTATTTATACACAGTCTGTGTGCAGCCCCTGGCTGAGACACTGCTCAAGACATCATATCTATGTAATGTTAATGGTAGATACATGTCATCAAATTATTTAAACAACTAAATATTGATACAGTTACTACAGATATTGTTGCTTAAATTGTTTCTAATAAGTACATGAATGTTTCGACATCAATAATACAAATATTAACTTTATGGACCCATTAATACTTGTTTCAATTAGTAAATAAGTGCTTCTTAGTACATACTTACATATTTAAACAATGTATACACAATTTTAGCTATATCCTACATTTATCCTTCTGCGTGTCAGCTGTAAATTGTTTGGCTCACCATTTTTAAATTAATTTTAAGGGCCCAGAGGGGAAAGGAGTGTCAAGGCTTGTGCAGGCTCCAAGGGGAAGCAGATGTAAGGAGGAACCAATCAGATTTGATTGCCTATCAATCTTATTAAACGCTAATTACATCATGCCTATCATTTTCATTGGTGGATAGCTATGTATGTTTACCCAGATACTGTTATTGTATAAATTTGGGGTGATTTTTTCTCAAGTAGTCTTCCTTTCCATTTAAGTAGCCTATACATATACATGTAGGTTACTCCACTACATTTCAGATGTAAATATTGAAGTTTACTTTTTCTTTAATCTTTTTTTGTCAGATATAGTTATTAAATAAAAACAAATAGTGTTGTGATGTGTGTATTTTGCTCAATTTTCTGGCCAGTTCACTAATTCATTCACTTCAATGAAAAACCAATAGACATAATGAAGCTAAAAATATCAGGGCCAAAAACATGCAGCAGAGATCGGAGAAAGGTATGATTTCAAAGGGAAATATTGTTCTTTTTACACAAAATAAGATTTTGCATTGAAAAAATAAAGGCAAAGCATTTCAACAGTTTTTCCTAACCTTCTGAGCTTGTGGCCCTTTAAAAAATGCAATAAAAAACATTTCCTATATGGCTGTAGAGTCTGGCCTGTGTAAACTGCCATAAACATGATTAAATCATGCAAAGACTATTACAGTACACAGGCAGCAAAAACGCACCCAAACAACATAAAATATAGCAAAAGTAAATGTTATTGCTTAAACGAACAACAGTCAAGTTATGTTAACATACACCAAAAGCTGATTTTTGTAGTTTAATACCAAAATGCTTCCTTTTAAAGCACATCTACATAAAGGGTTTAAAACAAACAGGAACGCATCTGAATGCAGACAAATAAAAACCTGTTTCATAAAGTGTATAATCATTCATAAAACTCTTAATATGTTGCATCCTCTATGCAATTTAAACACATTTGCACTCTGAATACACCTTAAAAATGCTCAGAGTGCTATGAGTCAGAATTTGATTGCTGATACTTGATTAAAAGATATAAAAATTTGAATTTTTGAAAAAGAAAATCAAAGTACTGGTTATTAGTGAAGTCAGTCCAACCAATCTGTAGCAGCCCTGTGAGGCTGTGATGCTCATTATAGGTCCAAAAGAAATATTTGTGGATGGATGAAATATCAAGAGACAACTTTGCTATTCTTTGATGTAGGAATCTGAAAGGTCAGCCTTTTTTTCTATATCTGAAAGGTTTATCCTCTGTACTATGACCTTTTTAGGACATCTAAAGCCCTATTTAGAAGGGATTTGTATCTCTAGGGGAAGTGGGGTGATTTTTATATTAACTGCGTGAATTTGTGATTTTAATTCAATCTGGAGCTCCCGTGTCTGTGATTTTTCAGCCCCATTCTGAATAATAATTACAGACAGCTACCTGTAATTAATTGGCTCTTCTGTAATTTAAGTACGGTCCCCAGAGACACTTGAAGTACCAAAGGATTTTATAAACCTGATAGATCCCTTGTTAACATCAGTCAACTCATGTAATAAAAGAAAGTAAAGTTTAAAGTTGACTTTTTCCAAGATGATGGAAGATTATCAAATGTGAGCTGTATCTGTCCTAACACAGAGCAGCCTGGTCAATGCTCATGAATACAATACAAAGAAATCTAAAGTAGTACAGTAGATGTCTGGGAGTAATATTAACCCTGTCGGAATGAGACTTCAAGGTGCAGTGGGTAGGATTTAGGGGAATATATTGGCAGAAATGGAATATAATATAATCCGTATTTTTTTCTTTAGTGTATAATCATCTGAAAATAAGAACTGTCGTGTTTTCAATACCTTAGATTAAGCCCTATATGTCTACATAATGGGTCCTTGTCTATGGAGACTGCCATGTTTTTACAGCAGCGCAGAGGAAAAAAAGGGCCATTGGTGTTTTTTGCATTAGCTGCTGTAGTTCACTGTACTTTTTTTAATGTGAAACTGCTTTATTTTCTCAGTAAAAAACCTCCTGAAAATAAACACTGAAAGAATCCCAATAGGAAAAATTTTAGCTGGTTGCCAATCTGCAATTGTCAACACTTGATGTCACTAAACCCCCCTCAATCTTACACACTGTTCCTTTAAGGGCCCAGACACACCAAACCAAAATCAGAGAACTAGTGGCGACCAAGGCCCCCTGCTGCATTGCCTCATATCCATCACTTGTGTCTCGGCCAAACAGTCGCACATGAACACACTGCAGAGACTACAGCTGTCAACTAACCAGCACGTATATTCTGCACCTGAATGAAATAACTCATACCAGCACATTAACCACACAATCCAATGTTAAAGGACCAAGCATATTTACTGTGCGCCAGTGAACGACAACACAAACCATCAGGAAACCTTTCTGCTAAAGAGCTCAATGGCTACTATCTCATGACTTTAGTTGTTTGATTACTTTTCTCATGTCTGTTTCTCTTCTTGTGCGCTGAGCTGAACTGCTTGTCAGAGTGATTTCACAGATGGGCTCTGCTGTCTGCAATTCATCATGATGAACTGGTTAAATAAAAGACAGCTAGCCCCAACAAGGGCCAAGCAAACCCCCGGGAAGTGCGCCATGCTGTGATGCAAATTTTATGAAGTGGAATTACACCGTCTGGGTCGGTCAATTTTTTGGGCGTCAAACCCCCCCTTCACTACTAGATTTAAGCCTCACCTCCGAATGCTGTATCCAGACTCTTTAAGGCATCCATGGGGCCAACCTAGCCTGACACACAGCAGCAAGCAGGTCAACAGACGCTCACCAACAGCCAAAAACTGACTGCGGCACAGTGTCAGCTTGGGCCATAAGGCTCAGCATGTCAGGTTCAGATATACTTCATACTCATCAGTCTAAGTTGTACTTAAACTAAACTGAACTTTTTACAATTGAGACTCAAAAATGTGACAAATGGGAGTTTTGAGTTGTTGGTGGGACTAAAAGAAAAGTCATAAGATATCATCCTCTGGGAACCATGAATTTCTGTACTACATTTTAACAGTATTAAATCCAATAGTATCATCGTTTTTTCACCCTGGACTAATGTGTTGGACCAACCCACTGACTGACAGATCAACTGTTTGGACAAACCCTGCTCTTCACTAACCTATCTTTTAAAAGGAGACAATAAAGTTCACTGTGTTTTCTGATGAACTAAAACATTCAACAGATTTATGGTTTTGCGGTTAAGAGTGTCTCCTGAAGGCACCACAGGTCCTAGCTGTTGGGCCAGTGTCCATCTGCAGGCTTCTTCTTCTTCTCTTTCTCTATGGTCCTTTTCTCCAAACCTCCTCTCCAGAAATGTAGGTGGCTTTGACACTGAGGGCGTCATCGAGCAAAACCAGGTCTGCGAACACAGATGCAAAAAACATAATTAATATAATAAATATTTCTGAATTCTGAATATTTATAAATATTTATATACAGCAGAGATGTTGCACATCCTGACCTGCGTCTGATCTGTAGTCCAGGTTTCCCTTCCTGTGGCTGATACCCAGAAGCTGAGCAGGATGGAGCGAAGCAGCTTCCAGAGCTTCCTCTACACTGCAGCCTGTTCATTTATAAAAATGGAACAAGATAGAAAATAGAATTAACACCTTGCGGTTGTACGCCTCCGCGCACCAGTCAGGTTACATTTACAGTTTAAATCCATGTTTGTTATAACATGAGTGCTTCACACACATCTTCCCCTGGCAGCACAGACGATCTTTATAATAAGCACAATTTTACGAAGTCAGTATCTGACCAAATGTCTGTTCCTGAGTAATCATGTTGAGTAATGGCCAGAAAAGTGTTTTTGTAGAATATAATAACACAATGAAGTTGACCTTTGACTTTTGAATATAAAATGTCTTTATTTTATCATTTTATTCTATCAAACAGTTGTGTGAAATTTTGTAATGAGAAGAGCATGAATTCTTGAGTTATATTCAAAAACATATTTTGTGAGGTCACAGTGACCTTGACCTTTAACCACCAAATTCAAGTCAGTTTATTCTTGAATGCAAGTAGACATTTGTGCCAAATCTCAAGTTTTTGAGATGTTGCATTCACAAGAATAAAAATGATGCAAGGTCATATTGACCTTTGACTTTTGACCAAGGGATTCTAATCTATTTATTTTTTAGTCCAAGTGAATGTTTGTGCCAAATTTGGGGAAATTACTTCAAGGTGTTCTTGAGATAGATAGATAGATAGATAGATAGATAGATAGATAGATAGATAGATTCACAAGAACGAGAAATACAAGGTCACACAGTGACCTTGACCTTTGGCCTATGTCCACCAAAATCGAGTCAGTTCATTGTTGACTCTGAGTGGACATTTGTGCCAAATCTGAAGAAATCTTCATTTCTTGGGGTGTCATTATCTTATTTGTTTTTGTTTTTTTACTTTTGGGGGTTTTTCTTTTACATTTTCTTTTCTTTTTTTTCTTTTTTCAGGTAATTTTGTTGTTATATTCTACTAATTTTTCGCTATTTTTTGGCCGATGTCTTGTTAAGTTGCTTGTTGCCCTCTCCCTTTGTTTTAGAGAGAAATCATACCAATCTGCTCAGATTTCAAAGGGTTAAATAAAAAAACAATTCAAAATGCACAAACTCACCTGAAGCATGTTTAAAATGCCGCACACACATGTCCATCGTGGCTATGCTGCCAGACAATGTTGTTGTGCCTTTAAGAAAGAAAGAGAGTTTAAAACACAGATATATCATTTTAAACTCTGAAGTCTTTTCAATAAGACCTGAATCAGACTGATGGAGGGAAAACAATTTAAGATAGATGAATTACCTCTAATTCTACAAGTGTGACAAAAAATCTTATGTTAAATACATCACCATTCAAAAGTCTAGAACCAGCTGTTATATTTATATTTTTCTAGAGTAGTCCTTTCAAACATCTGACAGAACCCAAACAAGACCCAATTGGACCCAATTAAGCTTTTGTAGCAGCCTCTGTACATGGGGCGCCTGCCCTTCCAACTGAGTTACTGGAGGCCCCAAATCATCATAATTAAAAAGAAAATATGTCAATATATTTTGAAACTGAAGAGGAACTTGAGACCTGCCACATAAGCGTGGAGACCCTGGATCTCAATGACCTGCTGGCCCAGAGTGTGATGACCAGGAGGGAGGCCCATTGCCATGATCGCATCCGTCACCAACACCAAACCTGAAGGTGTAAACAAATATGACGACAGGAAGTGACATCAAGACTTTGGCTCGCCATAGTTCAGTACTTTTTCCACTGACGACGACGACAACAACCTTCCACTGACCTGAAGGGTGAGCTCTGTGAGCAATGCGTAGGGCGGCGGGGTTTGTGTGAATCCCGTCAGCTATCATGCCGTAGTACACCGTCCTGCCTGCAGGAACCTGATCACTGGTCAGCAGACCCACTATACCAGGGTCCCGGTGGTGGAACTGGAACACATTCAAAGACAAAAAGAGATGTTGTAAGTAATGAAAAAAAAACAAACCAGTGCAAAAGTAAGAGACACTGAGGTATCTCTAAACACCTGGGGCGTGGTTAATCCCCAGTACTTTCGAAAAAAAGTACTGGGTATAACACATTTGTTTCATGTGACAGCTCCCCCAAAGTGTAACTTTTCAATTTTGATCGCCCCCTGGTGTCTGTCTGCAGTATAGGTCATAAAGCCTGCCCCTCCGTGTAAGTGAATGGGACATAGGCCAAACTAAAAACTCAAAGTACACGCCAAATAAATGTTTCCCAAAGATGGTTTCTGTTTCTGAAGGTGCTTCTCATCACCCTGATGTTTGTTGAAGTGTCTGTTTTTATGATGTTTGGTTTTAATTAGTTATTAGATTCTTCAAAAAAGGGGATTATCTGCCATGACTGACAGCTGTGAAAGCCAATCTGTGCACTTGCATTCAATGGAGCTGCTTGTGAGTGGTTGGATGGGGGTTCACGCAGGAACTCCCCCACTGTGGATATCGCTACTGCGCAGACACAGGCTTTCATTGACATCACCAGCAAAGATAGCAACGCCCATATTAAGGATATTTTAGCTTCACTAAAGAACAGCATCTTTACATTCAGTCAATAGTCCTGGTACCCACTTGTTCTATTGTTTTTCTAAAACTATTAGTTCAGAGCATGAAGTGAAATGTTCTATCCTCCAAAATGGATATCGTGCACAACAACATTATTAGAAACACAGCATAAAAGAGGATCATGATCATGTGGGACTCACAGGCAGCATGGCGTTAAAGAGGTGAGTAATGAAGGAGGCTCCGTGCTGAACAGCCTCCTCAGCCTGGGACAGGTTGGCCACAGAGTGACCTACATGAGGGAAATAGTAACAAGCAGATGGATCCCATTAATAAGAGTCAGAGGTGCTCACACATAAATACACCAAACAGAACTCAGGTGTGTTTTCTTAGATTTGAGGCGTAAAACAAAACTTCAGAGAGCATTCTGACCAGGGCTTGTTCTGAGTAGGCAATGCTCACCTAACGACACAGTGATGCCTCTCTGGCAGAGCTCCCTCACCACTGATTGGCTGCTGGCCAGCTCGGGGGCCAGTGTCACCATGGCAACGTTGTCCAGGCTGCCATAGGCCTCTCTCAGGTCCTTGATCCCTCCGGACTTGAAGGTTCGGAGAAACTGCTCCGGGTGAGCTCCTTTCTTCTCCACACTGATGAACGGGCCCTCCAGGTGACATCCTGCAGAGAAGCTCAAACCTCACTTTGTTGTTGAAGCTTTTTTTTCATTGCCATTATTTTTTAATTTTTTTTAAAGATTCAGTTGAAACTGTGTGTGTATCAAAGCCTGACATCTCTCTGTGTCATAAAGCCCCCCGTTCCAAAAACCAATCACTGAGCCACACCGCTGCACTGAGTGACATGTTCCTTCATAAACATGATGTAAAATATATCACTTTATCATTACATCCTATTAGACATTTGAGTGAAATTTTGTCATAATTAATGTATGCATTCTTGAGTTATGACCTAAAGAAGTTTTATAAGGGCACTTCAAAATCTAAATAACTCCATCCTTGGGGTCCAACGGGGATGTTTGTGCCACATTTAAAGAAATTCCCTTAAGGTAAACTTGAGATGCTGTGTTCACAAGAGTGAGACGTGTGGACAACCTGTAAACATAATGCCTCGGTCCACTGCTATTGCCGACGTGGAGGCATGAAAAACGCATCTTTGTGTTTTTAAAGACTTACATTGCGGGAAGTGGGAATCACTGTGCTTGGAGCTGAGACAGGAATTCAAAAGGTTTTTGGTGTTTTTGGCCATTTAAAACATCCTTTAACATGATGCAACCAGGGATTTAAACGCAGCAGTTTAGGACTATAATAAAGACACCATACAAACAGAGCACACTGACTGACACCTTCAGAGCAGATGTACTCTAAAAGGGCATTCAGCCTCAAACTGGATTTACATTTTGGTATTTGGGGGCTTTGGCAAAACAACAGATCCCACACAGCTAACATCTTACCAAGGACTCCAGCTCCATGCACTCCTCCATTGTGAACTTTAATCTGAGGCAGAACCTGAAACACAACACAACTCGTGTCAGGCAGGAATTAATTAGACAACCCAATGTACGAGCTTCACGTCTGTATAACTGCTTGACTGACTTATTTTGTCATTGTTTACTTCTAGAGTTGTATTTAGTTTAAACTTAATATTTATTCCGTAATCATAAGTATATGTTGGTGTTGGTTCAACCTGTGTTGGCCTGCAGCACAATGCAGCTGGCTAAATAATATCTTACAATAGGATTTTAATAACATCATTAACATAAAACTTCATGAATTCTTGGTTACGGCTTGTGTATAGAAATTATAAATATTTTTATGGTTACGCTCATGATATACTAACTTATACTTGTTATCCTCCATCTGCAGCCTGATGTGGATAAGAGGGTGAAACCTTGTTACCCCTTTTCCATCAACACGGAACCACTTCTGTTCCCACACCTAACTTTGAACTGTTCAGAACATTTGGACCAAAATTAAATTACCCAACAAGCCTTTTTGAAACAGGCGCATTATTTATACAAAAATTGCTAAAAAAACCAAAAAAAAAACACCTGAAGTGACGAGAACATGACCTGAAAGTCAGCTTAAAAAAGAGAGAGAGATAGAGAATCAATACAAAAAATATCAAATAACTACATAAAAAATACAAATAAAACTATATTTATAATATAATTATTAAAATGTAATATTTAAAATGAGTTTGGGCGAAAAAATATTTTACTATTTTTAATCCGTTTTTTTTCCAGGTAATTTCCTGCTTTTTTTCTTTTCTTTTTTGTGCTAATTTCAGGTAATTTTCTCATAGATTTCTATTTAGTTCTTGCTAATTTTTGGGTCATTTCTTGTTAAATCACTCATTGACTTTTTTCCACCTTTTTGTAAGAAATCAAGCCAATTTTCTTGGGTTTTGACGGGTTAAACAGCTAGAAATGATAAGTAGAATAATCAATTTAATTGCCAGCTACTTTGAAAATTAATCACTTTTGCAAGATTTTTTCAAGCAGAAGACAATTTGATTGCAATGACTGCAATGGTTTTGTTTAAAACTTGCTGACTGGTTCTCTAGGCAAGGTTTCAAGAGTCCTGAACTGAACTGATTCCAGATTCAGAACGAAGAATTTGGTGGAAAAGGAGCATCAGTGTCCTCTCTCCAGAGTCTGATTCTGTACATTAAGCTGTATAAAGCTGAAGTGTTGGTGGTACCTTGTGGTAGACCGAAGGAGGAGAGGTGACCAGCGTTGGGAGGAAGGAGGTCACGCCGTGCTCTAGGATCTTTTTGGCCACAAAAGAAACGCCACTGCTGACATCCTCGGAGGCCTGAGAGAAGTCGATGCCGTATCCTCCTGCAGGGAGAGGACACACTGCTAAGGACACATTACAGAAGATCAGTGTCCAACAACAATACCCTTACATCCACACCAAACAGTAGACGACTGAGAAATCTGGTTAACCTGCCGTTCAGCTGAGGAAATGATTTCGTGGCTCATGTTTATAGCAGAAAGATTTGCAGTCGTGCATTTTAAAAACTCAAAAAGATTTCTTTCATTTACAAACAAGGCTGCAACCGATGATTAAAGTCGTAGTCGTTTTATCTGCCAGTTATTTCATTAATCCCTGGTACACAAAATTGTGAAAATTTGATTCCCCTTTAAACAATTAAACAATCATTAAAAATGCACATTGATTTTCTGTTAATCAATATCCTTTATTGTACTTCAATTCAAAAACCTGTGGTTGAAGATTATTTTATTTCTTGATTAATCTGCATATTCTTTTTTTCAGTTAACTGATTTATCGCTTTGTCTATGAAATGTTTAACAAAAATATTGAAAACAATGCAATTAGCAATTTCTCTGTGCCCACTGTACTGTCCATTGTAAGTTGCAGATTTAAATGCTTTGTTTTAGATCACTTTTTTTTTTTTTTTTACAAAATTGTTGCAGATTACTTCTCTGTTGATGGAGTTATTGATTATTTGACTATTTTTTTTTTAGGTCTAAGCAGATCAGCCTCAGAAACACCCCAAAGGGCGACACATCATGATGGTGATAATCCTGCAAGCTATAGACGAACATGCAGAATTATGTCTTTCAAGAGTGTGTGCGTGTGTGTGTGTGTTTGTTTGTTTGTTTGCGTGGTACCATTGATCTGAACGTCTATAAAGCCCGGGGCGATGATGCTGCCTTCACAGTCCACACGTTTGTCAGCGTAACCCTGCTCATCAAAGAACAGCTTCTCTGGATCTAAGATTCTTCCGTCACGCACCCACAGGTCCTCTCTGCACGCGCGCGCACACACACACACACACAAAACCCAGTTGGTAATGCAAACCTAGTACATTAACTCAAGTACTGTAATTAAGTACAAACTTAAGGTACTTGATCTTAATTTCAGTATTTTCATTTTATGCTATTTTGTACTTCTACTCCACTACATCTCAGAGGTAAATATTGTTCTTTTTACTCCACTACATTTGCCTGACAGCTTATGATGATCTTACAGAATATGATGCATTTGTCAATGAATCTACCAAACATCTACAGTGTGAAAATGCTACACACACACGCATTACCAAGATTCATCCAAAAACATCATAATAGTAATAAAATCATAATATAACACTAACAGGCACATTTTACTGCACAATAAGTACTTTTTTTAGGTACATTTTGCTAATAATACTTCTTCCACCAGTGACACAATATGCGTGAGCTGTGTGTGTGTTTGTGTGTGTGTGATGTAACCTACCTCTGCAGCCTGTGGTCTCTCAGTATTCTGCAGTTGATGAACTGAGTGATTGGAGCGTCAGACACAGACTTGTTGGACGGCATGTTTTTCTCTCAGTGTAAGAGTGCAGACTCCGTCCACTCTGCTTCAGAAGACTGAAAGACACAGCAAAACAAATCAAACACTCCTCTTTATGCACAAATGAGGATGTCAAATAAACAAACTCTCTTTGTCTGTTTTCAGTTTTATTAACCCTTTAAAACCTGGATTGACATGCTGCATTCAGACACCTTTCACAAGTAATTAGATCTTTGAAACAGGAGCATAATTTTAAAAAAAAAAAAAAAAAGAATTTGCTTTTAAACAAAAGGAAAAAATGGGAAAGGTGAAAGTTAGCCTTTAAAAAGAGATAATAAATAAATAAAATAAAATAACTAGAGAACAATATGACAAAAACTATGTTAATAATTATTAAAATTGCATATTTAAAATTAGGTTGCAAGAAAATAAATAAATATATTATTATTATTACTTCGATCACTTTTTTCAGGCCATTTTACTATTATTACCGTATACGAGGTGTCCAACCACAGATGTACCAGTATTAAATTATATCTGATATCTTATCAGTGTAGGTGCAGCAGCTGACTTTGACCCCTCATCTGCTTTATACTCTCAGGGCGTTTTTGAATTATGTTGCAAAGAGCAAAATGAATATTAATCCTCCTGTTTCGTTTATCACATTCTAGGATGCTATGCTATTACCTGGCTGTCTTTGTGAAACTGTTATTTGTGGCTCTGGTTCGTTCTCTGTGGGAAAATACACACTGCCAAACTCCATCCAGAAATGAGTTAATTAAAGTCGTGTATAGCTCTGAGCTGATTTACATACCTTGACAGAGAATGAGATACGAAGTCTGAGGATTGGTAGAATCCAGTTGTTAACTCGGCATACACTAAATTCTAAAAAACAACACTTACTCCAGTAAAATTCAAACTTGTTCAACCGTCACACCGTCGCTCTTCTTCCATCAAAATACAGGAGCAAGGCGAGGAGGGCTACATTAAACTACTTTATTTTATTAACGGAGTACGGCGACCGTACATTCCGTATTTCCGGTCAGCTATTCTGTCACAAGCAGGCAAACACTTAACCAAACTCTGGTTTTACGGTGTTAATGTACCTGTCTAACGTTGCTACTTGCCCCAAAAGCATTTTTAGCTGAGTCTGTCGAATAAAAACACGGGAAGCGGATGTCATGTGACAAAACGGAGCTGCAGGTCAGCTGACCAAAAAAAAAAAAAAAAGAAAAAAGAAAAAAATCAACAGTCCAGAGCTGGAAGAAGCACTCACATCCTTTACTTCAGTAAAACTATATTATTGTAAAATACTAAATTACAAGGCAAGGCAAGACAACTTTATTTGTTATTATTTTATTTCGTATAACAAGACAATTCAAAGTGCTTTACAGAGCAATAAAATATAAAACAAAATAATGGATACAGGTTTA
Source organism: Plectropomus leopardus (assembly GCF_026936395.1). Taxonomy (NCBI): domain Eukaryota; kingdom Metazoa; phylum Chordata; class Actinopteri; order Perciformes; family Serranidae; genus Plectropomus; species Plectropomus leopardus. The sequence goes on from NC_142193.1 coordinate 5,823,069, forward strand.
AAGTAAAAGAGTAAAGAGATACCATATAAAAGATAAAATTATTTAAATCAATACTTTTGAAAAAAAAAATCAAAATCCACATTAACACTAACAATGGCAAAAGAGGTGTAAAGATATTTTTTAAAAAGTCTATCATTTACAATCCTGCCACTTCAGTTACAGTTTAGAAGAAAAAGTAGCAAAGGAAGTATTCTTGGCTTCATGTAGTTGACACAATCAGTAATGGATGTACAGAAGTATTGTCAGCTTAATGCAGTTAAAGTACATGTTGTGTAGTAAAATGTCTCCCATGACTGATATTTAATTGCATGGCGATATTCAAATAATTAATTAATTATTCAACTCTTAATATACATTTGGCTTGTTAAGTCCAGTGGTTCCCAACCTAGGGGTCAGGCCCACCCAAAGGGTCACCGGATAAAAACTTTTATTTTCACACTGTTAACATTAGGAGAGAAAAGGCTTCAGGGATGCAGACTAACCAATATGTTTGGCACATATAACCTTCTTGGTTATTGTGTTACAGTCTCAGCAGCCTTTTATACATTTTTTGTTTTATCTTTTTATTTATATAAACCTCTGTGTGTGTGTGTGTGTGTGTGTGTGTGTGTGTGTGTGTGTGTGTGTGTGTGTGTTTAAATTAAAGGTAAAGAGCCAGTAGAGGGAGCTAAAGCACAACATTTGGTTTCCCCAATAAACTGAAACCTCACTTGACTTCTCTTCTGATAAACTGTGTTAATTTTGCATTAAATACTTAAGTACTTGCATTATACAATACTTATTTAGTGACATCATTCGTTATTAGCTGCCACTATTATTCATCTTATCAAGTCTGAGAGCGTTTTTATTTAATGTCTTTTCTTTGATGTATGCAGTGATGAGATATTAGTTCACTCACAGGGATGGATATTTTTACATTTCACTTTTAATACTTCTCTACTTTTACTTGATATATATATATATATATATATATATATATATATATTAACACTGATGTTCAGTAAAGAATCCAAATACTCCCACCACTGGTGTATATATATGAGTGTGTGTGTGTGTGTGTGTGTGTGTGTGTGTGTGTGTGTGTGTGTTTGAGTGTCCACAACCACCAGCTCTATGTGCAGGTCTCACCTGACCTGTGAGGTGAGAGGATGAAGTGAAAACCCAGCAAAGCCTGCAAAAACCTGAGTCTAAGTATGATGAAATATCTTAAATCAAGGCAATATGTGCTCGTTTTTTTTGGAGCCAGTTTTATGACTTGTTTTACGCTGTTTTGTCCTTTTGCAGCATTTTAGTGTAGTGTAGATGTGCAGGTTTTAAGATATGATTCAAAAACACTTTGTCTCATTCTAAGAGAATGGCACCAGCATTTGCTTTTTTTCATATTGAGAAAATAACTCTTCTCAATCTCAATCCCAAGAAAAATTTTCCAGTACTGTTAGCAGATAATTTTGCTAATTTTAAGTAATATTTCCCCCCCATTTTATTGCTTTTCTTCTTGTTTTTAGAGTTGACGTTTTTGCAGTGTTCACACTTCCAGGAAGTGCTACACCAACCTCTGTCTCCTTCACCCGTCCTGCCCCTGCTTCAGGCAGTGCAGCGGCCCCCTCCCCATTCCTGAAAGTCAACAATAAACCACGTTTCCAGTAAGCCGGATACCTCCCCAAGTCCTGCTCATCCCCATGGAGACCACTACGAGAGTCCGCAGTTCTGTGTCCTCTGGCCAAACTGGGCCACCCATGAGGAGACAAAACCTATATTTCACCCAATATGGATCAAAATGTTCATCTCCACTGAGACACAGTGCAAATGCTTCTGTGCGTTTTCTCTGTCTGGGCACAAAGAGAAGACTTGGCAGCAGCTGGGGTGAATATTTGAGAGGAGATCTCGGAGGACTCAGAGTGGTCCTGGTGTACTATATTTTACAGCCTCAGCCTCCCCTCTTTTGTGAGACGTGACGTCAGCATTCCCCTCAGTGCTGCGTGAGTGACACAGTATCTTTGTTTTGGAGTCGCCACATCTCATTCACGGCCGCTTAACTCCAGAGTCCGGGGCCGCGTAGTGGCCTTTCAGGATCCCTGATTCCTTAATCCGCTGCTTTTTTTAAAGCACTGAATAAGCAGCCGTTTGTATGCTCAGTTCAGGGGCGGCGGGGTGCTTCTGCTTTATGGGAATTGTTGACTTGCAAAACACGCCCTGAGGACACCAAGTGACTGATACATTGAGGGGATGACTGCCAGCAAGGTCATGGTGAAAGGTCGTACTGCTCACATGTGGATGGTGTGGACAAACAAGGCCCGAAGCAGTCAAATGATGGCAAACACTTGCTGCCTCTAGCTTTTCAGATGTGACGATTTGCTGCTGTGTTTGTCTTATATGCTACTGAAGTAAATATCTTTGAGTTTTGCACTGTTAACCCTTTGAAACCTGGATTGACATCACTTTCTTGTGCCGCTTCCAGACGCCTTTCAAAAGTATTTAAACCTCTGAACCCTGAGCACACTGGTTTGATTGACTTCAGAAATCAAAAAACAAAACTTAAACTTGACCAGCTGTCTCATCTGAAAGTAAGGAAACACTTAACATTGAACACAACTGAATCTATAATTAGAAATGTTCATACAAAGGAACCATTTCAAATTATTAGTTACATTTTTCAATAACCAATTCAGTGCTCACAAGTGTTGGGAGGCTGTTCTCTTCTCAAACTCCACTCTCTGATTAGAGTTTAAAGTCATGCAGATTATCTTCAATTTGAGCAGGAAGAACTTAACCTACTGCTCAGTGTCACCCTCATGTCCTCAGACATCTGAGAGGTCTGTATGCATCGTTGGCAAACATATGTGGAGGGTTGGGAAAAAGTCAAATCCATTAGCAAACAAAGCTTCAACACCTCCACACGATCTGCCCTCTCGTCCCTCCACTCACTGCCGCTTCACGCTTACTAATCTGCTAAATCTGTTGTCATTTGTCCTTTTTGACAACAGGCCCTCCCTCCTCTCCAGCCTCCCACTGATCCTCTGCTCTCCTCCACATCTTCCAGTTGTTTACATATGGACTAACTGGAGAGATCAACAGGAAGCTGGATCAAAACAGAGGAAAGTATCATCACAATTTCTTAAAGCCAGCAGTGACATCTTCAAAAGCCTTGTTCTGTCAAAGCAAACCAAGAGATACAGCCAACGATCATATGAGAAAAACAAAATCAGCAAAATAGCACATTGAATAATAATTCTTTTAAATTTTATTTTATTTTATTTTATTTTATTTTATTTTATTTGTCTTACTGATTGTCATATTAGTTGCCAAAAATTCTGTTTCGGTTTATTATTAAATGCATTTTAAGAATTATTTTTCATGTTTATAGTTTTTTATACATGCTATTCTTTATCCATTTTGTCAGTTTTACGCTGTGTTGAAACTATACATGCTAAATAGCTGTTGAGCATCCTAATATTTAAAATTCTCAGTGTGATAAATATGCATATATAAACAAACATACATTTACAAAGTCGTTTTTTCAAAACAAAAAGTGTAATTAAGTCAATACTGCTGTCATACCCTAAGTATTTTTCATCAACATGAATCCAAATTATATTCATTTTCATTAGGAAGACTTTTTTTTTTCTTTTTTTTTTTTTTTAGGTATACCCGAATTTTTCAGCTATATTTGACTATTGTTGTTTAAACACACTTTTACTGAACTGCATGTGCAAAAAGGACTGAAAACTTACCGTTTTGTACAGGGCTTGTGAAGAGGAGCAAGTTACCAAACAGTTCCAGAGAATAAATTAAATGCTGATATTAAAATTAAAAAATGCAGATACCTCAACAGAAATATCCTTTTATCTAATTAATTTTATGGAAAGCTGTGATTTTAAATGTAGCTATATTGTTGTGATTCTTAGCAGAAACTAATTTGTACCTTCATTTTGTTTCTGTTTCGTGATGATTTTTATTCTGACTACAAAGACTTAAGATGTCTTGTGTTAAGGTCAGCTACTTTATCAATTTTTTATTTTATTTATTTTTTCATTTGGACCTTACTTTCATGGTTACGTGTCGTGTCATGTCTCATCTTATAAGAAGATAATCATTGTCCAAGCAATAAAATAAAATATTAATAAAGACAGAAAGCTCAGATTGAGATTATGTTTGATGTTAATTAATGTCTGTCATATACACCTTGTTCAGTGCATTCAGACCCGTCTGCAGCCCATACGGTCACCATGTCCCTGCTCCTCCTCTGCTGCAGGAGCTGCATTGTTCTGGAAAACTCTGGATCAATCTCCTGGGTGGGGAGTTTACAAGAAGTAAAGAAAGGGTGGATGGGAGGAGGAACTTCTCCTTTTTCTCCTTTCCCTTTCTCCACCCCACATCCTCCCCCTACCAACCCTCCACCCTGTGCTGTCCTGCGTCTCTGCAGCTCGGGCCTGTTTGCATTCCTCTCAGTTAATAAGTGTTTGTCTGATCCCTGGCGGGGGGTGTAAAGATCACCCCACACAAACACTGCGTCCCCCACACACCCCTCCCCTGACTCACCCAGCTGTAAAGACGACAGGAGTGATGCTGTGAGGAACAGAGGAGGAGGAGGGGGGCAGGTGTCATAAATTTCATAGACACGCTGCTCAGCCATTCATTTTTATTGTAACCAGCAGGCTGCAACACACCGAATAAACACACTAACACACACAAACAGCTCAAATCCTAATTTTTCATTTGAAGGCAAAGCCATAACTGAGAACTGCAAGCTGTCAGTTGGTCACGGCGTCACTGCCCTCCTGTGAAGTCAATCATTCCTCAACTAAACAGGTTATTAGATCACATATTAAACCTCAACTGAGAACTCCAGCGCTGCTTTTTATCCTTATTTTAGGAAAAGATCAGGAAAGGTGGAAGAAAAGCAAACTATGAGTCTAAAGCCTGCTCTTTGAGGCTGAGCTAAATGCTAACATTTGCATGCTAACAGTGACAATGATAAAATGCATATGTTCAACATGCTCATTATCCTAGATTAGTGTTTCAGCATGCTAACATCTGCCAAAGAGCTGTAAACACTAGGGGTTGACCGATATTGGTTTTTCAGGGATGATTATAATTAACCTTAACCAGAGAGATGAAATGATGCACCAGCACTAAAGGGCCGTTTACACGATAATGGTTCTTTTGCTGCGGTTTGGCCTTTCGTTCACACAGCAATGGCATTTTGGGGGCCTGAAAACGTAGACTATTGAAACCAGTTGTAATCTTTTGAAAACACAACCCATTCTGTTGCTGTGTAAACTGGTTATGTACGGATCCTGTGAGAGCGTTGACGTCACAGCCGGACTTTGCACATGCACGTGGTGTTCTTCTACACACAGAAAGGCATGTTCATTCGCTGCAGTGCCGTGTGCACAGCTCTGGTTTACTGGCAATGGAAAAGCAGTCTGTTGCCTATTCTTATAGCAGGTATATCTGTGTTTAAAAAACCTGTGTGCACATACCAATTTTGGTGGAAAGGGGTATATGTTTCCTCCTCCTATATTCCATCAACCTGTGTTCCCTCAGTTAATTTAAATAAAAGGTTAATGCAGTTTCAACAGTGTCTTATATTGAGAACTATTCAACTACTTCTAACCCCTTATTTCAATGTTCTTTGAAAAAACACACTTAATCTGTGTGTATTGGGCATATTTTAGGTCTGTATCATTTTCTTTCTTTATAACAGCGTAGGCCAATACCAGACAATTATACAATCAAAATGTAAACTATTCTTCTTTTTATGTTGAGGGAACTAAGGGCCTTCTCTAAATTTGAACCTCTTTGAACATTGCTTTGGACATTGGATCATGCTGCCTGATGGACAATTGATGTAGTTTCTTGTTGTTGTTAACCGACAAGATAAGATATCTTTTCTACATAGAGTTTGAAACACTAACAAAGATATAACATTCTTTGTGGAATCCATTTAATCTATTAGCTTCATCAGTACTGAGTCTATTCTCCATGGCACTTAAACATACCAAAACACCAACCCACAACATACCAATTTTGACAAACATAATTAATATTAGTCATAATTTGAGATGTCCCCAAAACTGGATTTGTTGAAAGATACAAGCTCTACACTAACTGCGGCCCTACAAACAGAAGCTGATCCTGACTCTGGTTTTATTGGCCGGTGATAAAATGCGCTGCCATGTGAAATCACAAATCAAGCCAACTGCTATTAAAAGGTCCCACTGCAGCAGACTGATAATGGAGGGATAAAGAGTGACATGTTAAAGAGCAGAGCCAGAAACATCCCGACTGTGAGCTGTTTTGGAAAACGTCCTGGAAGCTCGCTCTTGCTCTATTCCATGTCCACTCCGATCAAGTCATTCTGTGGATGCTTTGAACACAACAGAGAAGCCGTGTGGTTCTTTGCTGGGGGTGCGAGGCTGCACCAGTGAATGGGGCAGCTTCAGACCGGTGGAGGGCCGCTTGGAGAAATCCCTGGCTGTGCTGAGCAGCGAGGGGGTCTGAGGCTTGGACCGGGGCGCACCGGGTGTGTGTGGAGGAGGCCTTTGTCGCTGCTGTTGCCACGCCAGCTCACCTATTGAGGGTAGAGTCTAAGATATGTAAAGCAGCAGCGTTTCAAAGCTTTCCCTCCGCTGTGGAACAAACAAAGAAATAAAGAAATCAAATTAAAGTTTGGAAAGGAGTGAGTAAAGAGCGGGAGTAAGAGAGAAAGTGTCCTCTGTGGTAAATGCTTATGCACCGGGCCAAGCCATGTGTTGGAATCCGATGAGTGTTGAGGAATGGAAAAAGAAAGGAATCATGAAAAAGACGGAGCGAGGTGGAGGGAGACTGTTATGCCCTTGTTTGCCCAGAGTGGTATTTTCTTTTCTCATTGAGCCGATCCAAGTCCTGCAGGCGGCTTGGTGAGTCTCCCACCAGCATTGAGAGGCAGGCCTGGGCATGCCCGGGCCAAGGTCAAACTGTGGCCGCCAAGAACGCGCACAGGGCTCAGCGTGCCCCCCCTACAAGCTGCCACAACTCTGTTTATGTTTGTTTCTTCTGTCCGTTTCCCTCTTTCTGCCTCCACAGGGATCGTCTCAGCTGCTCAGCCTCTGTGAAGGTATCAGGTAACATTTCCTCCACTGCCATGTGGCCGAGCTGAGGTGCTCCATCAGTCACACTCTATATAGGGCATCAGTATATGTTACCAAAGCCATGAAGTCATCTGCCTCTGTCAAAGAATTTAAACACCTTTCTGTGGAAATATTTCTTTTTTTTGCCATGTCATTGCATGACAAGAGAACAACCAGCAGTATCTGAAGGAAACAATGCACATAGCTGGTGTGAAATGTCACAGACAGGAGTGTAAGCTGAGAATATGTTTGGTAATTGACTCTAGTATTTAGAGACTATTGTTCTGTCACTGCAGTGAGTCACTAACCTTTATGTTACCTGGACAGCATAACACTGCAGAACCGTGGAAGACAACAAAGTGGAAAAACATTTGATGGATTAGAGCACAAGCTGGACAAACTTTGATATTTAAGGGTGTTAAGGTACTTTGAGTTCTAGCTCAAATTTCATCAAGTCAAAACTGCTCTACTGGAAGCCCCATTTGCTATCTTGTCTCCAAGACATTATGTTTACATACTGTGTATAGGCAACAAAATACATTTAAAAAAAACCATAATACTCCCTGCCGACTTTTTTTTAATTGTCACTATGAGGAAACGCTTTCGGTGATACTCAACAACAAGAACATGAACCTTTTTACAGTTATATTTAGACACTCATAGCATTTTGTTGATGTCAGGGAAAGATGGTGGCCTTGGACAGTCCACCAAAATATCAAAAATGCACATTTTCCACTTACCTGTAGTGCTATTTATCAATCTTGTTTTGGTGCAAGTTGCCAAATTTTGAATATATTGACCTTTGAGATGTCTACTTTCTCTATCGAAACCAAGCGCCATCGCAGCTTAATTCACTTCATATACTTTTAAAATTGTCTATGAAGATTGTATGAGCTATGCTATCACTTGAGCTCCTCTTTGGGTCAAATGGGACACAGTCGCTGAGTTTTTGGATTGCACTGCAAGCGTTGCAGCCAGGGCTGTTATCACGGAGGTTATGGAGGAAGGGAAAAGGGTAATGAAGGAACTGGCATAACTGCGAGACTGTATGTGCATATAGGTATTCTAATTCAAAGCCTACCCCACCAGGGCAATGATTTATCTGTTTGCATTCTTAAGGATTTGTGGTGAAATCAGCTTAACAAGTAGACTTTTTTTTTTTTTTTTTTTAAAAATTGCTGTTAATAACCACACTTTTTCCATTTACCAGACTTTTTTAGCATAAGTTTTTTTTTCCACCTGCTGTGATGTGGTAGTGCAGCTTGATTGACACTACTTTCAGAGGGTTGGATGGTTGCTCAGTCAACTTTGTGTGTTGGAATGTTAAATCACATATCCATCCAGTGAAGCGTGACAGGTCATTTACACATTTTAAACAACTTAGTATAGATATTGCATTCCTTCTGGAGACCCATTTACATACATCTGACCATTTTACAACAACATGCAGAATATCTCATCTCCAAATCATGGTAGGGGTGCAAAAAATATGGAGAAATAACAGATATTTGCTTATAAACTGAGTCAAAGAACTGCCCATCAGACCATTCCTGTAATCAAGGATGAGCAAGGCACTGAAACCATAAAAAATGTTTACTTTTTTTACAACTTTTTATCAATTATAATACACCTTCAACCTATCCATTAATCCTTCCTCTTCTGAGGAGTTTTGAGGACCCTGTCCGTTCTATATACCCAGAGATAGCTGCCAAGTAAGAGGAGGACCTTCCGGTTGTAGAGATAGCATCACAATCAGTTCTATACAAAGTTGCAATTCTCTTGGACCACACCATTGCTCAACAGATTTTTGCAAATAAGTCAAACACCAACTCTCACCTTAAATCACTAACTTCAACTATATTTTTTTTAATCCCCCAGAAAAACTAAAAACCTTGAACCACAGTTCGTTACATCCAATTTCTCTTTGATGCTAAACTGCTTGCAAAGTTCTTGCACACTGCTTTGACGTGGTCCTTTCTTTCATCATAACCTCACCAAACAAGTTTTACTAAGAATCCTTATTCTTTTTTAACAATAGATGCCTTTTAAATAACCTTTGTGGCCCCTCTCCATCCATCCCATTAGAGGAAGTGCTCTTACTCAATGAAGAAAAGGTGTTTGATCAGGTAGAGTGGGAGTATATTCATCAGAACACTGGAGGAGTTTGGATTAATTAATTAATATTAATTAATTTTATTAATATTATAGATCATAATTTTATATACTATACATTTCCAGTGTCTGCCATGCACACTAACAGTAGTCTTTCAAACTATTAGAGCCCCCAACGTGGCTCTACTGTGGCTCTACTGACTACTGTTAATGGTTCGCTTTGTTCCCTCTTCTATTCTCAGCTGCAATAGAAGCACTTGGTATAGCTTTGAGACAAAATGCTGATTTTTAAAGGTGCATTATGTAATTTCCAGCCACACAGTCCAACTATTAGTTCCACTATAGATATGTTTCAGTAAATAGCCAAGTTAGATGTTACTTACCAGTCCAAAAGAAACGCTGTGAGCTCAGCATCAAACCGCATCTTTTAACTCTGGAGCTGTGTCCAGTGTTGGAAAGCTACACCTATACTTACTCCAGTTTCGCCTCTCCTTGCATTTCTTCTTTTCTTTGCTGTAGAACAGTCATTTTTCTGGAGCTTCCGCCATCACTATGTTTCTTACACACTAATTAATTCATTAACTGAGACTGTAATTTTTGTGCTGTATCGATTGACTCCATGCTCTTGCTGGCTCATCTTCTTCACCCTCTCCTGCAGCATACTAGAGGCAACACGGACTCACTTTTGCCTCTCAGGCCAGGATGAATTATTACAGAAGGGATGGCCATACCTGGCTGCTTAGCAGTGGATATCTTTGCAGTACAATACACAGGCATCTTGGACATAACATCAAATGTGTTGCTTCTTCACACTCTGTTGATAGGGTTCGGTTATTTTTTGAATGTTTTAAACTAAGATTATGTCCAGATCTCACATAATGCACCATTAAGGGAATTTAGCATGTAGGATTAGAGCATAAAGTATTGTTTCATACAGATGATATCTTACTGTACACATCGCATCCCCTTTCGAGTTTCCTGTTACCTGTTTGCCTGTTGTAAGTTTAATGATTCCTGAGTTTAGAGTGGCCTACAAATGTGACATTGCATTTCAGTACTACATAACAAACCACATGAGCTGTACAAAACAGAAGCAGTATTTTAATGAAATTATGAGTGTCTGGATCATAAAGACGACACACACAGATGATATAATAAGAGTTGATGATGCTTTGAATTTTGTTAGAATTGATGTGCTGATCTTATTCCTTTGCTATAAAACCTGTTGGTTTCACAGTCCTTCTTGTAATTTCCCAGCTCACTGTGAAGGTTTACTGGTCACTCCAGAACTGGCTTTGTCATGCTCGTCTTCTGCCATCTCATTCAGTCCCCTGAAACACCTACAAAAGAGCGTCCCCCCCAGTCCTGCGTAATGAATAAAGAGGCCCTCCCACTGTTTCCCTGGGTATTGTCTCCATGTTGTTACACAGAGTGTGTATTGCTCACTAAGCCTGTGATGGATGTCGGATTACCCCTCTGCCTGTGTCTTCCTGACAAAGAAGCATCAGCCTGCACTGCAACAGAGAAGACACACACACACACACACAGAGAGAGAGAGAGGCAAACATGCAAACACACACTCCCCAAACATACACCCACCACCATCCTTAACATCCTGCATACAATGATCTACAAATCTTTGTCCTGACCTCGACACCCTGAACACGTCAGAACCCATATGGCATTTTCCGGACATTCATGTTTTGTTTTTTTTTTATAGTAAACTGTTTTAGTGCATTTTGATAGAAAAAGTATCCAGTTTTTTTACTTCACTGCAAGTACTTATACCACAGTACAGAAATACAAACACTGGCTACAAATTGATCCTACCACAGAGACACAAATATGCTTAAACAAGATGTCCTTTCATGGTGGTGCAAAATAAAAACATAATTCCCCATAATGCTTACAACCTCTAAAACTCAAGTTAAATGTCTGTGAATACAGGAGTAAAATAAATGAATCAAAAGTTAATGTTTACATCACCTTATTGATATGATCTTTTAAGTGTTTTGAAACGTGATGAACTCACCACCAACCTGTTTTAAAGTGTCTCCTTGTATCAGGGGTCATTTAAGGGCATAGTTTAAGTAAACAGAGAAGAAGCTATAAAACCTGAAAGTCTCCCTGATGGATTTTATGGTGTTTGAATTTCCATGTACTGCTGTGATGATGATGTAAGCCGCATTTTTACTTACAAAGCAACATAAATTGTTACTGTCCACCTGTGTTGTGAATGGAAATGTGTTTTTTTTTACTTCATGTTGTAACTGGTTCATTTCAATGTGAACTGGGCAGTTCACTTCCTGAAAACATTGCTGAGTGACTTTTCTTAATATTTGTCCAACAGATCCTTCATCGTTTGAATTGGAAACTGGTGTTCATCCTCAGCCTCCATTATCTATGGAGTCCAACAAGGATCTTTACTAGGCCTGACTCTTTTTTTATAGGCTCCTTTTAGGTCACATTACCAAAAATGCAAACTTTCTTTTCACTTATATTGTTGATATTCCCATCTACTTCACACTAAATCCCATTTTGGTTGAGAGAGTATTCAGATTTTTACTGTAGTGAAGTACTAATACCGCATTGTGAATATAGTATATATTGTAATACATATAGATATATGTAATATATATAGTAAATATTATAAATATAACCAAATAGTGAAAAAAGGAACCAAGAGTGTAATTGGGTGAATGTTATAAAACCTTATGACTCAAAAGAATCATCATGAGCAATTGGTGGTTTTGCTGCTGCTAACTTTACATCAACAGGTTCTTCACTGCTAGGAGTGGCACTTGTTAGCTTGCTGCTTGTGGCCTGCATTTGGTGATGGACTTTGGAGCTTTGCTGTGTCAAGCCAACATTAATATTTTTTTTTCTGACGCACCCTACTCTGCTCCTGATTGGTTGACTCTGATAATCTTACCCTAACCCCAAGCCGTCTCTCTCCTCATGCCTAAACATTATCAATCCATTAGGGCAATTCATACTAGTCTGTAAGAGCCAGAATAGGGCGGGTCATGCCTTTGCCATGGTAGATGAACCAGTGAACCAAAACAGGTCCAAAACAGGTGAGCATCATGTGGTGCCCCCTGGGTACATAGTGCGCCCTGGGTAATGCAGTTTATTTAGGACTATTATTAATAACTCACAGAACCTGATATGGAGAGGTCAGAGGAGAGTAATGGCAGTTTGCAACGCTTGCAAAGAAAAAAACCCATCAACACCTGCTTACATCTGGCTTTTTATGAAATGGGAATGTGTATAATCGGCATTCACACCCAGGTGAAATGACTCTGCAGTAGACATGTGTTTTTTGATCAACATTGATGGGAACACAACACAAGTGGATGCATTCATTTCAGCTTCTTTACCGACGAGATGCAATGACGCACAACGACTAATTATTATTCGTTTCTACTTAAGAATTGCTAAAACATCGATCCAAGTTAGTCAGCACTGAGACTGAAAGAGATAATGAATAAGTAAGAGATATGTAAAGAGAAGACACTACCATAAAGGTTTCACTGAACTCTGTTGATGTCACTGTCTACGGTTTACCTGTTCTCCTGCTTGTCCGTGACATTCCACAGACACACCAACCAACACACATATACAGAAAAGGTACACTCATTCGCTGCATGGCTGCAGAGCCATGTACGCAGGTCTGTTACTGGCAATGGGAACACACTCTGTTGCCTAGTTTTAGCGGGTTTACCTGTGTTTAAAAAAACCTGCATGCATGCACTAATTTTGGTGGAAAAGGGATATATAAGAGGTGCCAGGATGCAAAAAAAGCCAAGGTAAAATAAAGAGCACAATGTGTCAGTGCCAGTACTGCAACTGTTGTCAGCCCATTCTGAGCACTAATGTGTGGCCATGTGATCTATTTTTGCTATCTCTTATGTTTTTCTCCTTTCTTATACTCTGTAAAGCACATAGAGCACTCTGTGTTGAGTGTTGGTGATATATAGTATTCGTGATTTATAAATAAACTGAAGCTATCATGCCGAAGAAAAGCAGCTACTTTAACGTAGAAGATCTCACAGAGTGGGAGCCTCACTTTGGTAAGGTAAGTGAACTTTCACAAAACCACTACGGTAATAAATCTGGGGCTCCATCCAGCTTCTCTTTCTGTCTGCTGTACTATCCCTCCACAGCTCTAATCAACACCACAGTCTCAACAAGACTAGTGCGAGAGAAACCTCAACCATTCCCACCCCCCGCTCCAGCACCCCAGTCCTACATGACAATGGTACCAGCAGTTGCCCAGGAAACAGGCCTTTCATTAGCTGTGTGATAAAAAAGATGTATTCCCCTTCTCTTCTACATCCACTTTTTTCACATCTTGTTTTTTTGGGACCCATGTAGATAAGCTTCAGCTCTGAGGGCTCCCAGCAGCTCAGATCCCTCACCAGCCTTTCGTTTTCCAAGTCTTACTCCAAAGGGATACCAGTGGAGTCGTGGGGCAACGGAAAAAGACATCCCGACTGCAGAGAACAGATATTTTTAAGTCATTGACCTCCCAGTTCCTGTATGTTTAAATTACATGTCTGAACTTTAACACAGAACACTGTTCTCGCTCCTTCACTCTGTTATTCACATGCTTACATTTCAAATTAACAAATGGTCATTCTCAGCAGTCGCAATTGGCCAGTTGTAGTTTAATTGTGGGTATTTAAACTTGTTTTTCTGGTTTCCATCTACTGATGATGAAGATCATGTGATGTGATCAAAAGCTACTAAATGCATCTCATGGTCAACTGCTGTTTGTGCGCGATGACAACTTGAAACTCAGTCAACTTGAAACTCAGTCTCAACTTTTAAGACAAGACAAGACGAAATAACCCTTTAATGTTTTTTCCGGATTAAAAGTCAGATCGATCAGCAATAAAACACACCCTTACTCAATTATCTGCTACAGTTTTACTTTGCTTAGTATGTGCAGTAGCTTATTTTAGCAACTTTACAACTCCCTTTACACTGTTTTAGCATTTGCTGTTTTTCATTATTGTTATTTGTGGCTGCTGTGCTACAGTTACAGAGACTAACTTTAAGCTGACTTAGACAAGAAGTCCTTGAAGTGGTCAGAAAAAGGTCATTTGAATGTCTTTCTAAATCTACAATCTAAGATCATGTAATGTTATCAAAAGCTCTAGAGCAGCTAGTGAGGAGATTTTGTGATAAAATCATTGTTAAATGATAGTTTCAAGGTGAAGAGAATATTTTTCTCCAATAACAAGCAGCTGTTGAACAGCAGTTCTAAATTAAAACACATTTTCAGAAAAGAACAAAAATCTCTGCATTTGTTGCAAGAAAAATATTTGAAATGGGCCCAAGATGTCAAGCTGTTAGTATCATCCTCTCTCACATCAACTGAAACCTGACTGTAAATGGCTGCATCATCGTCCGGGCACATTGGGTGTTGGCGTTTAGCACTTTCAGTTTGCAGCGTTTCTAGGTTGGAACAAGCAGTAAGGGTTAGCGTTTCAGCAGGAGGCTCCTCTTACCTGCAGCCGTCAGCAGGGCCAGGGAATAATACCTGCATCAGGTTACCACGGCCTCTCATCTAACCAGCCTGCCACATTATAATTATGAGCCCTGCAATCCAGCTGGAGAGCTAAGTCCAGCAGGTAATAGCTGTCCAGGGGGGCCTGCGTTGAGCTCAGGCTTGGGGGGGAAGGGGAAACGTCAGCTCTCCTTTCCAGGAAAAAGGCACTGGGGCTTGGGCATGAAGATCCAGGATCCTGCTCTTCCATCAGAGTGTTGGGTGTCCATCATACAGAGGTGTAGTGTTACACCACTTTATCTTTGCCCTTCATCTCTGAGCCATCATTACCTCATCAGTGACCACATACAGACACGCTCACTGACAGAGATGCCCGTCTGTTCACGACCCCGGGGGGACGCAGGCTTCTTAAATTCTACGTATATGCATTTGATTACTGCGGCTATTCATCCGACTCTGTGAACGCGAGCCACCCTGCTAATCTGCAACAGGGTCATAGAGAGACGGTGTGGTCTACAGCGGGGCAGACAAGCGGTGATATATGGGGCCGTGGGACACTTGTCCCCGTTAGACCCCACACCGACCCAATGAAGGACCACAGATCCGAGCGTCATGGGGAACAAGAGTCTGACTGAGCACAGACAAAGACCTGAAAGAGAAACCCAGCCACCCCCTGCTACTATTACCCATCCACTGCCTGATCACAGCAAGAGCCTCGAAAGAGATGAGCAGGAAAAGACCAGCGTAAATCTCACGTACAGGCACACTAAAGCAAAGTGGGGGTGGAGGGGGAGCGCAAGACACCAAGAGTAACATAAGAAAACAAGAGTCTTCAGCTATGCAAACAGCTCTGTGATGCTAATAATACTATGCTTAATGCTCACAATGACAATGCAACCATGCTGATGTATTTACCTATGTTCAACATCTTACATTTAGTGTGTTTTCTTACTAACAATTGCATATTAGCAGTAAACACAAAGTACAGTTGAGGCTGATGGGAATGCCATTAGTTTTGCAGGTATTTGAGGTTCAAGGTAAATACAATTCATCTTCTAGGGAACATGAAGGTCTGTATGAAATTTTGATCCAACCCATCAATAGTTTTTGAGACATTTCAATTTTTAAAAAAAAAAGTTAATCTCATTAGATGAAAAGTAAGATGATCATCAAAGTCAGTAGGATTCATCATCTGGAGAATATGAATGTTTCTACAAAATTCTATAGCAGCCTAGATGCAGAGATATTACATTTAATAAATGATGATGGTGCTGCAGGAAATGTCAGATGATCACCAAAGTCTTTACAGTTTATCCTCTGGGGAACTTGAATATCTGTACCAAATGTATTTTAAGGCAATCCACATAAAGCATTTTACACTACACAACAAATGTAAACCTTAAAGTGGCACTAGAGGAAAAGTGAAATGATCTCTTGTCAGTAGGGTTCATCCTGAAAGAATAACAAATGTTTGTACAAAAATTTCTCAGCAATCCATCCAACAGTTTTTGAAACATTTCAATTAAAAAAAATGCTCACAATGAAAGATGAAATGTGAGATGATCATTAAAGTCAGTAGGATTCATCATCTAGGGAACAAAAATGTCTCTAAATTAAAAAAAAAAATAGCAACTGAATAAATGATGATGGTGCTGCAAGAAATAATAATAATAATAATTTGTCCTCTGGAGAGCTTGAACATCTGTAATAAATGTCATGGATTCATTTAATAGTTGTCAAAAAATTAACTCAAATTCACAAATGTAAGCCTCAAAGTGGTGGTATCAAAGCCAGAGGGGTTCAACCTGAGGGTACCAGGAATTTTGTAAATATTTTCTGTAACCCAATGGTTGTGAAGCATTTTAGTAAAAAGAAATGTTGATCATACAATGGCACAAGATGATTCTTCATACAAATCTATCCAGTAGATTTAAAGATATTTCACTAAATAGGCGAAAAGAAAGGAGGGTTCATCCTGACAGGACCAAAAATGTCTGTATAAAATTTCATTGATCTAATGGTTAAGATATTTAATCTGGACTAGGCAGACCCACCAAAAATAATTAAGACATATCATTGAGACAAGCAAGATGCCGTTATTTTTTTTATTGTCAAAGAAAAGTGGAAAATAAAATGAAAACAGGAAAGTAAGAGAATACATACAGTGTCTCTGACCTTACAGAACCAATCATGAGGTAAGATGCCATTATTTTGCTTCAAAATTGTTATTTGAGCGAGAGGAGCAGACAAACATTTCACTTTTTTAACAGAGTCCTTCCTCCTGTCAAAGTGTGCTCACACCTCATAATACACACACTAGGGAAACTGTTGTCTCGAAAGTAAACTGCACGAATAGACTTCTACAACTGCATATAAAATATAACAATTATTGCTGTACATCAATTGCACTTTCACACATTTTAGAGGAAAATGGGAGCAATAAGTGTATGTTTAAAGTTAACGCTACTTAAATCGTATGAATTTTGTGACACATATCAGATCTTTTGTTCATGTACTGACAGCTCCATCTCCATCGCTGCATCTCCCTCACATGCAGTACTAAAAAAAAGACATTTCCTCTTTGTAATAAAAAAAAACAAAAAAAAAAACACTGCCACCCTGTCAAGTCCCAAGTGTTGTTCTTGGCACATATAAGGTCAGGTATTCATTTACAAGGCATCTTGGCCTTTTGGTGAGCTTTTTAAGGTCTTAATAGTTTTTTGTTAAAGAATTTAGCCTCTGGCTTTTTAACTTTTGCACCATGAAGCTCACACATGTCCTCGACTGCAGACACAGGATCAAAGACAGTGGTTACCAAATACTTTTACAAGGAATATTTCAGTCTGATTTGAAACAAGTTTCCCTTATTTCTGATGATTATCAATCTAGTTAAACTGGTCCTAATTATTTTGGAAAAAAATGCATACAGAGAAAAGTTAGTATTAAAAACCCCACGCAAAAAACAAAACCCTAGTACAGTGAATCACTCCTACACCAAACATCATTTGGCAAGTATGTCATTATTCATCATTGTAGTGCTGCTGTCACAGTATTTACATATTAAAAAAATTCTGAACAACAAATGATTTCTCTGTCAATCATAGCCTCAGCCTTAAATCTACCGATACTACTCGCTTATTTCTTCCTCTTTAAAACCTGTGGATTACTTGTCTTCAAAACTTATTCAGGTCTGATGAAGTGTACAATTACAGCCTGACAGCACACTTTTTATGATGTAAACAGAGACCATAATGTGTCATCCTAAAAGCCTGTTCAAACCCAAATTTTAAAAATGTGTTGAAATAAGTTCCTTCAAAAGGATAAGCTTGTATTGGTGAAGTGAATCTATGCAAATGATTTGAGTTAAAATCCATGTTTTAAAATGTGCGTCATAACTAATTACTGAATATCCAGAAAGAGCCTGCCTTTGCTGTCTATTATAGCTTATAAGCAGTGTGTCACCATCCAATTTTATGGAAGTTCCTCTCTCAGAGTACAAACTGGTTAACACATAGTCAGCAGACAAGAGGACATGATACAGCTTCAGCTAACAAGCCTGCTAACCATGGATGTATTATTTAAACTGGATAGCAGAGTCCAAGACGGTGCAAACTGAATCTATTAAAAAATTGTTTTCCAGGGCACAAAAGCCAAAAAGTTTGTCCCACTGCACATGCTCATTAGTGTTTCTCCTTCTGGCCCATAGACTTGATGACATCACTTTCCTTAAAATCAGTTTTCAAAGCTCTGGAAACGTTTACGAAAGTAACACCTCATGGTTGCATCGGGGAGGCTGAATATTTGTGGGCTCAGTCAGAAATTTCAAAAGGTCCCCTGAAGTCATTTTTCAAACTTGAAAAAAGTCGGAGAAACCTCTCTGACCCTGACAACAAAATCCAGTATGGCTACTCTTCATGCATTAGCAGTAGTAAAAGCTGTCGCAATATACAATTTATTAGCACTTCTTTCTTATTTATGTGTCATTCAAACAGTTGTACGCACAGTCCTGTCCAACTTCCACTACATCAGTGGAAATGTTGCTACGGGGTTTGAATGCATGAAATACAGTGATACAGTAATGCATTGTTATCAGCTGTTAGCTAGCTGTCAGCTAACCTGGCTAGAACTGGTGTTAAAATCTTGGTTTTCCGACTTTTCTAAGTTGTGTTGGAATGCTGTCAACTCGTACGTGACATCATTCCCAGGTCCGACCTCCAACTTTCGCAGTAAATGGAATGCAACCTAAGACAAAAACTAGTACTCAGACTTGTTTTGAGTTCAAGCATTTCTAGGAATGTATTTGTTGTAGTACTGCAATTGGCCACTGGGACAAACTTGCAGCAAAGTGGCCGCACTTTGTCAGGCTCCCTTCAAACATCCATGCTACTAACTCACAGGTTAGTTACTACGGAACTGAGTTTCTACAGCACAATATTTTGTGAGGACGAATTATATTCACTGTGCTGGTGTGACAAGGTTCTAATTCTGAAAGTTAGTTTGTGTTTGTCTTCAGTCTTTTCATGGTTCACCAAAAGAGATCAGACATAGGTTTGTGTTCTCCAGGTTGACATGAAGTACTTTTGCACATTGTGGCATCTTTGTTCAGTAGGCATTGGAAATGTACTTCCTGCATGAATAAGCATCAAAATGTAATTCTAAAAATACTTTAAACATCTTGAAAAAGACAATAAGGGTTGCTTGAGTGTAAAAAATGTCTGTTATTCCTCAGTGAGTTTTTAGTGTGAAAGAGGACCAACTGTTCCTCAAAGGAGGGTGTCAATCCGGGTGCTCGGATCTCCGCCTAATGAGTCTCCCAGGTCAAAAAGCTGGTCCAGGTTGACCGAAGAGGTACAGAGGAAATCGTTGCGGCCTTGTTCCTCCTCTTCTGGCCAGGGGCTCTCCAGGAAGGCGGTGGCAAGGAAGGTCTCCTCATCAAAGTCTGACACATCATTATTCCTTTGGTTCTCCGCCAACACGTGGATGTCCGCAGTCCCCACAGGGGCTTCGACTAGAGAGATGTGGGTCCCCCGCACTGTCAGGTCCTCCTCTTTCAAGATGGGGCTCAGAGGTTCTCCTCCCTCCAAAGTGAGCTCCCCGCTGAGGGCCGAGTCCAGCAGGGCGTCCCAGTCAAAGTCCCCCTTCAAAGGTCCGATCTCTTTCGGTTCGTCTGCAGAGAGCAAGGGGGAGCTGGAGCGCCGGGGGGCTTTGGCGCCGCCAATTCTGGACCCCAGTTTCCTCTTGTGCCCACCTCTTCCCCTCACCACCGGCCAGGACCCCAGCATGGTCCCTTCAGCCATATGGGGGTCCCAGTTCTGGTCGGCACCAGTTGCCTCTTCGAACTCCTTAAGGAGCCGCTGGGACTCTGGGTT
Source organism: Plectropomus leopardus (assembly GCF_026936395.1). Taxonomy (NCBI): domain Eukaryota; kingdom Metazoa; phylum Chordata; class Actinopteri; order Perciformes; family Serranidae; genus Plectropomus; species Plectropomus leopardus. The sequence continues at coordinate 5,843,177 of NC_142193.1, forward strand.
GATGCACAGGCCACCCTGACCTCCTGTGGGGCTGCAGGGTCCTCTGGATTGTGGCTGGAGGTTGACCCTAAGCCTGTTCTGCAGGGCTGGGTTGATCTGGACTGGTGGCATTCGTCTCTTCTTATAGGCACCACTCAGGAGACGCTCAGCGTACTGAGGGTCAATCTTCCAGAAACCACCCTTTCCTGGCTCGTCCTTCTGTCGCGGCACCTTGATAAAGCACTTGTTAAGCGACAGGTTGTGTCGGATGGAGTTCTGAAAATAGAGATGCTTATTTTCAGATGATAGTTCACAAACAGGTTTATTTTTTTAAAAAACTTTTTCTCAAAGCCACCTATAAATCTGAAACTAAAGCCAGCAGCTCTTTAGCCTAACATAGGATAAAGACTGGAAACATGGGAATACAGCAAGTCGGACTCTGCCCAAAGGTAACAAAAACAATTTATCGGCATCTCTTAAACTCACAGATTAACAAACCCAGTCACACTCCTAACTCGTCAAATACTGATGCTTGGTCAGTAGCCCCTCTGAGTCAGACAGTGACACACTGAGGCACCCTATAGCAGCAGCATTTTTTGATGTTCTGAGCAACTGGTGCAGTATAAAGAAGGAGACTTGGACTTTCAAAGGAAAACTGCTGTTTGTGTCTTGTGTAAAACCAAAAGTCATTAGAGCTATTTCAATAACAACATAGTGTGCTAGTATGTGTAGAAGACTGTGCTATTGATGTGTGCGACATGTCACATAACATTATATTACATTACATTAGTGACAAACTTATTGTTAGCCAAATGATGATGTTTGTTTTCTGTGAAAACTTTACTAGCTTTTGTCTCCTAAACCTAAGGAAGTAAGGTTACATTTTTTTGTTTGCCTGTGTTCTAAATTTATTTTGAAAAGAGACTGTAATCATATAACCAGTGGAAACTATACATTTCCCAGTAAATCAGTTTATTTTAAAAAAGACAAAATTCATGAATGTGTGTAAATCAACACACTGCCCATGAGCATCCAAAACTGACGCTGGAGGGGTACCTGGAGTGTCATAGCTTCACATGAAGGGCTACTGACCAAGTGCTGCTATTTGACAAGTTGAGAATATTTTTAATTAACATGTTGTATTTCATCCATTTAACGAATACAAAAACTAAAGTATTTACAGCTAAATAAAGGAATTTAGTCAAGATTTTGTTTGTCATAGTCTGGCAATCTCTTGGTATTATAGCATCCCTTATGATTTACTATGAATACTCCAGGAAGTCACTGCTCCTGACCAAGAAACAGTCCCACACACAACTCCCAGTAAACTGCTACATCTTGTTTTTATACTTTGGTTTTTGTACAGATGACGCAAATTAGACATGTTATTCTTTTTTTTTTTAGAGATGTTGAGAGGGGCAGGTGGATTTTGTTACCTTTGGCCAGGCTAGCTGTTTCCCCATGTTTCCAGCCTTTATGCTAAGCTAAGCTAACCATCTGTTGGCTGTAGTTTCATATTTACCATGCAGACATGAGAGTGGTTTCCATCTGAACATCCAACGTTCTGCAAGGAAAATAATTTAGCTCAAAATATTGAACTAATCTTTTAAAGAGAAGCTACCACAGCCTATCTGCAGGAAGTAAAGATGGCAGTGCACCATACATCAAATTAATGCGCTGTGTACCATTGCATTCATCCACCTGTCGCCTCCTACTTCTTCTTCACTGGAGTCTAAATAGAGCAGTGACCCGGCGACCTTTGTTAAATATTATCTGCCCCATGTACTGCTTTACAATAACAGAATGCTGTGAGCCAGACGCTGAAACACGGGAGTACAGCTAACAGCTTCATCAATCATTTATCCAGCTAAATTAAACTTTTTCCTGAAAATTCCTGCCCTTTGGAGGGAGAATCTGCTGCGCCTCCCTTTCCTCCTCCATCACTTGTTTATGCTTAAGCATTAAAAACTATGTGCAAAAGCAATGCAACAAAAATAAAGTAAAGCACTTATTCATGTTTTCTAGTTAAGTTTTGTGCAGCTTAGGGAAGTGTTGATGCTCTGTGGAATTATTAATTACCCACAAAGCTAAGTCACTAATACCTGAGAGTGTGGCAGCAGGCCCAGGCCTCTTTTTACTGTGCTTTAACCCTTTGGAACCTGGATCACCATCACTTTTCTGTATGTTGAGTTCAGATGCCTCTTACAAGTATAGAAACCTTTTATTTTAGAAAAGTATTTTTAAAAAGCTAGCTTTTTTGTTTTAATTTCCGTTTTTTGTTTGTTTGTTTGTTTGTTTGTTGGCTAATTTTCTGAACTTGTTTACTAAGTTCTTGCTGATTTTTTTGGGTCATTGTCTTCTTTCTATGTTTTTCAAAGAAATCAAGACGATTTGCCCAAGTTACATAAGGGTTTCATGCCAGCTGTGATTTGACCTCAGAGAAACACATGGAGGGTGTTGGAAATTAGTCCTCTATTGTGAGGTGATGTGTGTGCTTGTTTGTGCGTGTGCGTGTGTGTGTGTGCGCGCGCGCGTCTGTGTGGTCCTTTACCTGCCAGGTGGGATCAGCATGTCGGTAGTAGCAGAAGTTGTCGGTGATCCACTTGTAGATGCAGGACAGAGTGATCTTGGTCTTCTTGCTGGCCTGCATGGCCATGCAGATGAGTGTCGCGTATGAGTACGGCGGCTTGATGTGCGCGTTGGTCTTGTAGTCCACCTCATCGGGGCAGTGACCGTGAGCCACTATGCCGGGGAGGGACTGCATCCTGCTGTAGGCCGCAGCTGTGGGCTTCCCCGGGGTCAGGGGCATGCCGATGGAGGCGGGGTCCCCGGCCAGAGGGGAGGCCGGGGCATCAGAGCCAAGCGGCTGATGGCCGAACAGGTGCGGCTGGTGGTGGGCCTGCTGCGGCACGTTGGCACCGAGGATGGAGAACTCCTGCAGCCACTGCAGGCTGGTCAGGCTGTCGTCCAAGTTGACGGAGCTGCAGCTACTGATGCTGTCGTTGTTGACGATGTCCCGCTCCTCCGCCTGGGCAGCGGCGGTCACCACCTCCTCCTCCAGCCCCACAGAGCCTTCAGGCCAGGGGTCCGCACAACTCAGAGACAGCATGGCTCTCTCCAACACCTCTCTGTCACCCGGCTCCTTCTCTTCCTCCTCCCCCTGCCACCTCCTGACAGGAGCGAAAATATACACCCAACTTCAACAAAGTGCGAAAGGGCAGGGCAATTTGAAAACAGAGCCTCTGTGTGCGCGTTTGTGCGTAAAATGGAAAACTTTCAGATTTGTTGATTAAAATCCAATGGCAAGTCTGTCACCTTGTGTTATGAGAACATGTAAGATGTAAGATTCTAAGGATCTGAAAGCCCTGCTGTCTCTGAGCAGCAGCCCTCTCTATCTCAAAGAACTTTCCTGAAAACCGCAGTGCGCACCAGACGCTCAGCGCAGAAAAAGAGCGCACGTCTTTCCCCACTACATCTGTTGGCTTTAAACCTACACAAATGTATTAATTAGTTAAATAAAACTTTAAGAAACAACTACAAAAAATTGTTTTGTTATAATTTAGATTTAGCGTATGTCCCCTTTGAGGAAACCCGCACATTTGGGGCGTTACGCGTAAAATGTGAATTTTTACTGCTGAGTCCTGTACGGTCAATATTCTAACGCAATTATATATTATTGTGAGTGTAGTTAAATATAATGTTTGTTTTACTTTTTGTTTATTGTAATGCTTATAATAACTTTGTATTAACTTATCCAAAGACGCACGGATAACCTATTTAAGGCCCTCTGGAGCAATTTACAGGTGTTGATATATAAAAAGTATATTAAGGTAAAAACTCACCTTCGGTCTGCTGTTTTGTTGAATAGAGACCTTTTAAATCCCCAAACGAGCAGCAAGTATTGAACGTTCAGCCTCCGCCTGCTTTAGGTGCACCTGTTGTCAACTTGTGAGTGAAAGAAAAGAAAAAGAGGAATTCCTGTGGATGCTGTTTGGCGCGATGTTGGGCGCTTCTTCTGCTCTGTGGAGGTCTTTGTATAACGGGTGTCAGCGGGCTGCAGGATCCGTCGGGGAGGCAGTTTAATACCTGGTGCAGGAGGTTTGTCTAGCAACCATAGAAACGGTACACCCCCCTTGTAAACAGCTTCCCGGGCCTCCATTGGCCTGCTGGTTTCTATAGCGCTTCATTTTTAATCACTCTCAAGTCAACTGAGGCTGCTGCCGTGCAGGTGCTCAAGCTGAGGCCCGGGGACCCAACAGGGGACCTTTCTACTTTAACAAACTAAGGATTACTCTAATTCTAGAGTGATTAAACTCTAGTTATTTCATTAATTTCAGAACATAAAAGGGTGGCTGGCTGTGGCCTAAATATAGCCTGAATGTAAAAATGCTAAATATGAAGCTACAAATAAACAGAGGCATCTGAAATATGCAGCGGTGGAAAGTCACTAAGTACATTTATGCAAATTCAATATTGAGGCACTTGTACTTTAGGTAAACTTGATTATTTCAGTTATTTCAGTCAACTACTTTTTACTCCACTGCATTCATCTGACATCTTTTATTTAAGATTAAGATGAACCTTTTAAAACCTTAACAAATTGGTATGATTCAAACATGGGAAGATGGTGAAGAGCAACCCAAGGAGAAATTATCCCAAAATTAGTAAGACATTACTAAAACATAAGAAAATTATCTGAAAATAATTTAAAAATGTAAAACAAAACAAAATAAAAAAAAAACAGCTAGCTCAAGATAATTCTAAAATAATATAAATCTAATTATAGTACTTATATAGTTTTCTAGACATTTTTCATAGTTTTTAGTTGTATCTAATATTTTTAGACACCTTTTGTCCCCTTTTACTAATTTTTATCCATATTGTGGAACACTTCTTGCCAAGTTGCTCATTATTTTTTTAATCGTGTTTTCGAAAAAATCAAACCAATTTCCTCAGGTTTAATAGCTTTAAATGCTGAATGTCTGAAGACACCACAGGAAAACTGATGTTGATCCAGGTGTTAAAGGGTTAAAGAGTGTAGCTGACATGTCTCCTCTAAACTTCTCACATAGTTTTATTTCAATCATTCTTCAAATGATCAACTTTTCACTTGAAATTTAAGACAAGATCAAGACAAGTCCAACAACTGAAAACAGAACATAGTTTCCTCTTCTTTCCCATTAACCATCTCACGACCTGTCGGATTTATCAGGTGACCCTTTGTAGGAGTCTGGCCCCTGGCTTAGGACTCACTGGACTAAACTAGCAAATGGTGTAACGTAATGAAATAGTACTTGGTTTTATTACTTCAGTATGTTTTGGAAGTATCTTTACTTGAGTTTTTACATTTTTGTGAACTTTCACCTTTGCTCCATTACTTTTCCTAAAATAGAATGTATAGTTTTATTCCACTACATTTCTCCTGCACATTTTAGTTACTTAAAACAGGGAGGACGGTAAGATGGGAGAGAGACGGACAAATGAAGGGATGGGAGGAAAGGGAAAATGGATTTTGTTCTTTAAATCCTCTAAACTGTGAAAAAGACCTTGTTTTGCTTCAAGTGTATGCTCCATTGTGTATGCTATGAAAAAAATAACTTCATAATTCTCTGAATTAAGGCCTACTTGTAAATTTACTTTCAACACTTAAATGGGTTTAATATCATAAAATTACTTTTGATACTTAAGTATGGTACATATCAGCTACTTTAAAAGTTATACTCAAGAAACATTCTGATTGGTGACTTTTATACCAAAGTCAATTTCTGGTAAGACATCTGTACTTTAACTCAAGTTAAGCCTCCAGGTACTTCATCCACTGCTACTAACTTTATATAAAGTAGTTTAAAGTAGGTCCTCCAGGAGCAGCTCCAACATGCCGCTCTAACGTCAATGCTTCAGTATACCTAATGATATCACATAGAATCAGATATTAGTCACAGGAGACATTTTACATGTACACAGCATGTACTTTTACTACATGAAGCTGTACATTTACTATTGATACTTTATAATCACAGGGTTGATGACACTTCATACTTTTACCACATATACTTTAAATGCATTACGCTGATGATAATACTTTAGCACTTATACTACATTAGGCTGATAATAATACTTTCGCACTTATACTACATGGCGCCCATTTCTCTTGCCAATACTTAAACTACATGAAGCTGAGAATACTTCTCACTGAAAAAAAAGATGCTTTGGACTAGCTTTAAAAAAAAACTTGTTACAGCTAAATGTATTGTACTATCTCAAATAACACAGAATTTGGTAAATACAATTACATGTCTATGTCTGTCTTTTTTTCTATTTTTCTTATCCCTAACTTATTTCCCTCCCCTGTACTGTGAGCATTGCCAACCCTGAAAAAATTCCTTGTTCCTCATTTGTTGAACTTGGCCAATAAACGTGATTCTGATTCTGATTAAAACCTAAAATATTTGTTTAATGTCAAGCAAGATGTTTCTTTGGCTGATGGCAAAAATTTACATTCACATAAAGTAAAAACATTTATTTAAAAAAAATACCATATGTAAATACCAATGTATAATTTTATTAGTTTTTCAACTTAAATGTTTGATTCAGTACAGTCGATACTATATCATCAATATCAATATATTACTTTTAGTCCCAAGCCAAAAATGTTATTTCATGTTGGTCAATTTGATGGCTTTTTTCTGCTTTTTTTTTACAACTTAAATATGACCATAAATAAACAGCAATAATATAAACAAATTTTTACTAAAAGATAAAACTGATAACATTTTTAACCGTCAATGTTCAATGTAGTTTACGTACTGTTAATAAAGACAGAAATATTTTCTTCAAAAGATCTTAATGTTTATTATGTCTTTTGCACCTCCTTTTCAGTTGTCGTGTTACTGCAGTGGGATTTTAAATGCAGGACTGTTAGTTGTAATGACGTACCTGCTTGTATTGGGGCTTTAATTTGTCTGAATACATTTTCCACAGCTGCTCTGCTGTTTGTCCACATTCTGCACGTATAATGAAAACAGAAGAAGAAAACAGCTCTGGCTTCATCTTTGAATAAATTTAATCAGTAACAAACTAACTTTGGACTTGGAAGGGAGGGCTGGGGGGTGGAGGGGTGAAGGAATGTACTTTTGTTCATACGTCAGAAAGGGAGAGAAAGGCGAAACAAAAAGGTTTGGCCCCTTGAACGTTCTATTAGTGTGGCTGAGTGGTTTCCTGAGGCCCCTCACAAAGACAACTGTAAAGCAATAAAAAGGCTTCCTCATCTCTTGAGTCCCGATGTCTCTTCAAAGCTGGACCAGGAGGACAGTGTGCCGCTGAGGACGGCTGCCTTCAATGGGTCAGACACTCCACTGTGTCTCATCTCCACCACTGCTGATCTGAAAGAGATTACACTAATTTAGCATCACTCCTCTTACAGATAAGCATAAAAAAGAAATAACAAACAAATAAGTTGAAACAGGTGTGCTTCATTCACTGGATATGGAAAGTTCTGGAGATCTACTTCAAAATAAATGTGGCGCAGACAAGATGAAGGGAGTACGAAGAGACATAGTTTGACATAATATTAAAAAACATAAAGAATACATAATTTATACTAACATTTTACATGTGTAGTAGCCAGGGGAGTTTTTTGGGTTTCAGGACATTGTAGGCTCAGCCCAGACCACAGTAGGGGGATCTGGGGGATCCTCTGCTAAGAATTTATTTATTTATTTTTTAAACAAGTTCCTTTTTGATTGTTTTACCTGCACTCAGACACTTTTTTGCACTTAAAGTACATGTCTCAATCATTTAAATATTAAAATGTGCACCTTAAAAAAACGTGTTGATTTTACAGATTATGACTTGAGATGTTAAAAATATTAGTAGTCATAGTATTAGTAGGCTTTTGCGTAAAAACAGAATACCTCACAACTGCTATCATAAAATATTTAACAGGAAAATGTATTAGCTAACATTAAATTTGTTTTTGGGAGATATTACATTTTGTTTAACTCACTCACTCACTTGTCAGATACATGTGTTGTAGTAAGGCACTGTAGCCTAAATCTATTAGCTTCCTGAGGTCTCTCCTATGGTTTTAAATTACATATTCGCAATTATGGAAGAAATATTCAGATGTGTAACTTGAATAAGTCTTGCAATCTAACTCAGGCTGTTAAATATAGTTTAGTAAAAAGGACATTATCACCTGCTGAGGATGTAATGGAGTAGATGTTTGAAGCGGCATAAAATGGAAATATTCAAGTAAAGTAAAAGTACTTTCAAATTGCAGTAGTGAGAAACTGTATTTAGCTGCTTAATACCACTAAAGCATGCAAAGATTGAAACAAGAATGAAAAGTCAACTGGGTCAAGATTAGCAGAAGCACAGAAGGGAGCGTGGCTGTGTGGCGCTTTAACAAGGTCTGCTTCCTGTCTGTGTCAGCTGACAGAAAACAAAGCAGCACAATCAAACCAATAAAACCAACCCGATCAACGCAAAACATATGATCTATGTCACCGCTGTCACTCTTGTTTCTGATCACAACATTTATCTGTTTTGCTGCATTGTTCGAACTCCTCAACCAGCCCCCATCACATCACATATCAACTCCAGCAGAGGTCAGAGGTCAGAACAGGAGCAGCCAACCAGAGTAACCTCAAAGAGAGAAGAGGTCAGGGAGACGAGTCAGGACTACAGAGGGATTATAGTCTGATGGTGGACTTGACTGACAGTCAAATCAGACGCATATAAACACCCATTGTCAAATAGCAGATCGCTGCAATACAGAAATTTAAGTTATACATGTTCCTTTTCCATCTACTCAAAACATCCTGCAGAGTCAATGTTCAAGAAACACAAGAAGGAAAATGTTTGATAAGCAAGAAAAATACACAAAAAATATGTATTTTTCAAAACCAGCTGAAATCAAAATAATTAACCACGGGCTCACAACATCAAATCCTAATAGCTGCTCCGGGAATAACTTACACTGTGAAGGGTGGTGAAATAAAAGTCCACTGATGAATATTTCCCTACAATAGTTACAATGATTTGCAACAGGTTTAGAGAGGTAAAAGGTAGGATACTGTGGAATTTCCCTGTCTGAGAGAGGTGACATACACTTTACAAAAAATCTGGTTCTTTTAACAATGAATTACTTGATTGTGTTATTTAATAACTTTCACCAGTTTCAGCTTCTCTAATGTGAATATTTTATGCTTTTCTTTGTCACATATAAAAATTAACTAAATGTGTTTGGGGTTTGCATTGTTGGTTTTAGATTACTTTGACCACTGGAGAACTGTGATGTAATCGTTGTTTTATTTTTTTCTCAAATGTTTTTAGAAAAAGTGATAAATACAGATCATGGCAGTGTGAAATCAGTTTAAAGCCTAAATGAAGCTGTAGGTTGAGTTTTGGGGACTTTTCAAAGTACAGTGGTGTTATCTGGTATACCATAGACACCCACAAGAGTTGTGTATTAAAGTACTTCAAGTTAATTTGTCTTTTAGATCTGAATCTAGCAAGCATGTCTTGTCTGGGCCTTTTTTGTGTTTAGAAGTAATGCTAGCTGTTGGACAGACGAGGGAGCCAGATACTATTGGATGAGAGTAAGGACCATGTTCTGTCTGTCTCACTGTAGTGCATGTGAGGACCTTAATTGGAAAGTATAGAAAGCTACAAAAGACAATATTTGGCTTCATTATTACCAGACAAGGAGCATACTGTAAATGAATATAAATATGTTATTACTACTAAGTAACCCTCACCGTGTGATAATAGGCTATTCATAATTTTTTACAAACTAAACAGTCATGGAATGAGAAAATTATCAGTAATAGTTTAAAATGAGCTCCACCTTAATCAACTACAACCTACTTTTACATTAATACATGGGTCATAATAAATGAAAATAGTATAACAATCATAAGGGACTACTTTATAGCCCATTTTACAGAGTGGTATTATGAGCTACAGTCTGGTGTAAAAGCTTGTGTTTGTGTGTTAGCTCACACTGAATCATCTTTGTCATGTAATAACACCTGGGTGGGTGGAGGTGGAATCACGGGGAAATCCGCATCATGGACTCCAAAAACAAACAAGAGTGCCTGTGGAACCCTCTGTGACAAAGTCCAGTTTGTTGAGACAAATTCATGTTAATCATTCACTCCACAGTTTTAATACAGAGCCCTCTGTCTTTACTGCATGATCTTGTTTTGGAAAGAGAAATGTCTTTCAACCAATCAGAGGGCTGATTTACAGACAGCAGCAGGTCAGAGAGGATGACTGAACAACAAAAACTCCAGGAAACAGAAACTATAGAAAACAGCACTCAGTTCTGTGTAAGAAACTGCTCATTATTCCACACCTTCTGGTAAAACCCAAAACATTTCAATAATTGCCCCTAAAATGTGGAACAGTTTGTCCCTCGCTATTAGATCTTTCTCCTCAAATGATGTTTTTGCAAACCAACACCAGATAATAATAATAATAATAATGATAATAATAATAATAAAGAAATAAAGTAAAAAGAAAAAGAAAATCACCAGATGTTTCCACCACCAGACCACCAAAATGTTTCCTAAAAATATACACACATTTTTAAGTAACATAATTTATAAAAAATTTAATTATAGTAATTATAGACACGGCTTTCTGGACAATTTTTTCTTTTTTGTTTTAATTCCTCATTTTTCAAAAAATGTTGTAAGGGCATTTTCTTGTCACCTTTGACTTTGACTAATTTGCAATTTGTGGACATGTCTTGGAAGGTTGCTAGTTGCCTTTTCCCCTGTGTTTTTGAAAGAAACTAATTTGTTCAGGAACCAAAAGAACACTTGTTTGAATACTTGTAAAAGTTGTCTGAAAGCAGCACAAGAAAAGTGATGCCAATCCAGGTTTCAAAGGGGTAAGGGTTAAATGAGTTGGTTTGAATTATTTGCAGTGATCAGCTTGGCAAGGAAAAATGAAAAATAGTTAAAGTCAAGTTAAACAAAATTATCCAGTAGCTGCAGGAAAAAGTCCAGAAAGAGGTTTGTCGTCATTATAATTATGTATTTAAAATTATGTTACAGAAAAAATGTGAATTTTTTTTTTATCTTTTTTTTTTGTTTGTTTTAGTTTTTTTTGTTTGTTTGTTTGTTTGTTTTGTTAACTTTTTAGCATTTATTTTCAGGTCATTTTATTGCAATTATTATTATTATTATTATTTTTACTTTTTTGTTTTGTTTTTGGGCAATGATAAGTTGCTCATTGCCTTCTTTCCATGCTTTAAAAAGAAATCAAATCAGCTTGCTGGTATATAGTTGGATAGAGAAAATAGTTCCTACATGAAACTGCAAAAGTCTGTGGATTACCTTGAGTAACTGGGTCATGATATCTAAATAGAGACATTACTGAGCACCGCAAGCTGAATGCCATCTAGTTCCATTTCATCGGTCAAATCTCTAATACTCAGCAACTCACAACAAAACAATCGAGATTAATAAATATCACCACAGGTACAAGGAAAAATATGCATTTTTGATTTTCGTGTGACCCGCCCCTTTAAAAAGGTTAAATATAGACTACAACACACTTAAAATGATTAATATTTCTTCAGGAGGTTTCTGTTGTCCAATACTGACAACCCTTTAGGTAATAACACCCTCCAACAATGCATAATAGATAAGATTTCCTCTGTCACGTGTGCTTTCACCTGCACCACCACTGAATTATTCACAAGGAGAAGCTTCACTCATATGATAAGATTAGCATTGTACTATCAGGAGAACTGTTTCGGTCTTGTCAGTCCTCAGTACATCAGAAACACATGTCAGTTTAGGAGGCAGGATACCATTATTATTAAAAGACTGATTATAAAATACTTTCAAATCATCAATACCTGTCCCTAACGCAGTTTTCTTTAACCAAACCGAGATTTCAAAATGTAAACACCCTGAATATTTAGCCTACCATTATCTAAGTTAATATATGGCCATATATATTTTTGCACAGTACATTTTCAGTAGCTCTTTTTCAAAAGATAGGAGTAGTAATACTATAATATTTATTACAAGAGCAGCTGAAGATAGTTACAAGGAGAATGTGACATGGTGTGGTTAATAGCTGAGTCAACAAGCCTTTAGCCTATTTATGCAAAATGTGTAGACCATAAATTATTATGGAATTACATAATGAAGGAGTTGTCTGTATTAATATAGCATCATGGTTCATATTATATATAGACTTATGTAGAAGGACAGTTAAACATATAAGAGATTTTGATATAGTGCAGTTAAGTATGGTATTGGACATAAGATATTGTATGAGGTGGAATATATTATATAAGATATAGTATAATGTGCTATGTAATACTAACAACAACAATACTAATACTAATATTAATACTAATAATATTAATAACAATAATGATAATAACAATAGTTATGCGCCTTTCCGCAATATAACATGAATTTTAAATGCAAAATGCCATAGAAAAATAGCATAGTAGTAATATAGTGTAAAGCATATTATAAAATGCATTATTATTTGGCTATTATTATTATTATTATTATTATTATTATTATTATTATTATTATTATTATTATTATTATTATTATGTTACATAGTACGTGATAGTAATAGTAAGGTATGGTAAAATATAAAACGTAATAATCCCTATCAATGGGACCTGTAAAAAGTAACGTAAAAAGTATACATAAAAGTATGAGTAAACAAAAACATTTGCTATGTTTATGTGTGCGTGTACTTTATACACCTGCCTAAAGAAACAGCCAATCAGAACTATAGATTCACGCCCGATATCCAATCAAACGATTGACGTCAGTGTCGAGGACATGAATAAACTCATGTGGACAAACCGACAGAAAACCACAGAGGCGGAGAAGTTATTAGGTTATTACTGACTGTTACTCTGCTCAAATCCACTCGCCGGTGGTGTACAGGAGACACAAAACAAGCGCACCGGTAAGTTTAAACGCTTCAGCCAATCAGCGCTGTTCTCGGTTAGGAGCCGTCCAATCAGGAGCTCGCTCCTCTTTGTTGTTGGTGATGACATGAAAATATTGTTGTTGCTGCTGGAGGCTGCGGAGACTCGGCGGTGGGAGACAGACAGGCAGACAGGGAGGACCGCGGGTCTAAAGGGTTCAGAGGTGTCGATCCGAGTGAAGATTTTACTTGTTTAGTATTGTTTTGGACTGTAAGGCAACTGCGCGTTGCGGGGAAAGCCGTCATGTCGGTGAATATGGACGAACTCAGACATCAAGTCATGATCAACCAGTTTGTTTTGACGGCTGGATGCGCCGCCGATCAGGCGAAGCAGCTCCTACAAGCGGCCCACTGGCAGTTTGAGGTGAGACCGGACGCTGTTTAGTCATGTCTTTAATGCTGACTGTTCATTTAATCTCCAAGCTGCATCTGAGCTGTCCACACATTTTAATGAAAGCCTCGTGCTGTGTATTTAAAGTAGTTTGAGTCCTGCTTGACGACCACGCGCTCCTGGAGCTAACATCAGCTAAGCTAGCAGCACTGAGGACGTGGTGGTAGCCTCCTCGCCGTTTTTTGTTTACATTCTCGTCAGGAATCCACCGTGTCATTGCCAAGCTAATTGTTGTTAGCCTAACTGCTAGCTGCCTTTATCAAACATTATGATCGCCCCAGATCGGCTATTGTTTTATGGTTTAATGGCTGTCATTGGAAATAAAAAGGGTTTATGATAACGTGGAGAGCTCAAATCACTGATGCCATCTTGTCAGACAACAAGGCCTGTCTGATAGCATGTTCTCATCCATTACTCAGTGATCATAAACTACAGGTTTGGCTTGTTTGTTCAGATCAAATCTCACAGGATGATAAACTGAACCCTCCCTGCTAAACGGATTCAAACAATCTCTTAATCACATTTCCTCTTTTTATGTTTATTGAATGGGTCAGAGGAGTCAGCACAACATTGTGCTGAATGATTGTACTTTTGGTCCTTTTACAATAGAAGATCAGTTGAGGAAAATACTCAAACACTGCTCTTAAGTACAAATTTGAGGTACTTTATTTAAAGGTCCCACAGAAAGCTAATCTTCAAGTTCATACCTGTATTTTAGGTATCTACAAGAACATGTTTACATGCTTTAATCTTTAAAAAATCATTACAGACAGGGAATGACTAACAGTACTGTAGTTGCAGTTTCTACTTTTATATATTATAGTTGTGATATCACAACTTGGCAGAAATCTTGATGGCTTGTTTACAGTCACATTTTCTGTGTATGTGCTGTGTACGTTTGGATACTTTAACAGTATTTATATTAGGGCTCAGCAGGTCATCGGCCAGGCAGATTATCAGGGCCAATATTTGGTATTTTTCTCATTATCTGTATCTTTGTTTTATTTTCATGATTGCAAATAAAATGAAACAGTGCAGAGAATGTGTCAGCATGGGAGGAACTTTTTGAGCTATTTTTGTTTAATCATTTTTAATTTAAATTTTCATTTGTCTGAAGTTTTGTGTTTGAGTTTGTTGTATTCTAAATTCTAAATGCTGACAGAAAAACATACATTTTTATTGTAAATGCATATGGGTTCCAAATATTGGTCATCAGTCTCTTTCACTACTAATAATCGATATTGGCCCTGAAAACCCAATATTGATTGACCCGTAAATTATACATACCTACACCTGCTTTACACTAAAAAAAGACATGGAAATGTGACTTTTTTTTACAATATGGGACCTATAAATATTTGCATTTAATGCTACAACACCATGAAAAATTGACTTTCTAGGGATTCGTGGTTCCCACAGGATAGCCACGCCCCAAGCATATGATCTTATAGAAAATGATGCATTGCTGTAGATTGAACTATCCAGCAGTATGTAAAGGAGCTAAATGATAAGCACAGCCTTAAACATCTACAGCATTAAAATGTAACATACACATTAATGAAGCAGAAATATTCATCCGAATACATCACTGACAGGGAAAATTGTACTACACATTATATTTTGATGCAAATACATATATTAACTTAAGATTTTAAATGCAGGAGTTTTACTTGTAGTGGAGTATTTTCACAGTGTTGTATTACTGCAGTCAAGGGGCTGAGTACTACTTTCATCACTGGAGCACATAGGTTAGAGAGTTCAGACTGGCTGTACTGAGAGCTACGTTAAGTGGTCTGACATTGATCCTAGTCTTGTTCAGTTTGGCCTATATATAGACTGATTAAGATGCATTATCCTTCCAGCTGTTCTCAAGCCTTCCTGCGCTATGAACGCTTATTAAAAGCTGAACTGATTAGTCGATTAGTTAAGTCTCTGCTTCCAGCTCCTCCTCCATGTTAGGGTTTATAAACTGACTGTTTGGGTTTTGGATTCTTGGCCAGACAAAATAAGATGTTTTAACTCCTCTGGGAAACTGTGTTGTGGCATATTTTTCTATTTCCACACCAGAGATTTCCAGAAATAGTGTGCATTGTAAAGTAAACAAAGTAAAACACATATCACATGAGGAGTTCAACTTACAGGAGGAACTTACAGCGTGGCTGAGGTGAAGAAGTCAGAACAAAAGCAGGGAGGCAGTATTTAATGCCTCTGATTAGGCTCAAGTGATTCCACCTGAGGAGGCGGGTCTTTCCCAGGCGGGAGCGCTTGATCCGATTCACCTTTCAGGTGAAGTCTTCGGGAAAAAAATAGGGGGAACATTTTTAAAAAGCTAGGGAAATATAATAATCACAATTACACATTTAACATTATGTTGAAAATTTATTATAATTTTTAAGCACTTTTTCAGGTCATTTCTGTGATTTTTTAAAAACTTTATTTATTTATTTATCTCTGTACACTAATTGTTAATTAATTTCTTATTCTCTTATCCTTATTTCTTATTCTTAACTTTTGGGTCATTTCTTTCATCTAATAGAATATTATTTTAAAAAAATAAACTAGGTGTAAAGGACTAGGGAAAAAAGAAAAAAGCAAGGAAAATAGAATTATCAAAATTCCATATTTATCATTATGTTACAAATTTATTATAATTTCTTAACACTTTTCCAGGTCATTTTCATTTTTTTTACTTCATTATTATTACTTATTTATTTATTTAGATAATTTTTAGATACTTTTCTTGTACTTTATACTAGTTTCTTGCTAACTTTTGGAGTCATCTCTTCTTCCATTGTGCATTGCCCTCTTCAAGCCAGTTTGCACTGGTTTCAGTTGTTTAATCAATATCACAATTGTTAGATTAATATAAAATGTAAATAACATTAGTTGCAGCCCTGCAGTCATTACTCTTAACCCTTCTGTTCCTGTCAGCTGACTTGGATATGAATGCAAACACCACTCTGTGTGTGTGTGTGTGCGCGCATGTGTGTGTGTGTGTGTGTGTGTGTGTGTGTGTGTGCGCGCGCGTGCGTGTGTGTGAAGCCCTCGGGCAGATAGAGTGTCAGATACAGTATATCAGGCCTGTTGAACAGCTGACAGACACCTGAAGCATGTCTGACTGCTGAGCCTCCAGATGGTTGTGCTCAGACCACACCTCCATCTGTTCATCTGTTGGGGCCGAGCGATCGGTGGAGGAGGAGGAGGAGGAGCAGGAGGAGGCTCAGCTCCTCTCAGGTGTTTGCTGTGATTGTCTTAACTTACTCAGGAGCTCAGTGGTGTCAGTGGTACTCAGAGCAGCAGCGAGTCAGGCTATTGGTTTATTTTGGTTTTGATAATTAGCTGGTACAAGTCGATACTAAATGATCAATAATCGATAAGTCTACAGAAAATCAATCTGCAGCTGTTCTGAGAACTGATTAATCGTCTCAGTGATGGCAACAGAGAGGCTGAACATTTGAATGTTTAAGTGAAAGCTGAGAACATGTTTGGTAGGTGACTGTCGGTCAGTGTTCAGAGACCATTGTTCTGCTGCTGCAGTGACTAACCTTCATGTTACCAGGACAGCACAACACCGCAGAGTCCTGTGAGACAAACAGCTGACTGACGACAGCACGGCCGGGAAACACATGTAGTCTGATCAGACTTTTTTTTAAAAAGACATCCTTCTGCATCAGCATCTAATGTGACATTTGACCTCCAAAGCGAGGCTGTGAGGACAGTGTGTGTCACATTCTGTACTGATTTATGGTTTGTCATATTGTAGGCTTATGTTTAGTCATTTATAAGCCTTATGACTAACATGGACTTGATTTAAACGGATTTATTACTAATTCTTTATGGCAGAAGTAATCCCATTGAACGAGCAAACAACATAAAGTGCTTCAGAGAAAGTCAACTATGGAGCTGAAACAATTTATCCACAACTTTTTTGTTAATAATTTCATCCATTTTTCAAAGAAAGACACAGCTTCTTTCCTTCGTATCTTTGTATTTTGGACTGTTGATTGGACAAAACAAACTATTTAAAGATGCCCTTTTGGAGTCTAGGGAATAATAATGGAAAATTTCCCACATTCTCTGACAATAAAACTTTAAACCCAAACTAAAATCTGCCTGTTTCTGAACCATATGTTTACAATTTGCCATTCTAGAGCAAAAGAAAAGAAAAGGGTTAATTGGAATACAAAGCTGCTTTTTATTTTAAAAATAAAAACAAATAAAAGGCAATCATTAAAGATCAAAAGTATAGCTCACATGTGGAAATAAATATCATCAGTATGCTTCCTCCTCATCCGAATGAGGAGATATTTTTCTGTGCTTTTACCATTTTTGCAAAATGTTTTTTTTTTTAATTAAAAGGTGCCCGTGTAGTCTGCTAAATGTAAAAAAAAGCAAACAAATTATTTTCAGTGTTGATTAATATGCAGATGCATTCTCAATGATCCAGTTTGTTTGGAACATAATGAAAAATATTAAATTGCAGTTTCCAAGGATTTAAAGTCACATCTCAAAATTTTCAATTTGCAACGATATAAAACAAAAGAAAGCATCTGCATGCAGGAGAAGCCGGAACATGGCAGATATTTGGCGTGTTTTTTTCTTGATAAGTGACTTGAAAGATGAAGTATCTGTTATTGGGCTGATGGATTCAGCGCTGATATGCATGTGTGTGAGACTGGAGAATACAAGGTGGTGTTTGTGTTTGGCTCCTCTCCGTCAGTGTGAGAACGTAGTAAACAGACCATTGTTTCCGTCAGTGTGACAGCAGCGGCCTGATTACTCGCACTGTTCTGATTCTGGCTGTGAGCCGAGGCTGAAGGCAGCTTCTGTCCTCAGCCGGAGCTGCAGCGATGCTAACAGCTCTACCACAAGCATTAGATAGACACTATGCGGTATGTTTCAAAAAATAATACTTCTGAGGTTTCTGCAGGTTAACATTGTATAAATTTGACTTTTACTTAAAAAGCTCCTGTAGTCCTGTACAAAAGGACCGTATTGTTGCTAAATGCTGTGAAAGCTGTGACATAAATAATTGATTTCAGCATTATGTCCCTTTTTTTATGCCCCAAATAATAACCTGTTATCATAATAACAATAAGTACATGTACTTACGGCTGAGCAATATGGAGAAAATAAGTATCAAGTATATTTTTGACCATATACTTCAGTGATTATGGTACGGTTGACTATTGGTGCCCTTGCTAAATATTTACACTATGAGATTTTTGATGACGAATCATCAGTAATCAGTAATGCAAATAACAGAACAGCTAGAACAGTCTGGTAAGTTTATAAAAAATGACATCAGTGTCATATCCCGATATGGTTCTGATATTAATATATTGCACAGCCCTACATGTTTTTTTTTTAATCCCAGCACATTTTCAACTTTTTAATCCATGTTGTTTAAAATATGACATCCAACTCGTCATATTTTTTTATAGGATGAAAACATGGTTAGATTTTAATCTGACACGGGACATGATCTAAAAGGCTTAAAAAAGCTTTTTTGATTTTGTCCCCATTTTAAGTAACAACATACTGAATTTAAAGTGAAATTTTTCCACCTAAATATATCCACCTGTATTACATGAACGTTTCTGCTCTGAGGACATAAACTCTCCAGTGCCGCAGCTTTGGGGTGAACGCCGGTGTTCAGCTGCAGGTCAGTATCACTGCGCTCCTCCGTGTGAACCTCCCCCTCAGTGTTTGTTTACAGCAGCAGGAAATGTGAATGGACAGTGTGACATTAGCGACCGAACGGGGTCCTGAGAAATAAACCGAGACGAGACAAAGAGCCGCGTGGACTCTGTGGCCTTTTTATACAAAAGCAGCAAAGCGCTTTGACGCTTTGAGATGTGTGTCACGTTGTACGGCAGACATTCCTGCACCGCCGCTGCTGTTGTCAAACAACCAGACTGTGGGAGGAGGGGAGGAGGGGAGGAGGACGGGGGAGGCTGCGGGGGGAGAAACCACTGCATTCACTCAAGTGTTGGTGAGGAAGAGGCCTCCAGTGAAGGGAAATGGAGGCTACGCCGAGCAGCAAAGCAAGCTCACGCTGCCCGTCTGCTACTCGCTCTCCCGTTTAACCCTTTCAAACCTGGATTGACGTCACTTTTCTTGTGCTGGGTTGTGACGCTCTCACCCTGAGCAAATTGGTTGGTTTTCTAAAAATCTATACTTAAAATTATTTTACAGAATAATAATTATTATTCTTATTTCTGTTTTTTTCAGGTCAGTTCTTTGTTTGTTTTTTTTGTCTTTTTTTTTTTTGTTACCTTTCACTTTTTTTGCACATTTTTTAAAGTTTCTCAACGTTTTTCCATGTTTTTGAAAAATAAAAAAAGGCCATTATACTCCGATTTCAAAGGGTAAAAACATGGTGCGGTTGAGGGAACGGCATCTACGTATGAGAAAGTAATTTTGGAGAACTTTTATAATGCAGTGTGAAACCAACATCGTTTTTTCAAAGTTGTTGGTTCACTTCCCACACTGATTATCTTCTGACTTCACCCTCAGTGTTTCCCAGCATTCACATGAATCAGGCTGCAGTCACATCCACAGGAATGTCTTCCCTCTGTTATCAGCTGCTTGTTTCTCTTTCTCCGAGGTCATGAAGTGTGTGTTTGTTCTGTGTTCACAACAAAGAGGAACAATACAAGAAGCCAACTCATTTCCTTGTTTGTGCAGGGGAGCAGCCATGAAAGCAGCTGTTTATGTTTTATAGCTGTTTTCCAGCCAGCCGACTCCTCCGACTCCAGCTGGAGACCTGCTGTTGTACGGCTGCAACAATTTTTTTAATTTTTTTATAAATAACCAAGTATTTTCTCTATTAATTGATTAATTGTGTGGTGTTTAAAAAACAGTGGAAAATTTTCATTTTAGATTTTCAGAGTCCCAAGGAGACGTTTTTAAAAGTCCAAAATGTTCAACTTACTCCAAAAAATACCAAAGATGAGCAAAAAACATCAGCAAAAGTTATAAATATTTCATAAGCTTTCGTTTGGTTTGCGATCACAGAAGAGTAAGAAGCTGCAAATGTTTTTTTTTTGTGACATTTGTTTGAAAAGTTACCAAAACAGTTAACCAATAATGGAAGTTGTTGGTAATTATTTTCCTGTTATTTGCTTGTTTTGTTTTTTTCATTCATTAAAGTAAAATGCAGATGCAGATATTGGCCCCAATAATCAGCCAGGCCGATAATCTGTCGACCCCTTCTCTCGATTATTAGGAAATAAGTTACAGCTGTTGATGAATCATTTTAGCTCAGCTTTGTTGTTGTAACATTAGCAAATTTGGAGGAAGTTTTGGTGTCATTTGGCTTCCTGTGAAGTTTCACTCTGTATGTCAGCGAGTCAGTTAGCTCGAAGCTAATCTGTGAACGCCTGGCTCTGCTCTGCAAACCCTGTTTCAGATCCCGGCGTGGAGATAATGCTTTTAACCCCGAGCTCACGTCACCAGTTGTGTTAACTGACCCGCGAGCTGATAAAGGCGGGGGAGAGAGGAGGAGAGAGGGGGGGAGAGAGGGAGAGAGGAGGAGAGAGGAGGAGAGAGGGAGAGAGAGGAGGAGAGAGGAGGAGAGGGAGGGGGGAGAGAGGAGGAGGAGGGGGAGAGGAGGAGAGGAGGAGGAGAGAGAGGGGTGTGTGGGGGTCACTGACTGTTGGAAGAGGAAAGAAGGCAAATGTTTCTGCACTTCAACATGTGGTTGTTTTTATGAAATAAAAGTGCTGATAACACAATTCTCTCTGTCTGTCCTCCCTTACATCTCTCTCTGCCTCCCCTCTCTCTCTTTCTCTTTCTCTTTCTCTTTCTCTCTTTCTCTCCCCCTCTCTCTCTCCCTCTCTTGCTCTCTCTCCCCCTCTCTCCCTCTCTCCCCCTCTCTCTCTCCCTCTCTCCCTCTCTCTCTCTCTCCCTCCCCCTCTCTCCCTCTCCCCCTCTCTCCCTCTCCCTCTCTCTCTCTCTCTCTCTCTCTCTCTCTCTCCCTCTCTCTCCCTCTCTCCCTCTCTCTCTCTCTCCCCCTCTCTCCCTATCTCCCCTCTCTCCTCTCTCCCTCTCTCCTCCTCTCTCCCTCCCTCCCTCTGCAGACGGCCTTAAGCTCCTTCTTCCAGGAGGCTAACATCCCCAGTCACCATCACCAGATGGTAAGTCCATTTGTTTCCTCTTGAAGACATTTTTTTTTTTTAAAAAAGGCATGTGCGTCTAAACGGAGGCTGACTGGCTGTTACTGGATGGTGGAGTGGATGAACCCACTGACCCGCTGGCTGCAGACACACAGCTGGGCTGTACACACACAGCAACACTCCCCGCAGTCAGAGCGAGCGAACACAGATCAGTGAAAGATTTTACAACACTGCTCCTAAAAACATAAAGAGATGTTTTATTAGAGCAGGTTATAAAGCGCTAAACTCACCTGCTCTACTTTTTGCTCTTTAGCTGCTGAGCTGACGGTGCGAGTCGATCTGTTTCTGTTGAGTGCTCTGAATTCCCAGGCCCTCTGAACTACCCACAAAACCCAAGCAAACACATTCCACAGTTTACACAGTCATGGAAAAACCTGGAAAAGTTGTGCAATTTGCAAATAGCAATTTCCGGGCCTGGGAAAGTTTGGGGAAATTATATATACTCTAAAAGTCTTGGACTTTTGTTTTGCAAACCTGTATAATAACACGTGTTCAAAGATTGTTCATGGATTGATATTTTTGTTGTTTTTGCAGTTTCCGGCTGAGACAAATGGTGTAGTTTGTTTTCTTTAAAAATCTCTTTTAAAGAATACATGCCATCAAAACCTGCAGGATGCCATTTTTTTTTAAATTGGGAGTAAAAAAAAAAAAAACACAAAATAAAGCGATATAAATTTGTGTGCCGCTCACCTACGGCCAAAATAAAAAGCGTGCTTAAAAAAATATATGCATATATGTTTTGATTTTTTTTTTTTTTTTAAATAATATGTATTTTGAAAAAATGATAGATAATAATAAGAAAGAAACAATGTTTGTTTCAGAGAATGTATGGTCTTTAAATTTGCCTTAAAAAGTCATGGAAATCTCTAGGTAATAATGTGTACGAATCCTGATTTTAATGTTTAAAATGTGAAGGCAGCTTTGGACTGGGACAAACTTTGGTTCTTCTGAACGTTTCTGTCTTTTGGGGTTAAATTTCTCATCCAGATTATAAAACTTCAGTTCATAGTCATTTAGCTTTTGGGCAGGAAACTCTGATCTCACTTAATTTGGGCTGAAACACATCATGGAGGGTGTGTCACGCTCTGATCACAGTTATATTAAAACAGCCTCTCTGCTGTAAGGAAGGGTGTGTGTGTGTCTGCAGCCATAATAGCTGTTTAATCTTTAATTGCAGCCTTCAAATGCAATAATTATGGGCTTACAAAGAGGATTCATTGGACAAAAGTGGGTCTGAATGAATGAAATAATTCTTCTGTGGCTGCGCAGACTTGCGTCACTGCGTACTTGGCCCCGTGCTGCTTATGCAACCCTGTTTCTTAACTGTGTGCAGGTCTGAATCTTCTCTCTCGGGGTTTGTCCGATTCAGATCATGCAGGAAGAGCATGCCGACATCTGCAGCCGTGTTTTGTTTTCAGTCTGTTTTCCTTCCCTCCTCCTCCTCCTCCTCCTCTTCCTCCTCCTCTCTGCTGTTGGTGTACGTGCCTGTTGGTCGCTCTGGGCGGAGCATGTTGTAGCTTGAGAGGGTGAAGAAGGAGGAAGTGTGTGTGTGTGAGAGAGGCAGCGGCTGGAGTTTGTTATTATTTTGGGTGCAGTACGGTGACATCATCTCGCCCAAGGCTCTGGTGTGTGTGTGTGTGTGTGTGTGTGTGTGTGTGTGTGTGTGTGTGTGTGTGTGTGTGTGTGTGTGTGTGTGTGTGTGTGTGTGTGTGTGTGTGTGCGTGCGTGCGTGCGGAGTTGTACAAAGCTGTACAGCTGTAGAGGCCTGAGAGAAGGAGTAAAGCAGCTCATGGTGAGCATCAACTGCGAGCTCCTCCTCCTCCTCCTCCTCCTCCTACGCTCAAGCTGTCCCAACATGGCTCCACGATGCCCTGAGGGCCGTGAGCATGGACGGGAAAGAAGTTAGTGTTGCAGCAATGATTATACTTTAATGAAAGATTAACTCCATCTGCTGTCGACAAGTTGTCGACTCTGTCAGACACAGAGGAGAAGGAGAAGACAGAGAGGAGGCTCCGAACAAACAGAGCTTATTGTCTGATCGCTAACTGTCGATGAACTGTTTCCTAAAAACGACTGTTGGTGGATGAGATCAGACTGAGTCAAGCTGCTTTATTTATAACACATCTGAGACATCAAACACATCCAGTCACAATAAAAACAGCAGATGTGAAGACAAAACTGTGGTGGTGAATATTACACAGATGATAAAAACTTAAAAAACAGCCCTGTAGAGAAAAGGGGAACTTTTGCTGTGAGTTCAGGCTCTGAAGGTCATCGGCTTGATAAAAAACTTGTTCTGTGGCATGTTGGTCACGCATGAGGCTCGTGTGCAGAAGGAATACCATTGTGTAACCTGTGTGTGTGCGTGCGTGTGTGTGTGTGTGGCGTGACAGTGTCATCAAAGGTGTTTTTGTTTCTAATGTACACAGAGTTGCAGCCTGAACACCGGCGCTCCCCGAGGAGCCGCGCAGGAATGTTTCTGTTAATATTTCATCCTCAAAGCAATGAGTCACATGTTCTGTTGTGTGTTCATGTAGCAGACAGTTTGTTTACAATAACGTCAGATCCAGATGCTGTCACTCACGTTGTGATTCAGTTTGACTGATGACATTTTACTGACGGAGCGCGTCAGCAGTCTGTGGGAAAACACATCTACTGAGACATGTTGATCATATTTCACACATGACTGTTTCCCCAGACAACAAAACCTGAAGGACATGGGTCACGCTTTGCTGTACATTTGCAAGAGAGTGAAAGCAAATTTGGGCCCTCTGGTTTCTAAAAGGTGGCATTGGAATTAAAGTCCCCACAGTCACAGATTCTATCAAAATGATAGACAAATGAAAGAATTGGTCCCAAAACAAAAGTAAAGTGCGAGTCACTGAATATGATAGAAACAAAATGAATGGCCAAAGAAGAATCACACTTCAAACAAATTCAACTCAGATGTCCTCTCAAAACAAAAAATACAGAAAGCCAACTGAAGGTGTTGACTCTCTGGAGACAAACAACCAACTGAGAAAAGCCAACCTCCCTATAAAACCTCCCAGCTGGCTGATAACTGGAACTCAGGAGAACATCACAGGTGCACCCAATAACTGCTGATTAGCAAGGAGACCTGGGACAGGATTTTGGATCTCTATGCATCTCTGACCAGAACATGAGCTAATTATTAGTTTGATTTGTGGTTTTCTGTTTTGATAACATTTCAGAGGAAACACTGAACATCTGCCATGTTCAGTAATATTATATCATGGTGTATTGGTGCAAAATGTCAACAGTTTCACCACATGTAGAAATTCAGCTGCACCAAAACTTCTCATCAAGCCCCAAACTGATTTAAAATAATCTTAATCTGCTTTGTTAATTTGAGCCCCAAAAATGTGCCTTTATGCAAAACTTGTTTTTTAGATACACCTGCATAGAAATCCAATAAATCCTACTTTTATGGTTATTAAGGATGATAATTTAAAAAAAAAAACACACACAATAATGAAAAAATAAACATCTCTTTTACACAGAATGATGTTTTTTCCTTTTATCTAATAATTGCTTTTTTCCTAGTAAAATACCCTTCTCGGCACACAGGAAATGAATAATTAAATTTGAGTTTTTTAATTAAACCTGTTACAATCACTGCTACACACTGCTTCATCCTGAGGAGTTACCAGTTAAACGATGCTCCAAAGGCTTTTCCACCTAGCAGAAATCAAGCACTTACTTCATAATATTCAAACTCTAAACTCTTGTCAAACTATCAGTGCTCTTCTAAAGATAAAACTGTTCGGTTTTTTTGGTAAACCAGCAACTTGAGATAAACTTAGTTAATCTCACAGGAAACTGAAGCATCGCTGCAAGTTCAGATGGATAGAAAAGATTAATAACTTCAAAAACTTTCAAATAAAACATGAAAAAACAACATAAACATCTGTAAAGTGCACTGAGACAAAAACAGCTTGAATATAAAAATGACACTTTGGGTGATGGAGGCTGGTGGAGAGAGTGTCTTGTGTTAGCAGCATGAAATTCAGTTATTACGCTTAAAGCAGCAAAACAAAGTGTCTCATAGAGTGGTGTAGGAGGTAAACAGTTGAGTGTGTGTGTGTGTGTGTGTGTTTGTTTACACATAACTGAGTGTGTTTGCTCTAAATATAGCGCCCTCCCTCCTGCTGCACAGCTGAGAGGACCCCTCCTCTATTTCTGTCTGCTACCTGATCTGTGTGTGTGTGTGTGTGTGTGTGTGTGTGTGTGTGTGTGTGTGTGTGTGTGTGTGCGTATGTAAATTGCACTTTAATTGATGTTCTCACTGAGGACGTTTGGCATTTAGCAGCGTGTCACACACAGATCACAACTGTCCACAGTTGGATTTTAAAGGAGATCTGTGAGTTTTCGGTCCCGCTGTCAAAAACATTCACATGGTGCTTCTTCTAAAGCCAATTACAACGTGTTTAGACTTGATGTGCAACAAAAAAAAAAGAAATCAATAAATAAAATAGGAATTTTGTATTCATACCGGGACATGTTTAAAACCTTGTTTTCATTTGGCAAAATATATCACACTGCTCAATGCATACTATTAGATATTTATCTAATTAAAATACAGTCTGAAGTCACAGAAGAATAACACCAAACTAACATATTTTTGGAGATTTAGTTCTACAGATGTGTTATGAAGGATTTTCAGTATGAAAATCCTTTAAAGCATTGGTTTCCAATCTGTGGGTCCTGACCCCCACTGTGGATCACCTAAGCCTTATTGGGGGTCACATGGTCTTCTTGATTTTAAGGGGTGTAAGAAGTAAAGTAAATTAAATCATTATTTTTAATGTTTATAATACTATTTAAGATATAAACTTTAAAAAAAAACAACCACAAAGATAAAGGAGAAATACTGAATTTTGAAAATAATTATTATTGAAAATAATTATTATTTGATAATAATATATTTAAGTATATATGATTTTTGCCTGATGAATGTCCAGTTACTAAAATTATCTTAATTATCGTAATTCTTCCCTCTCCTACGCACCTGTTTGGAAATAGATCTGCAAAATGTTCGCTTGCACTGGCATGTATTACTTATAAAATAAAAAAATATGTATTACAGACAGAGAACTGCATATAAGAAAAGACTAAAAATATCAGGAAAACTACATATCTGATGCAATATCCACAAGAAACAGTTTCATCAGGATTCATCAAATGCAGGCGTTTTACACAAACCTGGTGGGGAAACGCTGTTCAGAGGATTTCTCAACAGGAATTCTGTTCCCTGCTCTGAAACAGAGTTTATGACGGTTTTATCTTGCGAAATAGAATTTGAGAAATAATAACTAGAGAAATAATTTACAGCTCCTAAATAAATAAATAAAACACTGATCTTGGACTGGTGACCTCAGTATTTCTAAAATCCTGACAGCAGCCTGCATCAGCGAGGGATTGTTCTCCTCTGACGAACGCTGTTTCTGACAGATGAATTCAGTTACTATAGCAACGGGTTTTGTTCACAAATTCAATAAAGACATGTTTTAGATTTGCTGCTACTCTGACTTACACCTTTCAAAGGCCTCTTCTCCATGGCAACTGTGGCTGGGGCTCATGGGTATTGTAGTATTTGGAGCTGTCCATTGAATTGGCAAATAAAAGCTGAATTCTCAGGAGTTGAAATTAGGGGTCCACTGCTATGGTTTTTCAGGGCCAATACTGATACCGATTTTTAGTGGTTAAAGAGACCGATAGCCGGTATTTGGAACCAATATGCATTTACAATAAAAATGACAATATTTTTTTCGTAATTTAAAATTTGGAATATAAATGCCTTTAACAAATGTGTAGTCAAAACTGAACCTTTCAACATCATGTACAGCAAGTTCCCTGCAACTTTGTTTATAGTTAAGTAAAAATATAAATAAAAAATGAATTAATAAAAATAGCTCCCTGAAGTTTTACAAAATAAAAGCTCTTCCCATGCTGACTCTTTCTCTGCATGTATTGCCGCATCACAATGTATTGTATTGTGATACCGACTTTTTCATCAGTTCATTTTATTGGCGATCATTAAATAAAACACAGATACAGATGTTCGGCAAAATCCCAAAAATCCGCCCTGATAATCGGCCAGGCTGATAATCCGTCAACCTTTAATCAGGAGATTGAGGTATCTGTGTTCAGTAACATCGATGTGATTTTTAAAAAAGCTTTAAATTACTTCCTGTTAACTTCCCTTCTGTTGTGTTGGTCCCACAGATGTGTACTCCCAGAAACACTCCCGCCACACCGCCCAACTTCCCCGACGCCATCACCATGTTCTCCAAGCTGCGGGCGTCTGAGTGCGGTTCCAGCGCCGGCAGCGGCCCCTCACAGGCATCCATGGCCTGCTCCCCCCCTGCCCCCTCCTCCACGTCGGGTTTCGGCTCCTTCTGGGCCTCCTCGCCGCCCAGCCACCAGCCGGCCTGGCTTCCCCCGTCGTCGCCCACCGGCCACCACATGCACCACCACTACCACCACCACATGCAACAGACTCCCATGTGGCCCCCAGTCTCTCAGCAGAGCGGCTCCCAGCAGCCCCCCGTTGTATCGGCGCTCCACGGCCAGAGATGAGATGAGGCGGCGAGGGAGGCCGGTTCGAGTGTAGCCAAATGAATCTGTTTCAGGAGGATGGGGGGGGGGGTCAGGAGGGGAGGAGGATCACGTGTGGAATGAGAGGAAATGCAAAAAGACAAAGATACTGTTTTCCTCTCTTGTTTTTCTAAACTGAAGACGAGCTCAGCGGGAGACTCTTCCTCGCCGTCTTCATCACAAAGTCACCCAAGCCGAGGAAGAACCTGGAAGCTCTCCGATGATAACACTGAGACGCGAAGTCTCTGCAGAAACTTCTCTTCATCGTCAATGCAAAACAAGCCCAGCAGAGCACTCTCTGAGGATAGGAGCCATGTGATCTTTTTTGTTGTTGTTTTTTTTAAAAGAAACTCTTCTTCTTTCAGAGGGTTCAGAAATAATCTGGCAGGAAGTCGGCAATAACCAGCAGATAAACAAACAAAGGTGGCTGAAATGGCCTGAGAGCACGGAGCATGTGTACAGTGTGAACAGGATTATAGATGTGTGTTAATGCGGAGCCACGAGGCAGAGTTTCACTGACGACCACAGAACGGCTCCACGCACTGAAACTCGACTCCGGCTGGGTTACACGCCATCGTACCACAGAGGCACAACAGTTGGTGCATATCATGCATTATTACCATTACATCTGTGTCACAGAGCAGATTTACCACAGAAATAAACACACGGTGATCCCTGAAAATCCCCGAAGGTTGTTTAAAAACATTCACCTCCATCTGCATGAGAAAATATTTCGTCTGCTGCACATTAAGAAAGAATATTAATTATTCTGTCATCCTCTGTCCCCTTTTAAACGCTCAATTTGTATAACATAAAAAACAAGAGTCGAAATTTAGCCTCTCTTTTACTTGCTCCTGTTACGATTATGCAGTTTCTAATTCAGCATTTCTGTAATCTGAAAAAAACAAGTCAGTGGAGTTTACTTTCTGTTTTCTAAGACAAATCAGCTTTTTCCGCAAAGTTTGTATTAGAAACAAAATAAAACTTTGTGAGCACAAAAAAAGACAGCTCCCATGAAAATGTGCCAGCACAGTCTGTGGGCTTATGGGAAACATAGTCTGTTAAAGGCTGTTAAAAAAAGGAAATTCTGAATAAATTATGATATTATGTAATTTTTCTTCTTCCAAAGCTGAATTTTTTTGCAAATGACAGTTTAAGTTGTGGTTTCACAACTGTCAGCTCTCAATTTTTATTACACTGATTTCATTTTATATTTTATACAAAACTTAGGGACTGCTTGTTATTTATGAAAGGGGAGAGGGCTGCAAAAAGGGGAATTCTTTTTTTTTGAATTGGCTTAGGGGAGGGACATTTAACTTTAAATGGTCGTATTTAAAATAAAAATAAAAAATTATATACTCTCAGAACCCCCAAACAAGAGTGAGTTTAAAGGTGTGTTTTCTTTAAAAATCTCCCAAATCACACCATTTATCACAGCCAGAAACTGTGAAATATGATGATTTGTAGTGAAGGGGGGTCATAAATTTGTCACTCAGTGAGGCTCAAGGAAAAGTATTTGTAGCTCCAGACAGGGTCACGATACGAGAAAACCAAAAGTCACACCCCAGCCACTGCCCTTCTCTGATAAATAAACTACAGTCCCTTAGATGTTTTGTTGTGTCGCACAAGAAGAGCAAAGACATATTTCTGACTACCTGGATAGAAAATACAGACGCAAGTTTGGAAAACCTTTATGCTGCAGCAGACGGAATATTTTTTTCATCCAGATGGACAATTAAGTGTTTACTGATCCTGTAAATCCCTTCAGAGCTGCAGGAAGTGTTAAAGCTACAGTAGGTAACTTGAAAAAAGTGTCATATATCATATACTATATCCTGACAGTAGTACATGACAGTTAATCTCAGACTCCTCGTAGTGCTCCTAATGGCATTTCCAAGACTCCTCTGGGCTGCGATTAGTTGTTTTTTTAGTCAGGATTTTTGCCTCACCTAAACAAAAACAACCAATCAGCACCCTAAGAAGTCTAGCAAATGCAAAAAGGAGCACTATGAGGAGATTATCTGTCTCATGTACTACTGTCAGGAAATAGTGACAGTTTCAAGAAATATGAACAAAAGTTTTAAGTTATCTACTGTAGCTTTAAGAGTTTCCGATAATAGACGAGAGGCACATGTTGGTCAATGTGTCAAAAAAAGGTGAATGAAGATGAATTGCAAAGTATAAATCAGATCAATAAGTTTAGTAGAACGGCAATATTTTGAAAACTTGAGGAGCTGCCACATTTAGGATGCAAGTTTTTGTTATGAATTATTTCAGCCTGACGGTCAGAGACTTAAGACAACATGTTGGAAGGTAGTTTTTAATTTTCCCGACTGAAGAAAACCTCATGAAGAGTCGGCGTCAGATTGTTTTTTCTGTTTATTGATAATGAGGCAGTTTTGTAAATAAAGCCAAAAGATTTCAGTCACGCTGATGAACTCACAAAAACGCACATTTTAATTTGACGGGCTGCCGGTACCTCTGCCATGTCTCTGTGTGTCTGTGGGGGGGTTTTAGAGGCCAACTCAGTGATTTTCCACACAACCTTTCAGACGCTCAACCACTCCTACCTCTTGTCTGTGTGAATGGGAGAGGCCCCACATGTGCTCTGAATGTATTCTCTGCTGCAGACACAGACAGGATCAGAGGGTTTAAACAAGTACAAACCGCTGCCCAAGAATTTACAGCAGAGCTCGGCGTGCGGCTGAAATCTGTGCTCACACCTGAATTCAGCCCAGAGCCCTGAGTGACTTTTTGCGGATTCACGAAAAAACCTCAAAGAGACTCTGTTTGTTCACACGCTTACAGAAAAAAAAATCACCAGTAGATTAGTTTCAAGTGTTGATATCGAAAAAAAGTCACTTCGCGAGAAAGAGGAAGCAGTTATTGTCGAAATCAGGGAGCGACGAGATGCAGAGAGAAAGAAAAAAAAAACAAAACGGATTTTTGTTCCTCACGGCGTCACACAGACAATCAACTGTTTCCTCTGTTTCTGTATAATTTTCCTCTTTTATTTGTTTCACACCGGCTCACTTTGAGTCCGTCTCTGGGAGGTCGGGCTTCACGATCAAAGCTGTTATTTTCCCGTCAATAGATTGCTCAAATACACTGTTCAAATCCAAAAACATGATAAGATTATATGTTAACTCCTGATACAGAAATGAATGAAAGGATCTGTGACGTAAAGGAAAAATCCCTCCTGAAACACTATAATAACAGCTGCTGGTGGTGTGTTTTACACCTCTGGACTCATTTTTTTTTTTCTCTTCTGTAAATCTTTCACATTCTTGGGTAATATTTTGACTAAATGGAACCAGTCAGCATACAGACATGTTTACCTCCCTTTCTCTGGGTAATTTTCCTTCTTTAAAAGGAGTTTTTGCAGGTTTAATAATATAGATACTTTACATTTTTTTATATTTTCTGAATGCAACCCAGACAGTTTTACATTTTCTCATTATTCTTTGTCAGTTGCGGTTTTTGCAGACTGTTGGAGCTTTCTGTGGTAAAATAATCCATCACAGTGAACATTAGCATTTCAGCATCATTGAGACTGACTGCATTTCCAGTTTTGATTGATTTGAAAAGACTACATTAGTTTCTTCATAGGGGTGTAGTCACAAGTTTCATCACAATGCAATGTAATAGTTATTTGAACAATAAATATTTGCTGATATCACAAAGTCTGCTATGATATGATTCTGATTAGATTATATTCAGGGGCGTGCGATCAATATGAGACCATATCAGTACATTTCCTAACCGTCTTGTTCTTGGCTGCCTACCATTGTCCCATTGTCTGCCTGGCACTGTTTGAATGTTCAGGAAGGAAGTTTGCGCGGACAGAGATGATGACACACTGGTACCATGGGAATTTCAAAATAAAGGCGTATCTTAGAGATGACTGTATGCATTGATGTTTTCGATTTTCATTGATTAAACTAGATTGCTGATAACTGATCAATATATGGATCCAAATCGATGCATCGTTACATTCCTATTTCATTATCAATTAATCTGCCCATTTCTCAAATTATCAATTCATCGCGTTTTGTAAAATATCAGTGAACAGAAAAACAAACTGTCCACAAATACAAAAGAGTTTACTATTGTGTAAAAGCAGCAAAGTAAGGTGCTTATGTACAGTTTTTAGGTACTTGATTATTTTTATTTTACGCTACTTTTCAGCTCCACTACAGTTCAGATTTCAAATATTAAAAGTTTAAATTCAGCTACAACGTAAACATGCTGCTTACAGGTTCATGCATCAGTAAGTTTTGGTACTCTATGTACATGTTGTGTCTAATATTTCTATTCTTTGATGCAAGTTAATATAAATGATGCAGACTTTATGTTCACTGTGATGGATTACACGACTCCAGAAATGAGTCTGCAGGTCTGTTTTTATGCCTCATTAAAAAGAATGAAAGTCAAGGCTAAGATGTTTTCATGGAGGAGTTTGATGACCCGAGGGTGGATTTT
Organism: Plectropomus leopardus; assembly: GCF_026936395.1. Classification (NCBI taxonomy): domain Eukaryota; kingdom Metazoa; phylum Chordata; class Actinopteri; order Perciformes; family Serranidae; genus Plectropomus; species Plectropomus leopardus. The sequence goes on from NC_142193.1 coordinate 5,875,808, forward strand.
TCCTTTAAATCAGACAGTTTGTGGACGAGTTGAGGCGGATGTTGAATGTCTGAAATGTGCTGAACTCCTGACTGATGAGTTTTGGTGACGGGACGTGTCGTCTGCTGTTGTGTTTAATGAACGAGTTGCATGTTTGGGAGGTTTGGGGGAGGACAGGAGAGTCTTTGTACAGGCTTCCTGCGGGGTGGATTACTGGCTTAGCTCCGTTATGGAGCTCCATGTAGACGCGTACTGTGACTATGGAGATTTTGAATCTGTATCCAGTAAAATCCAGCTGATGTGTCCCAACCACCCTGAAGATTTTACAAACTGGGTGTTTTTTTTAACCTCCTGTTCAACTTTTATTTTGCTCTCACCAAGTGGATGACGGTATTTTTTTTCTCTAATCCATGGCTCTTTTATAGAGATTTCTCTCAAGTACTTTATGTTCATTTCCTCTGTTGAAATTTGTATTTATATGTTTAATAAAACAAGGTATGATCTGCTACTTGGCTTCGTCTCTCACTGCTGACAACATTTCATCACACTTGTTGTAGTTTTTCCTGTCAGGGCTGAGGGACAGTTGAGAAAGCAGAAAAACTACAAGTTTACTCGTCTTTGCATAAGTGAGAATGAAAGTTTGAGGAAGGATGTGGTCGGAGCTGAGCTGCTGTTTCTCATCAGTGGATGTGTGTTCGACCCGAGAGGCCTAACATGACCCGACTGCTTTAAAGAGGAAGTGCAGAGTTACGTTCAATGACAGAAGGCAAAAGAGACTGATGAGCTGCTGCTAAAAACGTTTTGTGACAGCGTGTAATGAATCATGGAGCTTCAAAGTGCCACAGACATGACTGAAGATAATATTTAGACCTGTTACAGGAGTAGAAGCACCATTAAATAGATATTCATGTTCAAATACTGTACAATTAAGTTAAACTCCTAGTACAAGTACAGAAATATTATCAGCAAAATGGACACAAATAAAAGTACTTGTTGTGGATGATGCTTGCTATATACATTGTTTTTTTTAGCACGGATGATGCTTGATGTAATTGTCCACTTTATAAACTTAATCTTCAAAAACCTGTCTTATTAAGACATTTTTGTCCTGAAAACCTTTGTGCAGAAAGAGTTCTTAAACCAGCTTTTTAATAACTAAAATATTTAAAACTAAAACTGGTTTTGTCAGTTTAATTTCTCCACTTAACTCCTCAGTTGGTTTCGTTTCAATAACAGTTCAAAGGATCAATATTTCACTTAAAATCAATGATTGAAGTTCAAAAATTTATTAAAAAAAAAAACAAAAAAAAACCCCAAACTTAATTTCTTCTTATCTCTCCCATTAATCATCTCACGACCCCTCAGATTTATCTGGTGACTTTGGAGGGGCCCGACCCTTAGGTTGGGAACCACTGGACTAAACTAGCTAACGATGCTTCAGTATTAATTAATAATTATTGATACTTGTACTTAAGTAAAGATCTGTGTACTTCTACCAGTCATAGACATGTGAAATGTGACACGTGGCTCCAACTTCACCCTGATTTACGGCCAAAAGGTCATCAGACAACGGATCTTGGATTCTCATCTGAACTAGCATCCTTATTTTAGAAAATATAATTCAAGATTTTGCTTCTTTTACATGAGTTTTGTTTAAATTTTTTTGAAACCTTTTTACTGGATAAATCATATATAAATTACAAGTAACTAAAGTTGTCATATAAATGTAGTGGAGTAAAAGTGACAATATTTGCCTCTGAGATACAGTGGAGTAGAAGTACAAAGTGGCATGAAAAAGAACAAGTGCGTCATAATTAAGTAGAACACTTGAGTAAATGTACTTTCTACCTCTCAAATAAAATACTTGAGAATGAGGGAGTGTGCCAAGACATCAACCACAGACTTCAAAAGTGACATAAAACCAAATTCTTGAATGACAGGAAATAATCTGGAGCATGTTGCGACCGCACTTCAAAGTACCGTTCTCCCCTCCCTTCATCTTTCCTCGTCAGTGAGTCCTTCCTGCTCTCCGCCTGCTGTTTCTGTGAACAGGATGTACACTTCTGTAGCTGCCGGTAGTGATGATGTGTTTCCCCCGTATGATGCAACACCCGGGTTCTTGACCCCCTGCTGCACAATGCTGACAGTTACAGTGAACAACACATGGGGGAGTTTTATTACTGTGGCTGCCTAAATATGTGTGCTGTTTAGTGTTTATGTGAGCAGCCAACTGTGTCTTCTCTGCAGCATGTGGCTTAACATTTATAATTATAAACATTTATAAATAGATAAGTAATAAGAATTAATAATAAATACACTTCAGTGTGGTGTTCCATAAAGTAATAATAACAGCATTTAATACTGATGCTGAAAGATTTGATGTTTGCTGTCACGATTATTTTGTGTCCCACTGATTGGAAGAATTCTTTGGAGCAGCAGAAAGTGATGAAATGAAGATAAAAAGAAACCAAACAGACCTCACAGTGCTGCACCCAGTGTTTGACAAATGATTTATGGGACATTTAGAGCAAAAAAAGGGTTACAACAATAAACAAATGAATTAAATGAAGATAAAAAAAGGATGAAAGCAGAGTACCTCTTATCTGCAGGAGTTAATTACGTATGAAAAAGAGTGGAGTGCTGAGTGTCGCCCCCTATAGGTTGAGTGGCTCGTCAGCATGAGGCTCTGTGTTGCTCTCTGCCGCTGCTGAAGCCGGAGTGACGGAGCTCTGAGATGTGCAGCCCAGTGCTGATACAGGCCAGTCCCGCCCCGAGCTGCTGGAGGCTGGACACACACAGCAGGAGAGGAGGGGGAGAGGGAGATCAGGTGAGACGTAGGAGTGTGTGTGTGTGTGTGTGTGTGTGTGTGTGTGTGTGTGTGTGTGTGTGTGTGTGTGTGTGTGTGTGTGTGTGTGTGATGTGTGTGATGTGAGAACCTTCACACTTTTTTAATATAACATAAAATGCTTTTCTAAACATAATAATTCAATGCTTTGGTTTGATTTGATGTTTTTATATTTATGTTTTTTGTTTTGTATACTCTTAAAGGTCTAGAATATAGGATTACAATAATGAAAACATAGTTGAATGAATATGAATATGATAATATAATAATTTCTGCCAACAGATGCCTCAAAATTGTACACACTGGACATTTAGTACTTGAAAATTTTAAGGAAAAATAAAAGACTGTCTGTTTCTCCATTACTTTCATCCACACTTAAAAATATCCACAACTTATAGGTGAATTAAAATTTGTGTAAAGACATTCATTTTCCCCTAAGAGACATTTTTGGACAACTCTGTGTCCACTTTAGTCTTAAAACAAGACAAATGAAGTTTGCCAGTTTATCACACTAACACTAACAGCTGAATAAATATTAATTGTGCAAACTGTTCGTTAACTAAGAAAATTATACATGTTTTAATGTGCATCAATTCCTTTTAATATTTGAATGTTTTTCCTTCATTTTCATATTGTTACTTATGTGTTTATTGGGAAACTTTCAAACACTGCAGAGCTCTTCTCATTTTAAAAGACATGTCTTACATAGTTTTTAAAAAACTTTAAAAAATGTATTGTAAATACTTTCATTTTGATATTTATGATTTTGACTTTTGCAGTACCTGTATTTTCTTTTGCATTTTTCTTACTATGTTGTTATGCACCAAAATACCAAGGCAAATCCCTTGTATCTGAAAACCTACTTGGCGATAAACCTCACATTGGTGACACCAGTTCCCACTATCGTCAATGTTGAGCTCAGACGGTCAAAAGTTAAGGTGAGCTCGGCCATCTTGATCTTTTGTTTTGAATGTGCATTGATCAGTTCAGAAAAGTGACTTGTTCAGCAATAACTGAACTGGGTATGTAATGTGTGCGTGTGTGTGCGCGTGTGTGTGTGTGCGTGTGTGTGTGCTTGCCTGCCTGTGTGCATGTGTGAGACTCACCTGAGCGGCTGCACTGGGTGCTCTTGGCACTGTTGGGGTGATGAGAAACCTCTGGAGAAGCGGCAGGTTTGTGGGACAGCGAGCACTTGGCTTTGTCTTTAGTTTTGCACATGCCTGCAGCCATCAGAGGAACATGTGACAAAGGGTTAACAACTACGACCACAAACCCCACCAGCTGTGTCTTACCTTGACATTTTTAGCTCTCACCTAAAATACACTGTAAGGCATTTGTTCTCATGAGTCATGTTCAACAGTTCAGTGCAGGAAGAGACTCTGAGAGCTTCAGCAGGTGTGAAATTACTTCTGCGTGTTTCGCATAAACCACCCAGGCTTTGAGTTTTGTCATTTCCAGGGCCGAAAGAGCCACTGACACATCTAAAGCTGCTAACAAGTCATTTAATAATAATGCTCAGGAGACACTATTTTGCATGCATTGTTTGTGTACCTGTACATTGCTGTGACTACCAAAGTTTCAAACACATAAAAAGTGGAAATTTACCGTCTTTGGTGGAGATTGTAGGTAGTTTAGTTTCTGTATTTTTGGTGGCAGGTGCGTTCAGGCGACCTTTGTAAATATGCCCGTCCAGTCCGATGATATCAACCTCCTCTGTCTAAACAGTCAACACACACACACACACACACACACACACACACACACACACACACACACAGAAAGGGAGCAGTTAATGGTTAGGATACAGCTGGCAACATCCAAAGAGACACTCTATTTGGTGACTTTATTTGGATAGACCACTTTCAGATAGTTTAAGAGTATTTGTGACAGCAGCTGATTAATCGAGATTCATCTGTTTCGCTTTGTCTGTAGATGTTCAACAAACTATCTGTTTTATATATATTATGTGAGTATAGGTGCCAGCTGAGAAGATACAAACATTTTCTCAGATTTAGAGAGACTTTAGTTGAAGCTGTTGTGTGAATAGTTCAACAACTGATTAATAAATGCTATCACCGATTCTTGCTGTATACTGGAATGTTACATCAGAATAAAAAGGTGTATCTGTCACACCTGAATCACGCCGTCAACCTCTGTCTGGGTGTGGTGCTTCATGGACTGCAGGCCGGTGCGTCGCTGGCTGGCTGAGGTGACTGTGTGACTCCCCCCGCAGCTCCGCGACACCGCCAGGTGACTGTAATCTGTCATCTCAGAGATCCGCTCGCTGCTCGCTCAGAGAGAAAAACGTCACCACATGAGAACAGAGAAACTGTGAGTCTGCAGCTTCTCCTTTTTAAAGTTTGCTCATGTCGAGCTTTAAATTGGAACAAGACAAAGGAGAAGATCATAAACTGCTGTTTTACGTTTCTGCTATTTATATGCAAATATTAAAACGTTAGGTCTTTGTCAATGGTTTCTGGTCAGTGCTTTTATTGTTGTAGATGCTATTTCTCATGCTCTCAATATATACCCATCTTATTATTTTCTTTTTCAAGCCCTAATTTCATCAAACAAGATGAATATTAAAGGTACAGGTGGGCAATCAAATATTTCTTTTATTTAATTAATTTATTTTTTAATATTTTTTTCCTTTTGATTATTATTATAATTATATTTAATATTATTATTATTATTATTATTGTTGAATTAATTTATCTTTTTATGTTTATTTATTTATGATTTAAATACATATTACTATGATTCTGCATCTTAAAAATGTAGCCCCCCCTCTTTTCGTGTGTGGACTTCAAATGAACCCCACCTGTGGGATTTCTTTGTGATATTGCTAAATGTACATGCTGAAAAAAGGGCGTCTGGCCTGAAACATCAGTGTGGCAATAAAAAAATGCTATAGTTGGAGAGCTGTCCTGATCTTGACCACATTGATAAAACATTTCCCTGTCTCCATCATTATAAAAGTGGGTTAGGGTGGTTCTGTAACAGACATTGTTATGCTGAAGGAAGACCATCACTACCAGCAGACTGAGAGTTATGTTTAACTTCAGTGTTTACTGGAAATTACTGGACTGTAACTTAATTGTAAACAGACTTTTCACTACATGAACATCTCTCTCTCTGTGTCATGAGGCCCCTTTCACAGGAGTGTTAAATCATAGATTTAAGAGCTCTAAAAGGTAATAAAATCACTGAAGATTGTATTAAATCACCTGTTTTCCCCTTAAGACACTGTCCAAAGTAGACTTAAACATCAGTAACACAAACTCTCCCGATGTCCTGTCCTGTCCCTGACTCACTGGTTCTGGATCACTGTGTCAGAGCTGCAGGCCCTGTCGCAGTGTGTCACCTGCCTCTGCACGCTCTCTATCTGCCTGCTCATCATAGTGTAGCTCCTCTGAAGCTGCTCCTTTCTCCTGCCAGAGCTAGCCACCTCGAAGTTGTGGCGGTTGGTCCCTGGTTTCAGGCTGAGGGGACAAATCAACCTTACAAAATATCAGCTGATGAAAAACTAACAGATGCTCTGAATTCTGAGGGATGAGACTATGTACAAAGTTTCTAGACTTTTTACTCTCCTCTTTATTTGAGTGAATTACTGAAAGCGTTTCAGACTGTTGTGCCACCTGCTGGTGAACAGAGGGCACATGCGCTAAAGTGAGAGGACGTGAACTAACTGCAGGTGACTCCTCTGATCTCACCTCCTGTAGTGCTGTCGGAATTGCTCCAGGGCGTACACAGTGAATGGCCTGATGGACTTGTGCGAGGGGAATCCAGGAGTGGAAGGCAGCTTCACCAAATGCCTTTCACTGCCACAAACACACACAAGTACATGAGTTTAGAGATAGAGATATTTAAGGGTATCGCAATCATTTTATTTAGTAATCTGAGGAATAATAATAAAATAAACAAAAAACACTGTAAATACAACTAGAAAATGTCTTCAACTTTGTCTTGTGTGTAAATCTAACAATAGAAATTATGACAACTTGGGAAGTGTTGACTCACTGTGCGGGGGTGTGCATGACAACAGGTCGGTCACAGGAAAGGCAGTGAAATCTGTCCACCAGCTGTCTGTAAATAAACATAGCTGACTTAACACAGGTCTTGATTGTCACAATATGTAACGCCAGTGCGAATGTGTGAGATGGACACGGCAGAACTGACTCCTTATAAGACTGTATGATAACAACACTTACATTTTCACTATGAAGACTAATCAAATAAGTAAAAATAACACCTGAGTGTCCGCTAGAATTCAGAGGAGCATTCGAGCTGTTGTACACTTTTTAGTGTTAAAAAGGAAAACAAACTTGACTAATGCTGAAAATCTAAAATTTGAAAAAAATTAGTTATATTCCATCTGTTTAGCAGACCCTGAGGGACACAGAACTGATACACAGCTGACTGGTGAAGCTAACACTGACCTGCTTACATTACCTGTTTAGAGTGAAGAATAAAAGAGGAAATATGGAACATGGTTGACATATCTGACCTGACATTTGATTCAAAAAATGTCTGATAATGATGTCAATTCACAAAAATAATACAATAAACCTCACATAACAAAACATTATGCTAATAACATTTGACTAACTTATCTAATAATATAGGTTAGTTTATGTAATAAAACTCACTTTAAACTGTATGAATTCTGTGAACTAACTTTTCTACGTGTATGCAGACAGTTGATTGCTTGATTGAATGCTGCAACAGATGTTTCCCAGCTAAGATATTTTTAAAGTTTTAATGGTGCTACCTGATTTATTGATCACTAGTTTGAAACCAGCTAGTAGTTATGCATTCATTCAGAACTAACAGATGTGGTGATGGATTTGTGAGTAAAAGCTTAAAACTTTCACTCCACAAGCTCCAGAGTAAATCAGTGATGAGTGATGTGGCCTCATACTTTCTGATACCGGCAGCGTCCTCGTGCTCTGGAGCTCCCTGAGCCTGCAGCTTCTCGTGGATGTTCTTCCAGCGATCTTCAAGCTGCTTCTTCACAGAGTCCAACTCAATCCTGTTCAGCTGCAGTCGGACATCACGTCACAGATAATCACAGATCCAACCCTCTCATCTGTCACTGAGATGTCTCAGTTTGACACAGTGCTTCTCAACATTATTTACCTTGCATTCCATCTCAGTGGAGAGTTTGTCGATGACTTTGTGCCAGTCCTGCTCCTGGCCCGTCACCTTGTTCAGCAACTCGTGGAACATGGCGTTGAGATGCTCGGTTGCAGAGTCAAACTGCAGACGACTCACTTTGCTCTCCAGAGCAGATTTGTCTGCTTTCTTCGAGTGTAAAGACAGAACAAGAAGTTCAGGATGAGCAGGATTTAAAAAGACGGGCAGACCCCTTGTTATCTTACTTACGATTTCACTCTCAACCATCTGCTTATCGGCCTTCTTCTCCTCCAGCTCCTCTGTCGTCTTGTACAGCTCCTGCGGACACACAAGCAGTAAGATCAGAAAAAAAGTGTTTCCAGTACACAAAGAAGTTCATTTTTTCAGTGTTTCCTTTGTCTTTTTTTATTATTGTAAATCACTGGAAAGGTTTGCTTCTTTAAGACTACAACAAGAAGATATTGCTTTTTCTTAATGAGTGAAAAACCAAAAAGACTGTGAACCACTGATATTCATTAAAGAGTAGACTGATGTATTAAATAGAGTTTATGCATATCTTCAGTATCCATATCAATTTATTATAACAAGCACTGTGTTGAAGATAATAAAAGTATGTAATGTAAATTGTTTCAGCTTATATAATTACTGTCAAACCAATTATTTGGACATTTTGTGTCATGGTGGAACAATGAAAATACAAACAAGGAAAAATGCTGACAGCTTTTTGTTTGTTTACCTCTATATGGCTCTGTTTCAGTCTGTTGTCTTCGTCCAGACATCTGGCAGTTTCGTGCAGCTTTTCACACTCAGCTTGAAGCTGCAGGATTGCCTTCTGCACGTCGTTCACCAGCTCAACGTTCTAAAACACACACACATATACACACATAATTTTTCACATACAATCATATTAAAATATAGAGAAGCTCGCCATCAGTTGGCTGGAAGTGATGAAGTGTTGCATCCCTTCATGTGCCATTAATCAACTGTCACTGGAAAGAACAGGACCTCGCCTCCATGGAATGCATGCTGGGAAACGCTCTACGCAGTCTTACTGGGATGTAAAATGGATGACTAGAGCTAAAAGAGTTTGTGCATAATAGTGGTGAACACTAACAGAGCTTGTGGTAATTGTCTCCAGTGCAGAGCTCATTGTAGTGGTTTTGGTCGACCTTATCCTGACGGTAAATGTGGTGAATCAGCTCTGAGTCAGCACACATCTGCCTCTAGTGAACCAAACTGTCTACAGGTTTAGCTTGCCTCTACGTCCTGCAGTGTCCCTGCTCTGTCTCCAGCCTGCTGTTGGAGAAGTTTGTTCACAGTGTCCTGCAGCTGCTCATAATGCTGGAACAGAAGGCTGAGCTCCCTGCCAATGTTCACTGTGCTGATGGTGAAAGCTGATCCCTCTCTACTGTGACGGAGGCTCTGGCTATCATCGCTCTCATCCTGTCCAGCCTGGTACAGCTGAGAGGTCAAGGACTGCATCATGTCCTCCAACTTGCCTCGCAGGTCGTCCAGCTGAGGTCAGAGGGCAGAGAACTGAGATCAGACTGATATATGTAGGTTAGATACTGGGCTTTTGTTAAAAACTTTAAACATGCTGATGTGACTGATTTGATGGCTTGTAACTCAAATTAATTGGAGTTCAGCAGGCTGGAGATTCCACGCAGGACGGGTCTGTTTGGTCATTGTCAGACCAGTGTTACAAAAGCAATTCTACACCACATAAATGAAAGTTAAGTAACTGCAGCAGCAGTTTAACATATAGAAGTTTTATAGATATAGAGTTTTTACATTTTGTACCTGAACAACTTATTGACTAAAATGGAATATTTCCTATTCTTCATATCCAGAAACTGAACTCAACATTCAACTTCAACAAAACAGATATTTTGGCTACTTCGGAGCAGCAGAAATAAACCATGAACACAACATGTGACGTGTTATTTACCTTAAAAAGCTTGTGTGTTGAACTTACCAACAGCTGATAATCTCCATATTCAGCAGATACGCAGCAATTTGATCATTCATATGGAGTGGTCTTTGTGTTTACCTTTTGAATGTAAGTCTAAGATTTACTGTCCTTTGAGCTCTGTTTTTTTAGCTCTGTGTTCGCCAGCTTGTCTCTAACTGTGTCTGTCTGCTGTTTGCTGCTGAGCAGGTGGTGCACAGTGGAGTATGACAGCTTTTTTCACTATGAGAGCTGTGAGAACAGTACATTTGTGGGCCGGACAGATAAGCAATGAGCTTAAACACACTATAAGGCTCCGTTTGGCTAGAAGGAACCAAAAAGCTGGGTTGTAAATAAATGAGTTATAACTGCTTTAAGTTTTTTGAGTTGTTTTTTTCCCTTCATCTCTGTAGTAACTAGCAGGACAGTCCTGGAGGACACATGCTGGTAATCTGTACTAGTATTCAGCAGAAAATATGCTCCAAAAAAAGTCACAGATGCTTCAGATTTAAAATGTAAAATATAAAACAAAAAAACAAACATAGGTCTAAACTGCTGTTGCTGTTACTCGTCTTGCCTGTAAGTGGCGTAGGTTTGACTGAAACAGAATTACAGGTCCGACAGTGCTATCTGTGTGGTTCCACAGCAGCACTACAGTAGCAAGGCCTTAGCATTAAAGACCCTTTGTAACATGTCCCCCTGTCTGACCTGATCTTGTAGGTGTTGGTCTGTTATTCTCTCCACAAATAAAGCCTGTTTAGCCTTCAGCTGCTTCATGTCCTCCTCCAGCCTCTGCACACACTTCCTGCACATGATAGTGAAAGCACAGACCAACGTGTGAACTGATCTGAACACTCACTAAGAGCTAAAATATAACACAAAGTGATTGTGGATATACAGGAAACAAGTGAGGAGAGAGACTCAATATTCATGTGATGCTCACATAACAAAGAACAAACATCTCAAAGTCAACATGCGACATTTAAGTTAAACTTTTCATTCTGACAAATTAACTGCACTGATGATGGGTCACCATTTTCCTCTACTGAAGCACAAAGTATTTTATAAGTTAGAAAAAAATAAACCTGGAAAAAATCCATGTATATATTTCTACTAAAATAATTTCTTTCATAGCTGAATTTAAAACATTAGCTGAACAACCACTACTGTGTTCTTCTAAACTCTGTTGCATCTTTCCTGCCTGCTTAAAGTTCTAATCTCTGCTATGATTAATATTCTTTATTAACATGGTTTTCCCACATAAAAAGTGTCAAAAACTTTCAACAGGGTCTAGAGGAAGATGTACTCTTTCTCCTACTGCTCTGCTAGACTGAGTGGTATAAGAGCAATACGCATCAAGATGACTAGTGTTAGCGTTAGAGGAAATATTGGAAGGGTTCAGACACGTTTGAGCCTCAGTCAGGCCCTGACTCAGATGAGGACGCTTGAATCTAAGTTTTTAATTATTAAGTGTAATAAGTAATAAGAAAAACTCAGTTTTGAGTTTAGGGGATTTATGTTGTGAGGAAAAAAAATTGTAATGAGTTTTAATTAGCTGTGGTTGATTGTTGGCTGTTATTGTAGACATATATATTCCCAGACTGATTCTTTGCCCTGTGTGTCGCCCCCTGTCTTTACCTGAGGTAGGACATTTGCTGTCTGAGCTCATTAGAGACTTTGCTGTGTGACTCCTCACTCCCTGAAGACGCCTCTGAGGTGGTTTCTCTGTCTTGGCTCATTACACTCATAAACATGTCCTCCAAATTGTCCAGCTTTGGACAGACACATTATATCAGTCCCGGAACAGACAGTAAGTGACACTGTTGAGTTTGTCTTGGAGCTGATGTTGAGTTTAAGAAAGCAGAGGGAATACCTTCTAAATTGTATTTTGCTGCCTCTAAAAAGTGTGCTGTTGTCTCTCACCCACCTTCTCCCGGTCGCTCGTCAGGCTGTTTATTAAAGCTCCCTGCTGGTTCAGTTGATCCATTAGGTTATTCAATGCATCCTGTGAATCTAAATGTACAATATGACATCATTAGCACAAGTCAAGGAGCTAAATTATCTCAAAACAAGACTTTATTTAATTTAGGATAAGGATTATGGTGTCCAAATGTGTCCACATTGCTACTAATAAAAATAATAATAATGTTACTACTACTACTAATAGTAATAATAACAACAACAATAATAATAAAAACAATAATGATAGTAATAATAATAACAATAATAATAATAATAATAATAATAACAACAGTATAATCTACCTACCCACACCTTTGATTAAAACAATGACAGCGACAACGTCTTTATGCTCAGTTAAGCTGACCAGCTGCTAGATGTAGCTTCACATTTACCCAGTTCAAAAAAGGTTTTGACACTCCTGTGCTATAGGGACAAACATTTTCTTGGTTACATATTGTAAGTTTTAGCTTTGCTAGTTTTAGCACTGGAGTTCAGAACAAATAAATTATTTTTGGGTAAATATTTGTTTTTAACTAGTGAGTCAAATTAAAAAAATTAAAAATGTGTCTTTTAAGATATATTTAGATTTGTATAAGATAGTTATACTTTCTGATTTAGTTGCCTTTTCGTATTTTAGACACCCAGGCCAAAAAAAAAGACTGACTTAAATTTGTTCATTTGCTGAATGAGAAGAAAGATTTTAGGGCCTTTAAAGTCAGTCAACTTACTACATGTAACTAAAGGGGCAGAACCAGGGAACATCAGATGACATAAAATTACCTTTATTATTGATGAGCTCTTTAAGGTGTGTCATCTGCAACTGGTCCACCTTTCCTTCTTCCAGTGCTGCAACACGAGCTTCAAGTTTGCTAAATCTCTCCCTCAGTTTGCCGATGTCCCTCAGGGCCTCTACCGTATCTGAGTAGCGCTCTACACTGCTGGCCTTTTGAGTCAGGGGCGTATTAGCAGCAGTCGAGTCTGTTTTAGCACGAGTCTGCTGCAGTGGCCCTGACAGGACTGAAGGAGCCCCTGTGGCTGTCCCAGTGTCCGTTGAAATCTGCGCAGAAATCATTGGAGCTGCTGGCTGGCCAGTATCTTCCACAGGATGGGGGGATGAGGGCGTGCTGGTATGAGAAGTTGCTGTTTTTTCAGCTGTAAAGTTGCTGTTGAAAGGTGTGTATGTGGCTTGATCATCAACTCCTGAATTGACACAGTCCTGTAAAAAAAAAGAGATATGTTGAAGGAGACCGTGACAATGCACAGGTTTCTGGGTCATTTAGGCCACTGTTGCCTTAATAGATTTATCTAATCTAAGTGTGCTTTCATAAGTCTGATGATGGTTAAAATCAAAGATAAGAAATATTCAGTAAAGTGAATTTGTGTGCAGCCATAAAATTAAGTTTCTAAGTGAAAATGATATGCTTTTCAGCTTTTATGGATAAAGACTTTGTAAGGTACTTCATGGTCTAATAAAAACATGGTCAAAATCTGTGTCATAAGGTAAAAATAAAGATAAAGACAACTTAATTTATCCCAAAAGGGCAATTCTGTTTACAGTCGACCAATCGCATAAAACAGTAAAGACAGTATAAAACACACACAATCAACAGCAGCATTCAAACATAGGCATGTCTGTGCGACAGATTTACAGATGGACAACCTGAGCATAGCAGCAACAACACACAGATCACTACATGGGCAAAAATACCCAGCCATAAAGCGACCCTACACATACAGCGATGAATAAAATAAATAAATTCATAAACCATGCTGCTCTCTAGATTTACCGCACTGACTCTTATGACCATTATTCATCTGTCAGATTGTGTGACGACTGTTTGTGAATAATAGCACTACAATGTAAATAGAAAAAGGTATATGAGAGCAGAGTCATTCATCTCTTGTGATGTTGTTATGTAATGTTGTTTGTTGTTTTGGTACCACAGGTCTTCCAACAATCATTCATTTTTGTTTGGCCTCCATCATTTTGCTTTGTGTGTACATGTGCTTGTTTCCCTAAATCTTAATAAAAATGGTGCTTATGAAATGTCACACTGGCCAGTGTATACTGTTTCATTACATGTCATATTTTAGTGAAAGTCAAGGCTAAGAAACAGCTGCTCTGTAAACAGCTGTAGTCTTTTAAAATAAGGTATTTTGGATGATGATTTGTGATTTCTGATGCAAACTCAGGGCAGATCAGGGGTTTCCTATCCCAGTCTGGCGCTGAGAGCACTCTGAATACCACCTTTGGATCTCACCTTCTGCAGGTTTTCTCTGTTGCCGAGCAGAGCCGACTGCATGATGTCCCAGGTCACACACTGACTCAGCTCATCTGCAACTGGATACTTTGGAAATTTTTCCCTTAGCGATCTCTGTCACAGCGACAACATAAGAGATGAAACTTTAACAGGGTGTCTACATACATTTAGTGCATTTAAGGCCTTTTAAAGGTTTAACCACATATAAGACTAATTTTAAGGTAAGAGTGTGCACCTGTGCATATGTAGGTTTTATGTGGGACTGTAGTTGTTAGACTGAGTTAGTTTAATTTACGTTTCACCGACAAGAAAGTCCAAGTATAAAGTACAAAGACACTGTCAGGTTCAATGATAGGTTTAGAGATTTGTAACACCAGAAATATGGACGCAGAAGAGCCTGATTTATTTTGACAAAAAGAAATTAAAGGTGAATGACTGAAATCAGACAAAATGTTTTTGACAATTTTGACCCAAAAAATTCAAATTTAAGACTATTTAATGCCTTTTAAGGCCTAATATTTAAATAAAAAAAGTTTTTGAGGACCTACAGACACACTGTTTAATCAGCTCAGCTTATAGCAACAACTTTTATTTATTTTTTTATTAATTTAAAAACAAAGAGTTTATAATGTAACCCTATGCAGCGAACAGTTTTAACAATATGTTGATATTATATTGTCTTACCACAGTGTCCTCAAGAGCGTCCACCCGGTGGCAGCACTTCTCCACGTCAGAGACTGTCTCTGTTTGACCTGCATCAACCATCTGGACAGAGCAGAGAGAGAACAGCCTATTGCAGTGGGGAAACACCACTGTTTCAACTGTAAAACTGTCACCAAATTACAGTTGCTTCCTGTTGATGGAATAATTATTTTATCAGTATTCTCAGCAATTATCCATTTGGACAGTCTCACCTTCTGCTGGTGGTGGAGATCCTTCATCTCTTCCTTCATATTTTCTCTTTGGCTTTGGAGCTCCTGAAGGAGCTTCATGGCCTAAAACAGGCACATAAAAACAATCACTGGCTGTATAAAGTTTAAATTACTTTGTTCTTTGACATATATGATATCAAAAAACTTCTCGGTGCTCAGATTTGTGGCTATAATTACTCAGCTTGATCTCACTGAGGGATCAAATGACACTTTCAAAGCTTAAACTAAAGAAGTGTTTCAGGAATCTGCCTCATAGGAAACGTCCACCTGACCTTTGACCCCAATGAAAGCAGACAGACTTTCAACAGAAGCTGACAGAAGAGGATGAAGCACAGATGAGACAAATCAAGCTGTTACACTTGTTCCATGTGTGCTATCTCAGGCTATAATCTGCTCTTTAACCAGGATATTTAAATTTCCTGTGAGGCTGTCAGGGTGTTGGCAAAGTAAACAGGCGTATTTGTGTGTGTGTGTGTGTGTGTGTGTGTGTGTGTGTGTGTGTGTGTGTGTGTATATCACAACTGAAACAAAGGACATTCCTGAGCTGCATGTGAGGTGGTGTTTAACTTGTGTCAAATGTGCCCGGACATGAAGTGATGCATAGCGACCCCACAGAGCTTCACAGCCTTCATCAGCAGCCTGAATGACTAACAGCTTGTTAATAAATGACGTCACACTTTATGACAAACCATATATGGCCCGTTACCGACTGGGACGGTCCCATATTGTAAACATCTGATTTCAATATCTTCTTTCATTATAAATAGGTGTTATATAACTACTGTGAAAGAATCAAAACACTCAGTCCACAGAGAAATGCACACAGCCTGTGTTCAGAAACTGTGCCTCTAAACAAGTTGTCAGGACTTCTGTTGAACTGTGATGTCACAGTAGTACATTATATAAAGGTCAAAAGTGTTGCTACGGTGCCATTACAAGGCGGGTTCCCATCGACCTTCAAATTGTGCATACTGAAATTGCAAATATAAAATGCCACTAAACATGTCAATTTAAAAAATAGAGCTTTTACGATCACATGAGGTGGAATTTCAGGAGATGCCATAAAACGGTTGAGGTGGCAACAGTTTTGCCTCAAAACTACAATGGAAACACTTTTTTTCATTTTTATAGGTCACATGATGCTATGGCTATGTGCTTGTCTACTACAAGCAGTTTCCTGAAGCTCAAATTAAACTCAACAAAATAGTTTTTTGGTTTTAGTCCAAAACCCCAAAGTATTCCATTTATTATTATTGAAGACTAACAAGACCAATAAAAATTTATACTAAACAAAAATGTAAACGCAACACTTGTTTTTGCTCCCATTTTTTACAAGTTTAAGTTAATCATTCATTGAAAAAATATATTTCTCTTACGTTTTGGTCACAATCTAGTTAAAATCTGTGTTAATGAGCATTTTTACTTTTCCATGATAATCCATCCACTTGACAGGTTTGACATATTAATATGCTGATTAAACAGCATCATTAGTACACAGATATACATTGGGATGGTCATGATCAAAGGCCACTCTAAACATTTTTTTTTACCAGGGTCTTGATCTGACAACAGTCTGTCATCGTAGCCAATTTACAACTTATTGCCAAATTTACGGAAACGACATTGGAGACATCTTATGGTTGTGAAGTAAACATTCAGTTTTTGGGCAACAGCTCTGGTGGACATTCCCGCAGTCAGCATGACAACGGCACGCTCCCTCAAAACTATGGACATCTGTGGCATTGTGTTGTGATCAAACGGCACTTTAAGAGTGACCTTTTATTGTGACCATCCCATGACTCACCTGTGTAGTAATGATGCTGTTTAATCAGCACGTTGACCTGTCAGGTGGAAAGACTATCTCGAAAAAGGAAGAGTGATCAAATCCGCAACATAGATTTTAACAAATTTGTGACTAAACTTTGAGAGAAATACACAGTATGCATATAGTGCATGAAAAAAATCTTGGATTTTGAATTTAAACCTGTAAAAAAGGGAACAAAAGCTAAAGTTTTCATGAATGTATTTATATTTTTGTTCAGGGAATAAATGTTTGAAATTTTTACTTCTAATAATTGACTTTAACAAATAGCACGACGAAAATAGCAGCTTCTTTTCTGTCAAATGACTATATGATTATGTGACTACTCATTTAAGGTCGAAACAGGTGCATACATTATGCTAACTGAGTGATGGAAATATGAATTATTTTTTCAACATTATTAGAAACAGACTAAAACCGAAATGAACTGGAATTGGAAAATAATGAGACCATTAAAAATAAGTCAATAATAAATAATTCAATAAATCCTTTCTAACACTCCTGGATCCGACCCAAAAACTAATCATTTGTTTCTTGGCGTGAAGCCCAACTTCCCACCAAGTTATTCATTTAAGCTTTAAAAAGACAGTTTACTTATAAAACGTCAGACAGGACTTCCTGGGCAGTAGTTATAATTCAGTAAAGTAGCTTCACGTTTCATCTTAGTTACTCTTTAAGCTGTGGCCTCAGTTTGATAAGTCAGCCATTAACTGGAGCTGACTGTTGGTGCACTTTGATCAACAAACGTCACTCGGCTGTTCTCACAGAGTCCCATCAGCCACCACGGGGGGATCCACAGCCAAACACACGTTTTATGAGAACACTTCCTCTGACAGGTTAATAGGTGACCCCTGGCACACGGCCTGACCCCTCTGACATGTGGCATACACTGCAGTTATGCTACAGACAGGCGCTGCTCCGCCTTCAGAGGGGAAGACACTGGTGGATGAGGGCACGCCGGGTCACCTCACCATAGTTTAGTCAGCGGATACGGCAGCTGACCCCGATGATGCCCACAGAGGACATGAATGATTCAGACGGGCTTCTGAAAGACGGAGCATCACCTGCACCTGCCCGATGTCCTGCTTTTCACCTGAGAGCTATTCATCCCCTGACAAACAGAGTCATCTCTGCGGGGGACTAATTACCCTCCATCACACAGCGGGAGCAGGGGAGAGAGAGAGGATGAGATCAGGAGAGAGACAGGAAAAACATGATGACAAGTCTGGACAAAGTCCCAAAAAACACCTCTGGTTTTCTTCTCCGATCAAATTCGTATCATTTCTTTTCTTCCCTGTAATTCTTGGCTGCTTTAAGATAAAAGCTCAGCATTTATGTAACGATGAAAATCCTCACCTCTCTCTACCCCTCTTTAAGAAGTGGCCTGACAGAAACCTGAACGGAGACACGCAGAGGTCATTTGAGATGTCAGGGTGGCGCCCATCTCCTATTGTCCTCTTCTCTGTCATCAGCAGCTTAATACTACGCTGAAATGTTCACCACCGTCCACCAGATACAGAAGAATAAAAGAAGAGGAAGACTATGCTGCCGCCTTGGACTTAGACGTCTGTCAGTGATTCAAGGAAATTCTATTTAACCAAAAAAACCATGGAGCAGGACGACGATGGATTACAACGATAAATTACAATTTAAAAATGCTGCTGTCCTGCTCAATCTGAGTCAACATTTCATATCATACTGCACCTCTCCAGATCAGTGATGTCACAGCAGGCGTCTCATCATCTGACAGACTTAAAACACCTGTTGTGACATCAGTACTTGGGGTGTGCTTTTTACACTAGAAAAAGTAAAGTAAAAACAACTATTAAAATACATTTGATGCACGCAAAAAAGAAATCAAACTGGACCTTATTAAGATATTTAATTGTGCAGAGAACAACGTCACAGACAGCTCTAGAATTAATAACGATTGATAATATGAACACAATTATCCTCCCACACACAGGAAATGTATAACCTCTGTTTTCTGCTCTAATAATCCTAAAACCCTGGCTGGCTTCACATTTCATTTTTAAAGTTCTGTGTCTTAATAATACAGTAAAAGTATGATCTATGTTGGCGGAAGTAATAAGATCAGTTTGTTAGGAAAAAATAATAATAGTACTTAAAATTCTCCATTATTAGAAATCCTGCAGTTAAAATGTCACTTCAGCAAAGTTAAAATGTCCCTTCAGTAGGCAAAAGTTAAAGCACTCATTATCCTGAAAACCCCTCTGTGAGTTTTACACTATAACATTATTGTATTATTATTATTATTAATACATTAAAGGAACAAGACTGAGGGGAATTTACTGCCACCTACGGGTGAGGATTGCAGATTGCAACCTGTCTTTCCAAAAAAAAAAAAAAAAACAGACCAGGAGATTTAAACAGGTAAAACAGTGAATAAAGCAGTTTCACATTTCAAATCAGTTTTTGTCTTTTCAGCATGAGAGAGGCTGCTAGCCCAGCACCTACTACTGTGTGTTCACCTTTTTTTCTGATTATTTAAGATCCAGAAGCTTTCACCTGGAGCCAGATTATCCACGGAGGTCTTTTCCTCTCCAAAACAAGCTGACCAGGTGAATTTATACTGGTAAATACACTAAATAAATCAGTTTTATGTTAAAAAAAATTGTGTTTTTCAGATACTCTTTTTGCAGAAGAGCTCTTGGATGGTGCAAAAATGCAAATGTCCCAGAGTCAATGTTTGGTTTGTCCGTATTGGGGTACTGTGGAAACATGGACGACATGGTCGACTTGGTGGACTTTGAAGAAGAGGACCCCCTCCCTTTAGATAGAAACAGGTCTTTTTAATGTAGCAAAAATAGGACAAATCTTAATTTCAGGTGATTAGAAAACATCAAATTTCACTTCTGCCAATATATCCCCCTCAATCCTTCACACTGAGCCTTAGTTTAGTTAGTTTTCTATTACAGCTGTGGTGGAAAGAAGTATGAAGTACATTTTCTCAAACACTGTAACATTTTGAGGAACTTGTGTAATTCCATTTTCTTCTACTTTATGCTTCTATTTTACTATATTTCAGAAGGAAATACTGTTTTTACTCTATCATATTTATCTGACAGCTTCAGTTACTTACTTTGCAAATTACTAATATGAAATATGATCAACAAACAAATGGTGATGTATTATTGTATATTAAAATAAAATCTTATTTATACCCAGGGGAAAATTCACAACACACTTACAAAAACATAGCGTAATTAAAATGAGCTCCACCTTACCAACTGCAACATTAAGGGCATGAACACATTCATGCATAAATAATCAAATAATATAATTAAATGGAGTCTGGTAGGGGCCATTCTACATAATGAGTACTTTTACATTTAGTACTTTAACTATATTTTGATACCAATACATTTTTTGTACTTTTATGTCAGTAAAATTTTGAATGCAGCACTTTTGGTTGTAACATAGTATTTATACACTGCGGTATTGCTACTTTTACTTAAGTAATATCTGAGCACTTCTTTCAGCACAGAATTACAATCCATCATAAAATTGCCGTAAAAAAATAAATGTAGTGAAGTAAAAGGATAAAAGTGTTTCCCCAGAATATCTAATGGTGTATAACTATAAAGTAGCATAAATGAAAATGATAAGCATAGTACTTGAGTAAAGGCACGTATTGCTGGCTATATTCCACTACTGTATATAATATTGTTAATCTATCTAATTTGAAAATAAAATAAAGTTACATTTGCCATTATAGAAGTTTGTTTGTTTTAGAATTCCGAGGAAAAAATTTTTTTTTTGTAAAACAAATATTAAAATAGCGACCGTTAGGGAATATAAAATGTATTTGGGTTAAATAAATATTTAATACACAAATTTGATGAGTAAAAGTTGTTATCTGTAAAATATTGGATGAGTCGTTGCTCTCACCTTGGACACGCTGTCCTCGCAGGTCTGGATGCGGGACTGGAGCCTCCACTGGCTGTCCGCCGTGTGGCCGGAGGAAGGGGTCGGAGACGAGACGGTGGTTGTCCGCTCCTGCTTCTCGGTGCCGGGCTGAGCCTCCTGCTGTGCCGCGGAGATGTCCCTTTGGTGTTTGTCCTCCAGAACATCGCCGGGAGGAGTGTCCCTCCACCGGGTCTTCACCTCACGGATATCCAGATGCCGGAGCAATGCGTGGAGCAGGGCGTGCAGGGCGCTGAAGTTGACCGCACCCTTCTCAGGTGTCCCGATAGATAAATTCAACAAGTCCAACAAGCTGATATTTACCTCCGACATTTTTTTGTTTTAGTGCGCGAGAGCACAAAAGTTTCTGTTAGCGTTACTGTTAGCTAGTTTATCAAACTTAAACTGTATTTTAGCTGACTAATTCCACCTGTGCCGACTTCTTCCTCGGTTAACAGCGAAAATATATCGGATAAAGTTTTTTTTTTTAAATGTATTTTTTGGTATTTGTCTACCGTTGTGAATCGTTACCGGCATCCCATCAGCAGCGTTAATCTCGGTGGCTGTTAGGAGACTGTTTTCATGTTCAAGAGAAAACAGCAACCGCAAACAGCACGGATCAACCGGAAACAAGGCGAATTACCCTTCACAGTAATGCTCTGACGACGACAAAAAAAAAAACTAAAATTAGAAAACTTAACTTAGAAATGCTTCAATTTTAGACACATTAATGTAGATAAGTACATAAATGTCATATAGGCTATGGTGCGTTTTGCCTTGATTTTGATTCCTTACACAAACCTGTCCTTAACTTCACTTATTTAAACAAAACTAAAATTAAATAAATAAATAAATAAATAAATAAATAAATAAACAACAACAATAATAATAATAATAATAATAATAATAATAATAATAATAATAATAATAATAATAATAATGAAATAAAATGCTGGATCAAAAATGTATGATGTTATTATGCAGACTTGGTAAATCCCATATTTTATTTTATTTTTTTAAAGGAGTTTCTTGATGTAGAGGGGCCCAAGTGTTTTCCATGTATTATTATTGTCTGTAAGGTTGAATTGCTGGAACCAATTTGAGATGTTTTCCCTGTTCTCTTCCTCTTAAAGTGCAGTTTTAAAAGCCCAGATCCCAGGACCACCATTTTTCAGTAAACTGCTTTTGAATGATTAAACATAATTTAATGATATAGGCCTAGTCAATCAATCAATTGATTTGTCACATGAAGTCATACAAGATGCAAATGGTATCATCTTCCTGACCTCAACAGAGAAAAAATGCAGTCATGGGATCTTTTATGATTCTTCCAGCCTTATTCTTGCAGAGCTTTTTTTTTTTTTTTTTTTTAAAATTTTTTTTGGGGGCTTTTTTGCCCTGGTTAAATATCCTGTAAACATGGTAGAACCCTGTCTATTTTATGTCCAGCTGAAAGAACCACTCTTTGCAATTTAGGGACTTTAATACTTTCTCAACCAATGGCCCCTTGTGAAAATCTCCCTCCAGTTAGGCTTTTATTTTCAATTTTTAACCGGATGTAGTATTAAGCATTTATTGTCACTTGGCGCCACCTCCCTCCGCAGTCCCACATTGGGATCCACGCAGCGTTACTGATCACTAGGCAACAACCGGAGATCATGCTGCGTTCACGGAAAGGGAAAATTATCTGATTTTCTGGAGATGTGTCGCATTAAAGAGACAACTTGTTATCAGATACTGACTGATTCTTTTGCGGTATCTGTGACAAATAAAAAATCTGTAGCCCTCGTGTGAAATTCCACTAAATGTCTTTTGTTTTTCAAGATAAACCTGCACGTTTTGCGTGTCCTTGTATTGTGGCCATCGCAAGGCGCACCTGCACTAATCATGCCGTTTAATCAGCATCTTGATACGCCGCACCTGTGAGAGGGACGGATGATCACGGACAGAGAGAAGTGCTCACTAACATGGAAGTTAACACTCTAGCGACCAAAATTTGATAGAAATAAGTTTTTTTGTGCCCAGAAAACTCTCAGTTCTTTACTACACTTAAATTCCATAGGCTAGATGTTAGTAAAAACAACTGTTGCTTTTGACACACACACACACACACACACACACATACAAACACACTTTATTTAAGATGTGATTTGTCCCTGTATTTTAACTTCTGCACCATGTTGGATTCTCTTTATTTTAACTTTTCTTTTTATCCATATTCATTGAATATTAACGAAGGGAGCCTGAGATCAAAGATTTTCATTGTGAATGACTCTTCTCCGTATTTGATGTGCATATGACAATAGATCTCTTAAGACCTAAAAATATGTTTTGTTGTCAATCATTTTCTTTTATTGGGATTAAACGTAATAAATCATACTAAACGGTCAGAAAATTATTCATTTTTTTTTAATTTTTGAGGACGATTTAAAAGATACATTTTAATATTATTGTTAAAGGATAGAACCAAAAACTATATGGAAAAAGTAAATCTTTAAAATATTATTTTTATTGTGTAATACCCCTGCAAAAAGTTGCCTTAAAGTTGTTTTTTTATTTATTCCCTATCTTACTGTATTTTGTTAGTGGTTTTGTATTTGGTAATTATTGTCACATGAAAGCACATTATTGTCTGAATTCTTGGATATTTCCACAATATAGAAACTGTTGTAAACGGTAGCTGCTCCTGTCCTGTGGTGTCAAACCAAGGGCCTGATTTTCAAAAAAAAGAGATGTGTTATCTGATTAAAACATTAATTAAAGCTAACGGTATGGTTCTGTGGCTCATGCCACACAATATGGTAAAATTTTGATTTGTCCAGGTAAAGTACACAACTAATGTTCAAAATAATGTTTTATTGATAATAAAAACAAGCAAGCGAAAGTTCGGGTGTCACTCTTAATTACTACATTCAAGTATAAAATCCCCTTCATAGTACACATGCATTTCCCTTAATATCCTTGAGATTGATTGCATCCATTGCATTTGCAACACGAAACAAAACTTGAGCAAAACCCAACCCTTAATGTTTCATTTAGCAATAAATTAACCACAATAATGTGATGTAATTCATACACTGACACTTTAAACAAAAGAGAAATCGAAAACTACAGCATCTAAGATATAGTTCTTTGTGGCCATTTTTCACTACATTACATACAGCTGTCTGAAAAAGACAACATGTTTTCATATTTAGCACTGTGTTGGTTTGGCATCAGATCGGTTTTATGAGTGTAAGAACAGCAGTAATTTATAAAGAAATGAACTGAGTTTCCACAGCATTGCCAGCAGCTTTGTAAGGCTATAAAGGAAGCCAGTTGTGAGAAAGACTAAAATCTAAGTCCATGGTTTTGTTGTTTCGATGTTAGCAAGTTAAAGGGGCACTGCACTGATTTTACAAATCAAGATTAATTCACTCTTCATGGTTAGCTCTCTACAGCCTGTGAAAACAGTGAAAAGGACAGTTCAGCCCAAATTTTAAAAATACATTTTCCTCTTCCCTGTAGTGCCATTTATCAATCATGATTGTTCCTTCCTGCAGTTGGCAGGCATAGTTCAGTAGAAATAAAATCATTCCTACATAAAACTGCTCATAACAAGGTCTTATCTTGAGTAACTGGGTCATGATTTCTGAAATGCGACATCGCTATTGAGTTTTTCAATCATGTTTTTTGCCACTTTGAGCTCTACAAGCTGAGTGCCATATAGCTCCATTATATTGAAGAGAAGGCAGACATCTCTACGACCGATTACTCCAACACTCTGCAACTCACACCAAAACAATCAAGATGAATAAATATCACTGCAGGTAAGAGGAAAATATGTACTTATGATTCTGGGGTGAGCTGTCCCTTTAACATATATAAGGTCCATTATGGCTCAGTGTTATCTCAGCTTCAAATCATTAAAGGTGCCCTATGGAGTTTTTTGTAAACAGAAAAAAAACAACTTTTGAGAGACTTTTTAAGTATCTGAAATCCTGCATTGTTCACTTTCATGTTTACTAGCTAACAGCATTCTTTCTCATCACTTGTGTTTCTTCTTTGTTGGCACCTTTCTGCTCACGTAGAGTACATGATACAAAGTACTAATACTCTAATCATGGCCGAAAACTCCAGTGCACCTTTTACAGCAAAAGCTTGAGATTTACCAAGCAGGGAGGGTGTAACATAACACACTGTCAAGTTGCATTATGGGAATTGTAGGCACCAGCGTTTCTGGAGCTTGACTTTAGACTATGACCACTTTGAAATACGACACTTTTGAGTCCACCAACTTGAGCAATACTAAATAACAGACATGCCCCTTTAAGACAACTGCGATATTTTTAAACATTATCGCCAAAGTTTTTACAATTCATCCTGAGGGGAACCTGAATGTCTAAATCGAATTTCAATGATGAGATATGTACTCCAAACCAAATCAGTGGACCAACTTGACTTAACCTCTATAGCCAAACTGCCAGCCAAATTAAAAAAAAACACAAAAAATAAAAACGTTAAATTCCTCCCAGTTTACCATTTCTTCGTCTCTCTTCTTTTTTTTTTTTTTTGCCCTGGAAACATTCTCCATATAAGGAGTTGCAAAAAAATAGCAAATAAGAGAACAGGTCTGTTTTTTTCAATCCAAACAGCCTCTGTTAATTCCATTTGAACTAAACGATGTCATCCTCTTGTAATTATGAAATGTTTCCTGGAATGCAGAGTCAGCAGGATCTCATTACACCTAAACCAATTACATAGCACTTAGTGTATCACGAAGGAACGAGAAAAGAAGAAAAGCTGCATCACAGAGGAATGGAGGGTGAAAATTTCACACTCACAACCAAAATATGAAAAGTTTGGTGTCTTCATAACGTTTCCCTTTTAGCTACTTTGCTCCCACTTTGCTGTGTTGGCTTTAAATAAAAGTCAGATGACCAAAGCCGAAGAAGGCTCGGCAGGTAAATGACTTGCAGAATATCTGTCGTAAAATTTTATTTTAAAATTGTGATTACCTTGTGACTGGATTAGATGCACAGCACAGCTACTTCATGTAGAGTTTATCTCACTCAGCGTCCCAGCATTATAAAAGACATGTGGACCCAGGAGGGGGGGCTATTGTGTCAGTATTTCATTGTAATCAAGAATGAATTTTTTGCACATGGCATGCTTTTGTGAGTGCAAGAGACTTCACAAGAGAGTGAAAGAACTTTTAAAGGATAAGGCTGGCATTGTTCTACTTTTTTATATTCATTAAATCCCATTAAAGACCAAAATTAGCAATGTGTTTGTCTGTCTGTATATTCTGGCTTCCTGTTTGTAGCGTTCAGCTTTAAGCCCATTGGTTCCTACTAAAGGTATTTAAACACCTCAAAACTATAGAGTTTCATGTTTTAAAAAAAAGTAGCATTAAACTGCCAGTCTCTGTAGTTTTTAGTAAACAAAGAGAAGGAAATAGTGCATTTATTGGGGACTATTTTAAGCAGCGGATTAATCCACATTTGGTGCTCTAGTGATTATTTGTGGCAGCAGGATGGCATATGGGGAATTTAGTCAAAATAAACTTAAGTTTATTTTGACTAGAGTAATAAAAGTGTATGTAACTCAGTGCATTATTGTGGCTCTATGATATTTTTTTGGACAATGACAGGGCTATATGGCGCAAAGGAAGAAGATATATCAGGCTTTGATTCGCATAATTAATTGTGTATTTTGGTCTTAATGGGACTTTGTGACATGAAATATATAGAATGCTGCCAGACTTAAACGTAAAGTCAGTTCATGCAGTTGGAGCAGCTGCAGCCAATGAAAACATGCCGTTGGGGAGATTTTTGTCTTAAAACCTGCAGCTGATTCCCGATAAAGTCAGTGTTATTTCTTATGATCTCTTCACACAGGCACTAGCAGTGGGGCCAATTACCCCTCTTTATATCACTGTAAACAGGCCTCAAATCATAAGTATTTTTTATGTGATTAACTCTATTCATCATTCCTCAAATAAGTCTGATTTAAGTATATTTTTGGTTCAGATTCATTTTGAATGTATGCGCACAAAACCTAAGAAAAGAGGCCAGGAATGAACCGAAATGAGGTATATGTTGTGCTCACACAGTACCTCCTAATGGCTTTTAATTCAGGTACAGATTAATGTTGAGATCAGTGTTTGGTTCCTGCAGCCACTAACAGGCTTCGTACAGACCAGTTGTAAGAAAATAAACATACCACAGTGTCAGCCTCTGTTTGCAGAGGCTGGGATACGTTCATCATCATCATCATCATCATCATCATCATCATCATCATCATCATCATCGCTGGATGATTCTTCCAGCCGTGAAGAGATTAACATCTCTAGCTCCTCATCCCCACCAGACATTAGTCAGATGCTGTCGTAGTCTGACTCTCGCCTGTTGGACTCAGCCATCCACTCGGCCCAAAAGAAGGTGATGGTGCCCAGAAAACCCACCACGA
This sequence comes from Plectropomus leopardus, assembly GCF_026936395.1. Classification (NCBI taxonomy): domain Eukaryota; kingdom Metazoa; phylum Chordata; class Actinopteri; order Perciformes; family Serranidae; genus Plectropomus; species Plectropomus leopardus. Next base: position 5,903,070 of record NC_142193.1, read on the forward strand.
CCAGGATGAGCAGCTGCCAGTGCAGCAGCAGGTAGTTACTGTAGAAGAAGGCCAGCGCGGCCATGATGGACTGTAGAGGAAATAAAACATGTTCAAACTGTAAAACTAAGTGGAGAAATCTGAAGTAAAAGTCATATAAATGGTACTAAGACGAGAGACACATATAAAGACTTCATTTTCGAAGTCTCAAAAAAAAAATCATCATTGTGGCCCTAAAACTTCATATGTCATATGTTACAGTTGTATTTCAAATGTCTTCTTCCACAATTTCTAACTTCTTTCAATCTATCGTCACAGTGAACTGCATTTGAAGCTCACCTGTATGAACTTGAAGGTGGCGAAGGCGGGGGCGCTGTTGTCGTGGAACGTGAAGCCGATGATGCTGAGGAGCTGAGTGTTGAAGCAGCTGTCACCCAAACCGAGCAGGAAGCTGCAGAACAACGCCACGCCGACACTGAGCCACACAACACACAAACAGTGACGTTAAAAAAGACATCGCGTTATCCAGTCACAAATTAAGAGATCCAAAACAAGCAGGTCTTATTGTGCATCAAACTACATCTGGATCTAAATGTTTAATAAAGCCAACTCAAACAATCTCGGCTGGTTTAAGAACCGCTTGTTCCTGAAACGCAGACCTGAGACATCCAGCACAGACAAATTAGTTCACAAAATTAGAAATTCAGAAAAACAAAATTGTAATGTTCAGTAACAGCACACGTTAGACTTCTAAGAAAAATATAACAGGGGAAAAAAAGTGCAAAGACAACTTTAAGCAGCACTGAGCTGAAACTTTGACACAAGTACAGATGAACTAAACACTTTGAACTCCTCTATGAGCTTCTTTTTATACAAGATGTAAAATAAGAAACATTTCAACTATGAAGTATTATTCAGTACTCTAGGTCAAATATTTTATAGGAAGAAAATACGACTTAGTTAGTTCAAGAGACAAAACAGCCTTCACATGATAGAATTATTGTTTGAATTGCTGTCTGCTCTGTCTGTATCACAAATAAACATAATTCTATGTGTGTGTTTGTTACCACAATAGCATCACAACTGTGCAAGATGCAGTCATGAAACTCCACAGGTGTGTACTTAGTTGACAAAGGCCAAGTTTTTTGATTGGATCTGGGCCATGGAAATAGCATATTTAGACTTGTGACTTCAACAGTGAATTTAACATCACATAAGCTGAATACTGTACAGGCCAAGACAAAATAGGATAAATTTGACATGAACTGTAAACTGACTCATGTTCACAGTACAAAAAGGAAAGAGGAACTTTGAGAAAGCAGTGTGTCAGCCTGACAGACTGACTGTAAGACTGGATTAGACTGAAATCAGCCTGATCAGGACTGTTCTGGTCTGGAGGGGTACATTCCCACCAGTCATTTAAACTTTGTAGAACAGAATTTTAAAACCATGCTCTAGACATCTTAATTTGCAACCATTTGTCTAATTAGTTCAGACATAAAATAAAATAAATAATCCTGAGTTACTGAAGTGAGCCTGGTCTAACTGACATACTGACTTACTAACTGTCTTACTTCAGGAAATACTCAGTTTGAGCGGAGCCCCTCACTGTGGTGTTTGTACCTGGGGGTGATGTAAGCCTTCAGATCTGTCCCTGCCTCCGGGGCTATTGGTGCATCGCTGGCGATGTTGAGGAAAATCAAATAAAAAGCAACATAGTGGGTGATGAGCCCCAGCAGCACCACTGGGTTCCTCCCAAAGCGGCTGCACTTGTTCAGCATCCCAAACACACCTCCTCCTGGCAGGACGGAGCAGAGGGGGGAAGGAAATAGATTATTAGCTGCTGCGTGATATTCATCAGGTCGTTTCCTCATTCTCTCTGTACTGCTTTCATGTGACAAACTGCATCATCAACACTGACAGGGAACATTTTACCACACAACGGATACTTCTACTTCAAGTATGTTTTAAAGGCAGGATTTTTACTTGTAGTACAGTATTTTCACACTTCTACTGAAGAAACCGATCTGAATACTTCTTCGATTAGTTTCAGAAATACAGTGAAGAAGGGACCCAGAAGACTCACCTAAAATCTCGCCTATGCCGATGCAGATGCCAGAGATGCCGATTAAACTCTTTGCATCTTGGCCGAACCGCGTCATGGCACCGATGCACGTCCCGTACACCCCGCTGTAGAAAGTGAGCTCCAGGCCTGACAGAGCAGACAGAGCAGAACACATGAATCCAGACTTGCTAATAAATCTTTCACACCTGAACACACCGTTCTCTTTTTTCACTCACCTGTGTATCCTGTGGAGAAGCTCAGCAGCAGCATCTCTTTGGTGCCGAACATTTTAAATGCTTTCACTGCAAAAGAAACGTCCAGGTTGATGTTATTATGCAAGGGTTAAAAGCTTATGAAGAGGATGTAGTTTTATTAAAAGCTTACCAAAAGCATCCAGAGCTTGTGACATGAGGCTCGGCTGAGGTGGGCTGAGAAGAGGAGGACAAAAGCTGATATAGATGATACAACTGCATGGATTTTTTTTTTGTCTAAAAGCTCCCTGTCCTTTGACCTTTCACAGCCTCATATTTTTTCTTGGACATATTCACCTTCCAGCTCATCCCTGAACTGGACTCGGTTGTCGTGGCAACTGAATCACAGCAGGTTGAAAGAGAAATGACGAAAAGAAAACAAAGGATAGCATTTACATTTAAAGGTCACCTGTCTCGTCCTGTTCCGAGATGAAAAAAATAGCATCTTTGCTCTGGGTGGAGATGACCCTAGCTCCAATCTGTCTTTAAAAAAAAACAAACCTCAAGGACATTTCCAGGATTTATTTTGTAGAAATCCTGTGAAATAGTGTGACTATTCCAGAAAAAAGGCTTAACAGGGGGCACTGTTAGACATATTGGGCCCCCCAGACAACAGCTCAACAGCGGTGATGAAATAAATATCTCCAATCAATGGTCAGTTCCAGGGTCCCTGTGCAGTAAATTATTTAGAAATCATCCCTTAAAGCTTTGCTACACTCAACAGATCTTGAATTCCACGAATTGGGAGCCACAGACCCAAAATATACTTAAGACAGAATGATCGTACCCCCTAGCAGCACATTTTACTCAACAGGGATGCTTTTCGAAGGACTTCAAGCTGTGGGAAACTCAGTAGAGCCTCCAGTAGGGGTGGTGAACATGGGCACATTTTTCTTTTTTTAAACAGACAAATATTTAGCCTGAGCTCAGCTTATCCTCATGGAAAGGGCCTAATTAGGATCCAGCTTGTTTAAACAGCACATTTAATAATTATGAAGTAGGCTTGGGGCAGGGTCGCAGTATACCAGAGTATTTAGAAATCCTGATTCATCATTAGAAATACAAACGCTCATGTTTCTATTAAACTGATATGGAGGAGCTGTACAGAGGCAATATATTTTATGTAGTGCACAGCATGTACCACCAGAGAACTGTCTGTACTGGTGGAACAGGCAGCTAAGCTTGGAAACATGAGCAGTACCAGTGGTGGGGATAACATTACAGGCAGAGATAGAGAGATTTCAGGAAAAATCCATCTCACATTTAACTCTGTGAATTCAGGATTTATTTTTGACCAACCCAGAGCTGGTGATTGTTGAAATAATGGACTACCTAACTCAACGTATAAGAACTCATTTATGTTAAACGTTCGAACCATGGATGGACAGAGCCTTCATCGAGGCAGTGTAGCATAGTTCAAGTGAGATCGAAAGTCATGATGTATTTACTGTCTCTGTCTAAAGGGACAAAATTACGACCTCCTTCACTATCCTTCACTAAACTTTTGACTCTGCCCTCTAGTGCCATCTATTGGCTGTATATCTGTCATCATAAAGGACGCATGGAAATATGAGGGCAGTGACGTTTACAATGTTTGAAACGGACAAATTCATTTCCAATGTAATGGGAGTAGAAATTAGTCTTCATAAGACTAACAGACAGTTTTGGATCAGTTTATTTTGTTTTTGTCTAGTTTGAATGTTTTATGATAGCTAACATGGCAATTAAGCTACTGAGTTTGCTGTAAGAGAGAAACTTTAACTCATAAGGAATAGCTGCATTTCTCTGTTTAATAAGGATAAAATGTGTAAGAATATCAACATTACTAAATGTAATGAAAAACTGTATCCTGTAACTCAACTTTTTGAATTTTGCATCATAGACATAGCCTTCACATTCTATACACTTCCGCTTTTATGCATCCACACCTGCGACACAAGAGGAAGTCTCACAGCATGTAAGACATAGATATGATAAATAGGAAATGACAAGGTGTGAAGTGGCTAGTTATCAGGGTGGTAAACTGTCAGCCAATTCAGACAGGACGCAACCCTTTGTTTCAGCTTCCTTAACCTTTTGTTTGACTTTCTCCATCCACATGCTGTACCAAAACTGTATATATACTTGGTGTATAGTTCTGTCTTGGCATCTCATGATCAGACCCCTGGTTGTGTAGATGCCTTTTTGTACAAAAGCTGCTTTAATAAAACCCGCACAGACATTTTGTGTTTTTTCCCTCTATTGGTCTCTCTTTGATAAATAGGTCTTTAATGACACTGACAATTTAACAGTTTATTTATTAGACTGAAAAAGATTAGAGACATAGTGAACTCACTGATCGAAGGGGATGAGTGGTATGAAAAAAAAATCTGTTGTTGTATGTCACTTACGAGTGATAAAGTTTGTCATGGCTTGTACGCAACATAGAGTGACAAAATACCATGCTTCCAGGCCTCATGCGAACCCCTCTAAAAACTCACCTTGCTGTGGAGCTGCTCTCTATGCATTCAGCCTGCACATCAGCAGAAGCAGCAGGTTCAGGGTCAGGCTTCCGGATCAGAAAGAAAAGGAAGCAACCCACCAGACTGATCACCGTGAGAGAGATGAACACGGTCTTGCGGTCTTTTTCTGAGACACAAAACATGAGTCACACGCTTAAAATGAAACTTCTTATGAGAAGTCCGCACGGGAACTATGAATAGCAACATATGAATATGGAGGCAGTGATTGCCTCTTACCTGTTATGTGAACGTGTCCATGCCAGGCACAGTATATGTACAGATTTCCAAAGAATAAGCTGCGGAGAGATGATGTTTGCATTCAGAGCTCAAAACATGCACCAAACAACACGGTTCCAAATAAAAGTAGATTCAGGTTACATGTTGGCAAAAAAGTTTCACCTGAACTGCAGCAGCGCCCAAAATATGCCACTATTTCTTCCAATGGTGGTATCAGTGGAGTTTATGGCAAGCACATTTCCCTGAGCTGTCCACAAGACTAAAACAGGGAAAAAATCGACAATATGAATATTGAGAATTTTCCCTAATATGGCATGGTCATTAGATGATGATACTTTACCTGCAGCTGCTATTCCAACCAACACTGATGCTGTGTAGAAGCTCCACGTGTACGGGTAAATGAACATAGCTATGTAACCGCTGTAGAAAACAACATTGCAAGACATTACAAGCCAGAATGTGCATGAAAAAGGACAAGGCGGGGGTTGTGTTAGTCAGTGTGGGCTTACCTGTACAAAAGCCCACTGAAAAACATGGATAGCTGTGGTCCAATTACAGTCACCACTGAGGGGGCAATCAGGTTGGATGCAGAGAAAACGCCATAGATTATGGCCATGCTAAAAACAACAGACAGCAGTACAGTTAATGCATACAGTGACAGACAATGTGTAGACAATCCAGCACATGGACAAACTTTGAGAGAAGATGCTTTGTGATTTAGATATAGACTGATGCGTTTTTGGAGGGTCTTTCCCCCAAAGATTTCAAAGATTTTCTTTTTGTAAGTGACCATGTATGTTGTTTCCTGGAACCTTGATGACTGATGCAAACTGAACTCAGAGCAAACTTTGTTCCCTGAAATGGTTTACCTAAGATTCAATTATCCTTCAAGGAATTCTTGGGTGCCAGATTTGATTATAGAAGGTGCCACCAGGTCTGTGTCAATGCTGGGAAAGTCTGGCTCAGAATCCAACTAACAGCCAAAACTGGTTCCACAGCATGTAGTGTTGTCTTAACATCTGCACAGATGTTGTGTACTAGAGAATCTGAAAAAAACAAACTATAATCTTCCAACCTTGTGTATCCGCTCCCATGGAATTCTGTGTTATTGAAGCTCTTTATTACAGTTTGCTGTAAAATGAAGACAGAGGACAGTTTAGGACTTAAGACATGTATTTTATCACAAATTTAGTGAGATCAATCCAGAATGTAGCAAATGCAACCTACCTCTATATTGCCACACGTTTGAAAAGCAGTGAACATAAACATAAATCCAAAGCCTAGGATGATGATGTTCAACAGCCTTTTCCCCTCTGGACTCATTTTTGCAGTATACTTGCTTATTCCTTGAGGAAGTGAAAAATAAAAATCTACTGGAGTGAACAGCACATCTGAGAATATAAGAAGAGAAGCAGACATCTAAAAAAAAGCAGCTTTATTGACTCATAAGAACACTTGTTGAAAAGTAACAATTGTCACACCAAACTTCATTCAAAAAAGTCTTCTTTATCACAGATACATAGGCATGTACAAGACTTTGATATTTATAAATGTTTCAAGACACTGTTTTGATTCGACATCAAACACTGATAATATCGGCACATAAGAGATCAACATAACAGTAGTATATTTCAATAAAATAATAACTTTAAGTATAAATCCCTACTTCGCGCTGCCACCTGTTTCAGTGTGTTGTGGTGGATAAAGAACCTAGAATTAGCTATCTTACTTAAAGCTATGCTTAAAAGAAGTCTTGTTAATTGGTAAACTGTATGCCGAATCATAAAATGGATCGTTTGGATAGCAATAGCACCTAACCGTGTGCTTTATCAGACATTAGATTTGACAATAAGCATCGGAGTGTTTAATAGTTAGATTTTTAAAAGAGGTTTGTCTCGGTGTTTACTTCTTTAACTGAGGAAGGTCGACACAAAATCTTATGACAAGCGACAGATGTGTCTTTTCGTTGGTGTAATGTCAAATTTGAGAAAAAAACTGTAATGTCTGACACAAAACAACTTACCAAAAATGCTGAAGCTGTTTAGCTAACCCCTCTGGCTGCTCCTCTTTGTGCGGACTCAGGGTGTTATTAGTAACATAGTTAGCTCTTTGTGAAAGTCCCGATATCATCAACTATTCATCTTCTCCGTGTAGTTTCTAAACTAACTTGAACATGTTGGTTCCCGTCGTGTAAAAGAGAAAATACGGAATACTTTTGGAGCACCGGTAGACAGGACTTGCCAGAAACTGGAAGAGGGCAGTCATGTGAATGAATCAGCTGACTGTAGTGCTATCATTTGCTTACTGCGCCTGTAGCATTAAATCGTCGATTTACAAACGTTCAAAGCGGAGAGCGTTCACTAACAGTGAATCTGCTTAGACCTATCCAGTAGTGTTGCTTGTTTTTATGAAAATGGATTCTACTTCCGGTTAGTTGTTTATTAGTTGCACTTCACACTAAGCCAGGCGTAAATAACTACTTTAAAAATACGTCCGTTGATACGTTTTACAAGTATCAAATATTTTCTTAGAAAATACCCAAACGCTTTTGACCTTATGGGGGTAACGCTACGGCTGGTAAACCAATAAAACTACTTCCGGTTTGCGCAAATACAAAAAATAAAAACGTTGCAGTGTTTGTTGTCACAAACTGCAATATAAGGGATAAAAGCACAAAAGTAATTTTCTAAAACATTTCCCCACTGTATCTAATAACTTAGATTAATTTATTTTTCCCATGATGTGTTAATCAATTTATTTCATTTTATTTTGCTCTTTAAATCTTTTTGCTTTATTATAACATTAAGATGTTCACTTTTTAAATTTTTTTTACTTTGCTGTTGTTTGCTATGGCCTTTCATTTTTACTTCCCTGCAATTACTGAATATGTATTTTGCCATACCTGTTCTGTACATTTTAAATATTTTTTTAAGCCTGAAATAATCTCTCAATTTTTATTTTTATTTTTGATATATATGTATGTATATGTATGTATATATATATATATATATATATATATATATATATATAGATAGATAGATAGATAGATAGATAGATAGATAGATAGATAGATATTGAATATATATTTATGTATTCTGTATGTATGTATTCTTTCATGCTTATTGTAGTTTTCTACTATTCCTGGTTTACATCTTTATATTTGAAATACTTGTCTTTACTGTTAAATTAGTTTTCTATTCATATGTGTATGTTATGCACCAATACTCTACAGCTAATTCCTTGTATGTGAAAACCTGCTTTGAGTTAAGCTTGATTCTGATCTGAGTATAAATTTAAGGTACTTGAACTTTTGAGTATTTCGATTTGTGGTGCTTCTTTTTCTAACTACTGCAATACATCTTGGATGTAAATATTATACTTTTTACTCCACTACATTTGTGTGCATCTTTAGTTACTTTTAAGATGAGTTTTTCACCCCCTTCCTGTCACATGAAAACCATGCATCCATGTAGAGACATGGATTGTGGATTTGGAACGATTGTGGTAAACAGAAGTATAAAGTGCTCCTGAATGTGTTGAAAAAAAAATCTCCTTCTTGGGCTAAATAAATGATTTAAAAGCCCTTGGATCAGCTGGAAAATGTTTTGTCACAAAGCTGAAAACTAACTGTAGAAATGTGTGGCTCTTACAGGACAGCCTTGCTATAGACATAATCTTACAGAATATATATTGCTGCAGATTTAACTACCCAACAGTATAAAGGAGTTAAAATACAGAAACCTTAAACATACATACTAATGCAACAGGAATATTAATCCAGAAACATCAGATATAATAGTGAAACACAGAGGGAGCTGCACAATAACTACTTTTACATGTCATATTTGAAAGTACATTGTGCTTATTATACCTGTATACTTTTAGTCAGTGAGGGTTTTGAATGCAGGACTTCCAGGAGTATATTCAGTGAGGTATTAGTACTTCTACTGAAGATTAAGATCTGAATACAAAAAACAACATAGTTTTTGTCTCTAAATTTATTTTCCCCCTATTTTTTTGCAATTATTGTCAAAATTGAATTATAGTAATTTTTTTCGTGTTTGTTTTAACCTAAGATGTGTTTGAGTATGTGAAGAGCACTGTGCTGCTGTTGTTGTCAATAAAATCTTTTCTTTTTAATAATCTGAATACTTCCTTCAGTGCTGCTTTTTTTGGATTTTGAAGCATGTTGTTGCCATGAAGATGTACATGTACACCCCCGAAATAAAACTGAGAAATGAAAAAAAAAGAGACCATCGTAGACAAAAACACTGAATCTTTAATGAAACTCACATTTTCATCCATGACCATTATGGGGAGAAAAAAAAAAAAAAACACTTCATCTTACAAAGGGCGAGACTGCAGCAACCGTACCACTGGTAGTCACAGGAGCATTCTGGAGAATACTGGATACATCCAAGCACTCAGCAGAGCAACACGCCACCTTAACAGCTAACCAGCAATACTCAACTGCTACACAACTGCGCCTAGTGCACAAAACAAACATACAAGCAGGATTAGGATAGAAAATTTCAGAGAAAAAAAAAAAAAAAACACTTTGTCTCGAGTCCAGTAAATGGCGTCCTGTAAGATTTGAAATAAGATTTAAGGAGATGAGCAGATTTGTGATGACCTTTCGCTGACCTGAAACAATCTTCATACTGATAGCCTGCACATCACCGCTGTCGCTTCACTGTATGTTACATTTAACACATTGGAGTTAAAATTATTTGCTGTCCTGTCTAAACAAAGACACCCTGAGCCGCTTAAAAGCAAGGATCATAAAGGGGCCGGTGACTTCATTATGTTCTTAAGGGTCGGTTTTCATGAAATGTTTCCACCGATATGAGAACAATAATAAAAGCAAATTTTAAAGGTCCTTGTCCAGTAGTTCCTTTTGGATTTATTTCTTGTTGAGTAAGAAATAAAAAGTAGCAAATGACGCTCCGTTGTGTCTAACGAACCTGACTGTGTGTGTTCACAACACAGGCATGCATCAAAAAGCCGGGTTAACGTGTTAGCAAGATAACTTTGGGTTTAATTCTAGCTTTCTGGCATCGTGAAGCTGGCTCACTCACTACTTTAGATCACCATGGCTGATGCAATAAAATAAATCTACATTTCTGCACGATGTCAACGTGGACGGGAGCACTATATTAGGTAAAAAGGGAGACTGTAAAAAACAGACTGATTAATTATCAAAAGAAAAGAAAACCAGATACTATTTGGATGATTATTAAATTGTTTGAGTTAACAAAAACATTATAGACCAAAAAAACTAAATCTAGACAATGATCGATAGATTAACTGATAATAAAAAAGCGTCAGTTACTAACATCTTTGTTTTCAGAAATAATATTGTAGGATTACAGTTTATTTCTTTCATTATTAATCATCACTGGATCGAGTCAGCTGGTGCCACAGGTGATCCAGGATCAATGTATCAAATCAGGAAAGTCAAAGGAAACTGGACTGCACTCGCTTTTTGATACAGGCCCATCAGGAAATGAACGTAAAGAAGAGGGGCGACTCTTACAAACAGAACTCGTGTATTATCCTGTCGAGATCACAAAACCAGGTCAGAACAGTATTCCCTCTCCACACTGAACCAGATTTTTAAAACCAGAATAAAAACAAAAATCACAGCACATCCATGAAATGACAACGCTTTCTTTGTGACCAAATGAATAAAACAAACCAAAGCATGGAAGACAATAATAATAACCTTTTACAGCACGACACTGTTGCTTGCGCTGGATTCAGACTTGGACTTGAAGCGGTCAGTCTTCACCTGAAATCTGTGAGAACAGCACAAGTTAGGATACAGAACGTAATGTCAACGAGAACCTTTTTTTAAAAAAAGCTGATACTAATCAGCTGGGCACATTTAATGAGCTGTGAAATGACCACACATTTATAAAAATATACTGATATACTGCATTTGTAAGGTTTAGTTCCACTGATAATTAAATGATTATTAGAATTATCTACATCATCAATGCCACAAACATCCCTATACGTCCTCTGTCAATCCTAAATTCATCCTGCGGCTGTAATTTTAAAAGACATTTCTGCACATATATATATATATATATATATATATATATATATATATATATATATATATATATACACTATATTCTGTAGTTACTTTTACAAAATGCACAGCTCACAGTTTTTGCTGTTGATTCTCAGAAACCTACATCAACAACAGTGTTCTTGTGCTGTGTCCAACGTCTTTCACAAGCTTTCTGACCCTATAAAACTTCGGCAAATTAGCTCAATTTCTTTTGAAAACATGGGGAAAATGGCAGTGAGCAACTTGGCAAGACAAGATGCATTGCAATAAGCAGAAAGTGACCAAAATAAGACCTGTTTTTCTTGTGTTTTTTGGGGGGTGGATTATTTTCTTGTTTGTTTTTTAATCTCTTTTTTTGTTGTTATTATTGGGTAATTTCCTTGTAACTATTTTCCCTGATTTCTTCCAAATTTTCTGACCATGTCTTGTTAAATTGCTCACCAGACTGCCATTCTACCTGAACGGCCCGCTTCTTGAGGTTTTTAGGTGTTTTTTAAAATTCACATAATGTTGCAAATAGAACTGATACCATTTACCGATGAAAACTGATGACCGACCATTTTCATTATGAACACAACTTCTAAGTCATTTTAAGCAGAAATGCATTCTCTGGAATCACCGTCTCAAGGAGGCGAGGATCTGCCGCTTTTCCTTTTTCATATCACAAACTGAATGTTTTTGAGTTTCGGATTGTTGGTCGGACAAAACCAGACATTTAAGGGACATCATCTGGGAACTTGTAATGAGCACGGTCACTATTTCGTGAGACAACAGAGACCACACAATTGAATCGAAAAAAATAAGAGGCAGATTAAATATCTCCTGTGTGGGACGTAGTGTCATCTAGCAGTGAGGTTGCAGAAATGAAACTTGTCCTGTGTGCCAAGTTTGTAGAGCTATGGTAGCTGACACAAAAACACAGAAGGCCTTATCCAAGGTGAGTGCTTGATTTGTCCATTCTGGGCAACTGTAGAACATGGCAGACTATAAATATAAATCTACGGTAACGAAAACACACATATTTTTTGTTTCAGTTGATTAAATTGCTTTGTGAGTTTAGTGTGTTTTGGGACGTGCTACATGTTACACATCAAACAGTATTGATTTGGTTTTTGAATAGTTGATGCTTCAGGCTGATTCTTGCAGGATATGGAAAGTTTCCTATCTGAATATGGCCCTCTTACCCCACTAGAATCTGTTTTTTACTTACAATATATTGCATGACAATGTGGTACAAGCATAGATGTTAGAAAATGGAACTGACATGAAAGGAAGACAAACCTTAGCTCCACCAAAGCATCAGCGTCCCCCGACTGGGGACGAGACCTGGAAGACAGTTCATCAAGTAGCGGATACACACACACGTACCTCAACACCAAACCCCAACACTGACTGCCTCCACCCCGCTGCACAGAAACCCTCACCAGCAGCAGGTGGGCCGAGGGCGGCTCACCACATACCGTCTAACTGCTCATACTGCCTCAGCTCAGCTCAAACTCCACTTTAGCAAACAGGAGGCCGCAGCTTGGGAAGGAGAAAATTCCAGATTTGATTTACCATCAGAACTGTTCTTCAAAAACACTTAGCTTAGTATTCAGTGAAAATTCTGAGTACTGTGTATGACAGGACATGTGACTATGAAGGAGAATGAAAAAAATGATCCCGCATTGCAACTTTACGGGGGGAAATTTGTGTTTCAGCAACTTCTATATTTAAAAGTATGATGAGATTAGTTAAGATAAGTTTTTAAAGTTTCAGTTTTAAGGGGTAATTAGGTCTCCCATCCTGGCACTAACAGCTATTAAAAAAAAGACACCGGAATCAAAACAAATCTCTTATGTCCTGTGCAACAGAGACATCTAGTCAAATCTCACCTAATGTGGAGCTCTATGGGGTTTCGCCTCCATTTTCTGCTGCGGACTTGGGCTGGCTTTTAGATCTCGATCTGGATCCTCTTTTGGAAGAAGGGGTGCGGCTTCTGGACCTGGACTTGGACCTGGATCTAGATCTAGATCTGGAACGAGACTGGGACTTGGCCTTGGCCTTCTTGTTCCTTGGAGAGCGAGACTTGGATCGGGAGTAAGACCGGGACCTGGATCTGCTGTAGCGGGAGCGGCTTCTGGAACGAGAGCGGCTCCTGCTGCGGGACCTGCTGCGTCTTCTGTGTCTCGGGCTGGGGGAAGAGCTGGGTACATTCAGTGGGTTGGGTTATCATCTATGACATGAAAACAGCTGGAACTGAACTCAGTAAAATGTGTACTGGGATGGTGCTCATGAACTCAAATGATACAGCAGAGATATTAAACAGACTCAATTTGAGTTCAGTAACCTCTCCACTAAAAGATTAAATGGACAAATTAGATGGCATTAGCAGACAATACATCCTGAAGCACACTAACTTAAAATCTGTTTTTCAAAACATATGTCTCAGATTGTGGCTGCTTGGCTCAAACATTACAAAATCGCTAAAATAATAAATGTGCTGTACAGTTATGGATGAGTAGGTTGTCCTGGAAAAATCGGCATTCAAATGATCCACTAAGATATTGAATATTATTGACAATCTGAAAAGTTACAAGTGAGCCCCACTTCTCATACAACCCTCCAAGAATAACGATTTTGTAAAAGAAACCGATGATTTCAGAAATGGTTACTTACAACTAATTGGTGCCGATTTGCTGAATGACTCTTGCGGGTTCGAAAAAAATACTTCGCTTTTGTTCTATGAGAAAGTGTACTGGTCTGCACACCGACGGCAACCTGAACATGCAAATCCTTCAATGGAGTCCGGCGTCCACGCGACTTTAAGATGGCTATCTAACTAGCTGTTGCATTCTTACCTTCTGCTCCGCCGTCCGCTGTACCTCCTGGTCGGTCCTCCTCGACGGCCTCCGCCACCTCCACCGCCTCCACCTCCACCACCGCCTCCGTAGTGGGAATCTGGGGGTCTGCCGTACCGGGCCATCTGAACTCGCAGCTCCCGTCCATCCAGGAGCGCGCCGTCCATGGCGTCCATCGCGTCCTCGGCGTCCCGTTTGTCGTGGAACCGCACAAACGCGAAACCCCGGCTTTCTTTCGTGTAGCGGTCTCGGGGTATATAGACGTCCCCTACCCGACCATACTTCTCAAATACCCGTCTGAGAGTTTCGGGCGACGTCCGGTACGTTAAGTTGTCCACTTTGAGGGAAGTCATGCCGTCGACGTCTGGCGGAGGCCTACCGTAACTCATGGTGATTAACCTGTAAGGCCTTGCAGCCTTCCTCAAAATAGTTTATATCTGGGCTACAATTGGGCCTACCTGGTTGTAAAAGTCCACACAGACACACACGGGAGTGCACTTTACACGGGCTCACCTCGTCTGTGCGAAATTTATGGCTGCACAGCCTCAAAATACCTGACTTCTTCACACAACTCCGCCCGCCTCGCGCTCAACTCTGCCCTCAGTGTGATGCTGCTTCTTCTTCTTCAGAAATAAGGCGCTCCTCTGTGTCACATTTGCCCTGTATCTGCCTCACCAGCGCCCCCCAAGGAATCTTTAATTTCCAATGATAAACGTGCCGTACCAAACACAGCAACAAGCACAGATGAAGTATTCAGATCCGCGACTTAACCCTTCGAAACCTGAGAAAATTGACTTGATTGCTTTCAAAAACACGAGACGAAGGCAGTAAGATTAACATAAGCAATAATTAAGTAAAAAAATGTAAGCAAATAACCTGAAAATAAGCAAAATAATAATAATTAAAGAACAAAAAGAACAAAATCCTTTCCTTCCTTTTCTTCATCTGCCCATCTGATCCTTCTTTCCTTCCCCATTTTATAACTCAACTTTTTGTTGGAAATGTATTGGAGAAAAAGTGAAAGTTGACAGAAATATAAAAAATACAGATACTCCCAAAAAATACTTAGGTAGATGTAGCAAAGTATAAGTACTTTGTTTCATTACATGACTGGCTAAAATTACTGACATCAATAAAGAAGTTCCTGTTGGATGGGGGGGTAGGTGCTTGTGCAGTATTCATTTGTGGCATACATTTATTTACCACTCAAATGCATTTGCTGCAAGATTTTTCACAGTTTGGTTCCTCAGATACAACAACGCAGCTTCTTTTCCAAAAAGAAATGTTAACATTTTCCTTCGTTTTTTTCTTTCCTGATATGTTTTAACAGTGTTGGAGCATGTGCACTCAGTGAGGGGGGTTTTCTTTATTTAAGTGAAAAGCAATTACAAAACCTTTGAAAAAAACCTATTTTTAAGCAAGCATGTTACACAAACAATATGTCTTGTGGTTTGATGGGTGAAATCAGAGCGCATGCACCATTTACAATGACTGACTTGATTTATTTGTGAGTTTTTCCAAGTTTAATTTTATTTTATATCACCAGAACCTGGCTGTGTTTATGATGTTATTAATTAGAGCTGAGGGGGTGGACTCAAGCATGGACACAGAACACAGGGCATGCATTCAAAGAGAATGAGATTTATTTTGATGCAATGGGGACCTATATATGTTATAGAAATATATAGAAAACCCCCGGTCACAATAGAAAATCCCACTACATCTCCTCTGCTCCTAAAGCTCTATCTGTACTCTGTGGGCAGAGAGAAGGATTAGCAAAGTCATATGTGTACAGTGACAATGATCTGCTCTGTAGTGTGAAGAATCAATAATATTCATTCAAAATACTTACCTACAGATCCAGAGTTACATTTTGATAGACCTTTAACAGGGCCCCTGTCTCGCCCTGTACAAACTTTATGCAAATATATCTAAAGAATCGTCTAATAAAAATAGATCGGTTTGGTCTTAGGGACTTAGATGTAGAAGTTTCTGATGATGACTGGGAGATACACTCTCTGGAGGCAAAGACAGATTTTCAACACCATATTTCAACTGATGAAATTTAAAAGGATGATGCATACCTACATAACTCTCTCCCTGCAACATCACTTTGATAAAACAATAATAATACTGATTTGTGTATTAAATGTGGACTAGAATAATGCACATTACCTCTTCAGGTACTTTCAAATACAGCATTTTCTCAAATTAAATACACCCTCTTTTACAGACGCCACAACCTCTTTGGGAATTGAAAACCTTTAACCTATAGCAAAAATGACATAACGCTCTATCTGAAGCCAGGAGATCATGTAGAACTGCATGATACTTGCCAACGTATCCCTGAATATATGGCTGACACTTGTGCACATGTTCCCAGTCTCCTTCAATCTCACTTGAAAGGAAAATATCGTGATGTTGCAGATTAAGTAACATTCAAAGGTGGGACAAAATCATTGTTATGCAAATCACAAGTAAGTCCAAAGTCTTTGCACTCAAGCCCCAGATTGAGTCTGACGAGTCCCAAGTAATAAACTTTGAGTTTTGAGTCCTAATCAAATCATAATGCACTCCTCAATAAAAGTAATAATGCTTACATTTTATATTTGCAAAAATCATGAATGCTTTTAAAAATGTGCATTTATGATTTGTTAAAAAGTTTGTTAGCTTAAAAGCTAATGTGAACCAATCATTAGCACGCTGCTCAATGTTCATATTAACTACAACTTACATTTCTTTGTGCAACTTGAAGTGTCTTAGAAGCTGGGAGTTGTGCGTCATCTAATTTTCAGCCTGTAGGTTTTGCAAACTGCATTTTGTTGCATTCTTTGTACATTAACGATATGCTTGGGAGAAGGTATTGAGTATTTTTACATCAAAACACTCAAGTCTCACTGCAGTCTCGAGTCATTGGTATTAATGTCCAAGTCGAGTTGTAAGTCTTTTTAAAATTTTCTCAAGTCGAGTCTAAAGTCATTAAATTTGTTACTTGAGTCTGACTCCAGTGCAGATCACGTGACTCAAGTTCACACCTCTGCGAATATTATTCAGCATCATAAATGATAATTGTAGGTTTTTGTTATGTTTTTATCTGTTTCAATGTGTGAAAACCTTTTTATGAATATTTGTTGAATTATTTCTAAAAAGAACAAAAACAATAAATATAACCACAAAAATACAGAAATGTTTTTTTTTCTTGATCTTAATTTATTATATTTAACATTTATGTAGCCAATTCACCTAAACTGTGCATATTTGTGTATGGGAGGAAACCGGAGCAACCCGGAGTAAACCCATGCACACACGGAGAGAACATGCAAACTCTACACAGAGAGAGGACCAGAGCTGGACTCAGTCCTTTCTCTGTGAAGCTACAGTGCTAACCACTGCGCTTCCGTGCAGCCCGAAGACTGAAACCATCTGTGAATAAATAGAAGACGTTGTGTTGTGGAATTTAGAGTGAGAGAAAATACCAGCAAATGGTGAGGTCCCCCTCACACTAATGCAGAGAGGAGGTTCACCGGGAGGAAGTCTGGTGAACCATCACGATACACCTTACTTCCCTCCAGCACCCACCCGCCCACCCTGTCCTCCCTGCACACGTGTGGATATCATCCATGCAGCCAACCACCCATTCATCCACCCATCCATCCATCCACCCATCCACCCACCCATCCATCCATCCATCCATCCACCCATCCATCCACCCATTCAGCCCCATCCATCCATATTCATCCGATTCCATCTGTTCCATCAGGTTGCAGGGCAGCAGCCTGAACAAAGTACTCCAGACGTCCCAGCAACACTTTCCAGCTCCTCCTGGGGGATCCTGAGGCGTTCCCAGGCCAGATGAGATATATAATCCCTCCAGCGTTTTCTGGGTCTGCTCCAGGGCCTCCTACCAGTTGGATTTGCCCGAAAAAACCTCTAATGGGAGTCGCCCAGGGGGCATGCTAATCAGATGCCAGACCACCTAAACTGGTCCCTGTTGATACGAGGGAGCAGTGGCTGTACTCTGAGCTCCTCCCAGATGTCTGAGCTCCTCCCCCTGTCTCAAAGGCTGAGCCCAGCCACCCTCCAGAGGAAACTCATTTCAGCTGCTTGTATCTGCGATCTCATTCTTTCGGTCACCAAGAAAACACCTCATGACCATAGGTGAGGGCTGGGATTTAGATGGACCAGTAAATCAAAAGCTTCACCCTCCGGCTCAGCTCCCTCTTCACCATGAAGGTCCTGAGCAGCACCCGCATCACTGCTGGCGCTCGCCAAACTGCCTTCCCATCTCACACTCCGTTTTACCCTCACACGAGAACAAGACCACAAGATACCTGAACTCCTTCGCTTGGGGCAGCAACTCTCTTCCAAACCAGAGGGGGCAATCCACCGTTTTCATAGCCTCAGACTTGGAGGTGCGACTCTCATCCTGACCGCTTCACACTCGGCTGCAAACCGCCCCAGTGCATGCTGGAGGTCATGGTGTGAACAATCCAACAGAACCACATCATCTGCAATTCTGTGGACCCCAAACCAGACCCCTTCCTCCCCCCGGCTGCACCTAGAGATTCTGTCCATGAGGATCACAAACAGATTCGGTGACAAGGGACAACCTAGTGGACGCTAACACCAACTGGAAACATGCTTGACTTCACGTCGAGTATGCGGACGCAGCTCTCACTTTGGTCATACAGGGACCGGATGGCTCATATCAACCACCCCGGTACCCCGTCTTCCCGCAGTGCCCCCACAGGACTCCCAGAGGGACATGGTCGTAGGCTTCCTGCAAGTCCACAAACACATGTAGACCGTATGGGCAACTCCCACGACCCCTCCAGCAGCCCTGCGAGGATAAAGAGCAGGTCCGCTGTTCCACGACCAGGACGGGATCCACATTGTTCCTCCTGAATCTGAGGTCAGATAATCGGTCGGAGCCTTCTTTACCAGAACCCTGGAATAAACTCTCCTACTTTTCACGGATCATACCACACTAAAAATACATTTGCTAATATTTGTATGACTGCAAATTCCACAACACAAGGTCATCAAGTTTCTTGTGCTGAGTTAAAATGCCTTTCACAAGCTATTTAACCCTTTGAAAACTGTGCAAAGTGGTTTGATTTCTTTCAAAAATGGGGTGAAAGGCAATGAGCAACCTGGCAAGAGATGTCCCACAAACTGCAAGATATTAGTAAAAGGTGACAAGAAGGGGGAATAACACGCCACAAAGGGCCACAGGCCGGACTCAAAGCCTGAGGCAAATGGGGCGCACAACCTACCCAGTGAGCTAGAGGTCACCCCGAACCCTTTAACTAATTTGTGGCTAATTTCTGGGCCATGTCTTTTTAAGTTCCCCAGTGCCTTCTCCCCATGTTTTTGAAAGAAATCTAACTAATTTGCTCAGAATTCAATTAAACCTATTTATTCACAGATGGTGACAATCTTATCAACCTGTAAAAGAATACTTATCCGCCTCTGCACCCAGACGATGGTCCTCCTTCTGCTCCACATGTCCGTCAGTCCGCCAGCTTCCCATGGACCCTGAAGTTGTACAGGCACGTGAAGTCAGGATGGCCCCAGTTGCTCTCCACTTGGAGCTTCACGTGGCTGAAGACACCTTTGACATGATCCTGAGAGAAGAAAAATGAACAGAACGTTAGTTTGGCGGTCAAAAAGGAGGGAGAGGATGGGAAATAGAGGATATAATGTGTATGATAAAGACAGAAAACCTCTAACTCCAACAATATATTAGATTGTGAGTGAATTTTTTTGAAGAAAGTATTTCATTTTATGCCATAGTACTTACTGGTATTTTAAAAGTCTGAACTTGGTCCCCGTCCTGATCATAGTCAAAGGTTCCTAGCAGATCTCCTTCATCATCCAAAGTCTTCATGCCCTAAAATAGACAAAGAAACGAATACAATTGAACATCTTTTTGTTCTCTGTGTATGAGAAAGTGAAAAAAAAGGACATCTGCGGTGAAGAGAATTTGAAATATGTGACTTACGTAGACAGAAAACTTTTGGGGGGCGCTGGAAATTGAGCCAGTTGGGGTTACAGCCTTGGAAACGTGACCCAGTGTGACGTGGCTGATGGTGACTGGATAAGACAGGGCGATGACCAAATGTCCACGCCCTCCTGCAAAAGGCCAGCACTGTCCTGGAACCAGACATGAGCATCCCTGAAGACAGAAAGAGAGTTTAGACTGCATGTTCAGTGCTGGAGAGTAACTACTTAAAGTAATTCAATGACAAAATAAATATAACTGTAACAAGTTACAGTTCCTGGGAAAAAAATATGTCATTAAATTAAAGTTACTAATGAAATGTTGGTGGTTACATATGAAAAACAAAATCTTTCCAGTAAAAAGTTTATATGTTGAATAAAATATTCGTTCTGTTACTTTACATCTTTTTGCGGTTCAGGAATGCCTTCTATTGACATATTTTTGGACAACACAGGTCAGCAAAGCCGCTGACACAAATTTGAGCACATTTATGTGCTAATGTTGTTAGGTATTTTCAGCTTTAGTGCCCTGTTTAAAACATTTTGTGAGAAAAGT
Source organism: Plectropomus leopardus (assembly GCF_026936395.1). NCBI lineage: Eukaryota > Metazoa > Chordata > Actinopteri > Perciformes > Serranidae > Plectropomus > Plectropomus leopardus. The sequence goes on from NC_142193.1 coordinate 5,923,581, forward strand.
AATCAAAAAGTAATCCAATGTAATCAGTTAATTACTTGTTACATTTCTAACAGGGTAATCTGTAACCTTTTACATGTCACAAGTAAACTTCCCAACACTGGGTATACTGTATGTATAAATAATCCAAACCATCATATCATATAGCCACACCACATGGCGATGTGTTCTGTATTTGCAGTTCCTACCTGAATAACTGTCCTTGGGCTTAATGGGAGTTTCCAAACAGGTATCCCAAAAATCCTCAAGTATCCCGTCCGAGTCTGGTACGTTTCTGAGGACCGATCTGGTATAACACAAGCACCTGCACACAAAAACAACCACAAAGAAACTGAGAAATCCATCTCAAAATTAAAAAGCACATGTGCAAGTTACAATCTGACAAATGAAAATTGATCAGGGTGGTTTAGATGTCTCACCAAGAGACTCCAGAGCAAAGTTGGGCAAGGTGTCTGCTGCTGGAACCATGTGGTTCCTCAACCTCCGCAGCTCGTCCTGCAGCTCTCTCAGGTGCTTCGCGATGTCGTATCCTGCATCATATCCTGCGTCGTACCTTGCTTCCTGTAAGTGAAAGATGAATTTAATGGTGCATGTTGAAAACATCTTTGGACTGTGATTGTGTTTATGGATGCTCAGGAAGATTGAAAAGAAGGATTTATGATAAAATAAGCCAAGCTGCTACTGTGGGTCATACCTTGTTCTCGTTGGTGGGCGAGACCGGCGACTCAGACCGTCCTGAATCCAGGAAGTGACGGCTCAGGGCAGGGATGAAGTAGGCCACTCCTGATATACAGAGAAAAACAAAGCATAGGATAAACAGGTCAGTGATGTTTTATTCAAAGGCAGACAGTCTATAAAACACAAGCTGATGAATTGGATTTGATTGTTTGTGGAAGGAGAGTTTGCTTACCAAAACACAGAGGAAGTACGAGCAGCAGAAGAGCAAAATTCCTAAGTCTAAAAACACTAGGAACCCTGCTGTTGCTGTCTCTGTCGCTGTCTGTGTTTCTGCTGATGGTCCTCAGGCTGGAGCTCTGGCTGGAGCTGTCCTTCTTGTGGCTGGTGCTGCGCCTGGTACTTTTGTTGCTGCAGCCACTGTTCCTGTAGCTGCTGACAGGGGTAGTGCTGTAGCTGCTGACAGGGGTAGTGCTGTAGCTGGTGCTGGGGGTGGCGCTGTAGCTGGTGCTGGAGGTGGCGCTGTAGCTGGTGCTGGGGGTGGCGCTGTCACTGTTGTGGCCATTGTCCTTCTCACTGTTGTCAGTGGTCCCCTTTTTAGGTCGGGTTCTACATCTTCTGTAAAACCTGTTTATAATGAGAAATGTGTGAGCAACGACTGAAAGCTTTGAAGATGTATGATAAAAAACAAAATGTGTGTTTCACACATACAAAACGTGTGCATATATACAGCAAAACTGTGACATTCACACGCTATCTTACCTTTGTATGGTCTCCTTGTAGATTACTAAAGGGTTCCCCTGACTGTCGTAGTAACCCGTGCTCTCTAAGCGTGAGCTCCTTCGTGGCATGACTGTAAACAAAACAAGACAGCAGAGGAGGGGGTTAGTCACTTGCCAACACAAGTTTTGTCATACATTTTAAACTGTTACATCTCTAATTGTAATACATCTTCCATCAGAATCAACCCGGTGCATGTCAGTGTTTTAAACTTCAGACACACAGGAGCTAAAAATAATTCTGCATCAGAAGTGTGTTGCTTTAAATTTATGTTCATTTTTAAGGCTGAACTTTGTGGTGGATGAACCTGTCAATTATGTTCAATTTGTGAGTTAAAGCTTATTTTATATCTTCAGTATAATCATAAGTATCTAAAACCTGATGACAACCCCGATTAAGTATAAATTTAAATAGTGCTGCTCAATATGGAGAAATCAAATATCAAGATTTTGTTTAACTAAATACCTCAATATTGATATTTCAACAATATTGTAGGGCTGACTGTTGGTGCTTTCACAAAACATTTGCAAGATGAGATTTTAATAAATAATTATCAGTAATGTGGATATAATGACTGAGTGGCTAAAGATAAAAAAGATCATCCAGAATAGTCTGGTAATTTTGGAAAACTTCATTACTTTCCTGTGATGCGACCTTTAAAAACAGAAAAATACAACCCTTGCAATATTACGTTACCCAAATTTTATACGATATCTTGTCAGATATCTAAATATCAATATCATGTTGATATATTGCCCAGTCCTAAATTCAGTCAGTGCCATATTACTGCCAAAGTGCTATAACCCAATTAAATATAGGCTTACAGGAACTTTCCACCTGTGCATTAACATAACCAAAACAATGTAACCTAACATCAAGTTAAAAATATTGTTTTGGGATTTCATATTCTTGTTTTCTTTGCATGGATATTATGTTTTGTCAAGACCTGTTTAAATACTTAATAAAAAACCATAACAAAACAAAAAACATACAGAACTACCGTATCTCTGTTCCCTGTTTTTGTTATGGTTTTTTAAGAGATCTGATAGATTTATTTACCTTCACTTTTCGATGAGACTTCCTCGTAGATCAATACGTCGGTCGTGTCCGAAGTTTGAACCAGTTGTTTCCTCGCTGACTTTGGCAGGTTCACTGAAGGAGCAGCTGATGAAATGATGGCTGGAACGCGACTTTCCTTTATAAATCCATGATGGAGCGTTCGAAACCACTGACGTCACACATTCTGTTTTCGTCATAAAGAACGCGCGCGCGCAAAGATACACACACAACATACACACGCGCGCGCACACACATACACATAATTTTTAAATTCCATTAAAAACAATAAGAATATACTATAACCCTCCTGTTATCCTTGGGGTCTATTTGACCCCATTCAATGTTTATCATTCAAAAAAAAATTGTTTACTTTTTTTTGCTTCATATTTCATGACTTTTCCTAATTTGATGGGTACAATTGATTAAGCATAAAATTATCAATATGATATTTTTTCATGATATTTTTTTGCTTAACACATATTGCACGCATTGGTGTTCCTCTGGGGTCAATTTGACCCCAAGCTATGTGAAACTGTGTGTGTGTGACCCATGTGTGACCTAACATTCCCCACACCTGCAGGTGCAGAGTTGATACTTTTGAGTTGATACATGACATGGGGGGTATGAATGTGTGTACCCAATTCCCGCAAGGACATTGGAAGTTCATGCAAAATAAGGGAGGAGCAAACATATAAAAGCTTGCAAGGCAGCCCTCTATCCAAATCATTCCTCATTGTGCTCTGTATATAGTGCAATCTGCATGGTCGCTGGGGATATGATCTTCCCAGCCAGCATGCAGATTGCAGTACTTTCCCCACTTCAAAAGCAAGGTAAACTTAGTGTTGCTAATATTATCAAAATGGTTCCAGACCCCACCAGATATGCAGTCAGCCATGTTGAAGACATCAAGTCCTCATTTGAGCTCTTCATAACACCATCAATTGAAAATATTGTTCTTGGGATGACAAATTTGGAGGGGAAGCGTGTGTATGGGAAGTACAGTTGGAAAGACTTGGATGTAGTTGAGTAGCAGGATTTAAAGAAAATGTTAATTTCATATTTCAAAATGTTTTAATATACCTTGCACATTAATTCAAATGTTATTTTGTTTTTGGTGTTGTTTTAAATTTCATTTCATTCTTTCCCTTTTTATGTAGACTAAATGGGAAAAAATCAACAGTCAGAGTTTGCACAAGAAAAATTACATCTCACTGAGAAATCAATCCACCCATCAATATATATACATATTTATTTTTGTCTCAAAGCAAAAGGACACATGATATTTCCTTCTTTACTGAAAAGTCAATTCTCAGTGTTTGTGGTATTTTCAGCTTTTCACATCACACTTGTATATGTTAAATAATGGCCCAAAATTGTCTCCAAAGTAGTCGTGACATCCTGTTACACAGAAATCCTGCAAGTACATCTAGGCGTTAAACATGTTATTTTCTGAAAATCTGAACAATGAAAGTTAAACATCAGAGTGAAGGAACAATATGCTTAACATAATTTCAGTCGTAAAAAGTAACTGAATACATTTACTCAAGTGCTGTGGGCTACTTAAGAACAATTTTGAGTACTTGTACTTCACTTCGGTATTTTTATTTTCTGCTACTTCATGTCAGAGGTTAATATTGTACTTTTTACTCAGCTACATTAATTTGAGTTATTTTGCAGATTCAGATTAATAATACAGAATGTAATCAACAAATAAATAATGATGTAGATAAGGATAAGACTTTTAATTGATTCCTTGTTGAAAAATATCCATGAATAAATAAAGGAAAGAAATAAAAAAAAGAGCCACATTTAAGAGTTACGGTAAAGTGCTTAATGCATTAATACATCAATAATATAATACATAATATTATATATATTTAGAATTCTGAAATCGGCCATTCTGCATGAGTACTTCTACTTTTGGTGCTTGAAGTATATTTTGATGCTAATGTTTTGTGCTTTTACTTAAAGTATTCGTGTGTATGATTTAGTAGCATCTAGTGGAAGGACTGCAGATTACAACCAACTGAAACTTCTGTGTGCCGAGCATCTTGGAGAGATACAGTGGCCAACACAAAAAAAAATACACACAAGAAAAACATGAATGGCTACTGTAGAAAGAACATGGCAGATTACATATAAGAGTACTTCTGCATACAGATATAAACGGCCCATTTTAAAGTAATGAAAACTCAAAAATTCGTATTTTCAGGTGATTATTCCACAATGAAAACATATTTGTGAATATTATATAATATTTATACCAACAGATGCCCCTACACTTCACCTTTAAGTGAAATTTGGAACTCAAGACTTAAACTTTAACAGAGTATTTCTAAACTAAGGTAATAGTCCTTTTTCTTATGTAAAATATTCAACTAATTCTTCCACCATGACTTTGACTTAAACAAGGAAGCAAAGGCCTGAACAAATGTTGAAAGAACAGCTGTAGAAAAGCATTTAAAAAGTTACAAACCTAAAGTTTCATCCATTTACAGGTTTATAAACGGGTTGCCAACTTAGTGTGGCTGGTTTACTTCTGCCTTCTCTCCCATCAACCTACAAGCTAAGTTTGCGAAGCACCACGACTGTCTTCACTGCACGAACTGCTACATCTGGATTTGGATTCTTTTTAAACATCGTGTACATTAGTAATGCACCTGCTGCAGTGCATGCTACAGCACAAGCACCCATGAGGCAGGCGTCGGTGAATGCACCGCCTCTTTCAGCTTCTCTTCTTTCTTGAGTTTCTCTCTCGCCCCACTGGGTGTAGCCTCTTTCTCCATTTCTCTGCAACATGTTGTTGATCTTCTCTAATAGCTTAGTCACTTGCGACGGATCAGTGTCTCTGTTGTCAAAAACATGGTATCCCCCACAACACTCTCTGATGAATGCACGCAGAGCTGGATCTGCCCCGATTAACTCCTCTAAACAACTTCCTTCCGTCCTCAGATCATCTCTTCGAGTGAACAGGGCCATGGTGTGGTGTGCTGCCTCTTCACCAACGGTCCTCTGGATTATTTGCACAATTTGCTGCTCTTCCTGTGTGAATTTGCCGAGCTGGAGCACAACCAGGTACACAACAGGGCCACATGAAGTCGCAGACGTGAACCTCATGATCTCCTCCATCACTTCCTCTTGGATTTGGACATCTTGGGTGCTTTCAAACAGACCAGGAGTATCAACAACAGCCACATTCTGTCCGTCCAGCTCCACCTTTTCCATCTGCAACCTCTTTGTCACAGCAGAGGAAGATATCAGAGATAGAAAAGCCTTTCTCTTCAGGATGGTGTTTCCTGTTGCACTCTTACCAACTCCAACCTTTCCAATCAACACAATCTGCAGCTCTCTGGGCTGCACATAACCTGTTGAGCAAATAGCACAAAGCCATCATTCATGTTAACCTTTTCATTGAATCATAAAGACCAGTTTGACTACATTCTTCTTGCTGAGGGTAGCTGAATAAGACTGTTCTTGAAACTGAGTCTCACATTGATATCTTTTATATTTTTATATTTTGTAATGTTTTTTATTTGTTAATATACAATAAAAAAAAACATTGGAAAAAAAGCCTAACAGTTTCAATTCAAAACTGGTACTAGCGGCGGTATCTGCGCTCAGTGTGACAGCAGAGCACCACACCTTATCAAAAACTCATCAGTTATCCCTGTCAGCATACATCTGCCCTTTCCTTTCCACACCAGGAAACCCGATTAGAAGAGAGCTGATGCCATGTTTTTGCAATCTGTCCCCTCCACAAACAGAGTAACTCATACGCATCATAAAACAACAAATATATTATTATTACCAGCGGTAGTTGGAGGTTACCTAACACTTTAACAGCTGAGCTTATTAAGTTATTATGCTTTCTCTGTGATATAAGTTGCAACACTAAGTAGGAAAAGTGCAAATATAAAATTCTAAGATAAAATTCAAAAAGGTCCAAATCCAACCAAAATATAGTGTAAATGTACAAAGATAAAATCTGAAAATAAATGTAAATACAAGTATGAAGGCATCATGCTTAGAAGTTCTACGTTTTGTATTTTCCATTTAGCAACAAAAAACAAAGGAATTACAAAAAAATTACATTAAAACACAATTAAAGCTGTACAATTGATAATCATAATAATGATCAAAATTTAACTCTCATCACTGCTCAACTTAGACAGTAACTGACACCATTCACCACGCAGTCAGACTTGATGGTCAGTTATCACAACAATCAGTTTCTTTTTTTAAAGTGTCAAACACACAGAGGTAAAAATAACTCTGCAGATGATAAGCTGACTTATATTAGTAGTACTGTTTATTTAATATACTCACGAGACTGAGCCATATTTGTCGAGTAAAGGTTGCTGATATCTTCCCCAATGTCAATGTTTAGATATCAAAGCGTTTCATTTTCGTTTCATTGATCCCTCCTCCTGAATCGCACATCACCTGTTACCTGGGAAGGACTGAAAGCACGGAGAGTCAGTCTGACTGTTGGGTTTAGAAATCATTACAGAATCAAAATACAGGATTCAAGTAAACATTCAAGAAAGATTAGTCAGATGAGCGTGAGCTGGTGGAGGAGCGGGCCCAGGCAAAGGGAAGCAGCTGGTGAGAGGGCCACAGCTGACCTCATCACACTGCAGACCAGCGCAAAACTCTGGAAACTATTAAACATATGAAAGAACTTACAGTGTATACATGCACGTTACATAGTAAACAATGGTGCAACAAAGAAGGAAAAGTGAAAAATCAAAATAAATAAAAAATAATATATTTTTTTAAAAATATTGTTTATTGGGTAAAAGGAACAATATCTTCCTTAAGATTCATGCAATGACACACTACACAGTCTGCTTTAAAAGTATAGCATTGTCAGCAAAATGTATTTAAAATATATTATTATTATAATAATCATCATTGTTGATGTTAAATGCTGGTATACTTACTGGTGCATTAACATTTAACTGATGGAGGTGGATCTTATTTTGACTGCTGCTGTATTATGGTTTATTGTACTGCCTTACAAATCATTTTATATGGAGTTTGTGAAATCCTCAAAGAAAATCTGTTAAATAAATGTGGTGGAGCAAATAATACAATATTTACTTCAAGATATTTTTAAATTATTGATATCTTTCCTTTTTATTCAAAGTACAAGCCGTTGAAAAGGGCTATCAAAACCTGGAGTATCTCTACTATTTATACTTTTGCGTATAACATCTGCAATAGTGTAAATATTGTTGGTTTGTCTTCTATTTTAACATGCAAGTAATTAATGGAATGGTAAAAAGACAAAAATCAGTGTTTATCAATTAGTGATAATGAAAATGTATTCTGAGGTCATAATAAATTCACCTCATAAACCATGACAAATGGAAATGGAAATATACTTCGTATTTATGTTGCTGGGCACTGGTGCTTTTTGTTCTCATTTATAAATATGTATTGTTTCCACATACTTGTGTATATGTTAGTCCTGTCTATGTCCTACCTTTATTTGTCCACTTTTGTTGTCCTTTTCTTAGCTGTAATGTCTATTTCCATGTAAGTATATTGACAGCAATGCAAAACCAGGGTCAAATTCCTCATGAGTACACACATTTTTATCAAATAAAACATATTGTTATGTTACATTACTTGCTTTGTGATTAAAAAAATAACTGTGTCAATATTGGTGATATTAGTCCTGCTATTGATAGTACCAGATTGTAAGACAAATTTTTACTAGACCGCCCAAACCTCCTCAAATTTGCTATTAAATGTAGAGCATGAGTAAATTGCAAAACAAGGCAGTTACTATAAGATATATTCGGGGGCCACGGAGTGGAGTTGTAGCTTCAGTGTAAAACATATTCATTGTTGTTCACTCAGTGGATGTAGGTAGTAGACCAGTTTGTTTGTTGTTGTAAAAAAAACTGACCTAAAATGGTTCATCTGGATCACAATCATATTTGAGACCTAAAAATCTGCACCTGACTAGAAACATGTTAGAATAAATATCAAGGCTGTAATCACCAATTTCACACCAGCCACTTTTCCATTCGACACCCTGTGTAACCCAAACGTCTGGGTACAGGCCTGAGAGGGATATTTAGAAATGTAAAAACTAAACTAACCTTTTAGAGTACTATGAAGGAAAAATCTTAAGTCAGGGCTTCTCAGAGATTTGATGACTGAGTGCCATTTGGAGGAGCCAGAATATGATTGAGACTTTTTTATGACATACAAACCCTTAACAAAAACTACACCAGTCAACAGTGATACAGCCTATAAAACACTCATTCTGTATTCTACTTTTAATCTTTTTAATGCAGTGCATCAATGGCCTGCACAAACCACATGCAGAACTGCAGCACCTTCACTCAATAGTAGGCTAATAATACAAGCAATTTGTAAAGTTTATTTAAAATGGTTTTCCATGAAAGATGCGTGGCTGCTTTTCATAGCATAGTGATATTATCTTAATTTTTTATGCGCTTAACTACCAAGTATCTTCTGTAGTGCGTTATTCCTACAGGTTTAGGAAAACACCAGCACTGTGAGGAGTATAGTTGTTAACAAAATGTTAGCTTGACATCGAAACGCAAACTTTAAGACAAATGAAATCACCCATACATGTACAAAAAAACAACATGCTGATCAACTGCAGACATTTTATTGAACCAAATGTGGATTTTGCAAAACAGACTTGCTCTCCATCACCCTAAGTCAACAGGAGCACAGTGTGACCTGGCCATGGCTTTGATTTTTTTTTACTGTATTACTTCAGCATTACTACATCTTAACTCATGCTTATATAAATTATTGCATTATAGGAAATTAAAGTTTCAAGTGTCCATTATCATAGGCATGATACCAGATTTGTTTTTGGACCACGCCACAAAGCCGGACAAGTGCCAGAGTGAGGAAGTCACTTCATTTACCAGTAAGGTCAAATGTATTCTCAATGTTACACCCTAAAAAACATCCTTTCACTGAATTTGGCTAGAGCCAAAGATTACCAGTATTTGACTTCACTTCCCACTCTGGAGGGTTCATCTGATCACATAGTAAACTGACTCAGCCTCCCACATTACAGGCCTCGCTTTGACCAAAGTAAGACCACCACTGAACATCCGTTTAGTTGTAATACTTGGATTGGCAGCAAAAGGGAAAGAAGTTAGAAAAATGTGCCATTGGATGGTTAGAGGAAACAGAAATTTGCTGGATGGGGTGGTGAAAATTGTACTTTACACAATTTCTTCTCTGTAACCTAAAAGCAGGTAGCTGGGCATGTAAATGATGCCAGTGGGACACTTAAACTGAAAATAGGGAAGTGTACTGTTTGCAAACTACAGAAAATGACTTGTTCAGCAAATACCATAACAAAAACTTCTCTGCGCCTCCCCAACCTGCAGCATTTGCTCTTCTTAATGTTCCCACTTCAGCAGAAAACAGTTATAGAGTCTATGACCTTCCTGAACAAACCCAGCCCCCAATCCCCATGACACCACTCCAACATATGGAGACTGAACGTTTTATTGAAACACCTTGAAGTACAAAACAAAAAAGTTACATGAAATAGTGCCTTCTTTCTGCGGCACAAGACCTAAAGAGAAAAAAAAAATAAAGGAAATCAACAAAATGGGGGGGGGGAGGAAGGAGGAAGTGACTGTGGGAGGTTCATCACCACTCATCCCTGATGTTGTGCGGAGCTGCAGTGGTGTGTCTTTGTGAGAGCGAGCCTGCCCCCTGGTATTGTATGGGGGCGGGGGTGTTACAGAATCCCATGTTTGTCTGAGGTAATTCACGTGTTAACTAATAGGAGCTGGTGGGGTTGCAAAGGGGAGAGAGGGGGGAAAAAGAGCAACAGCAGCACATAGGAGGCGGGTTGGGGAGGGTTTTAACACCTTCTTGGAGAGAAGGGGAGGGCTTCTAGAAGCCGTGGACTTTGAGCTGCTCCTCCTTGGCCAGGCTTATCTGCAGAGAAGAAAGAAGAGATCAATAAATGACGATGACCTATGACCAAATCTGTCACGTGACCAGTACACCTCGTGAAATCGCGTAACAACCCTGTAGAATCAGTGTCAATTTTTTTAATTTAACTACACCTCCAGACCACTTTAATCAGTTGAAAAGCAGTTTTTGTTGATATTTAGTGGTGTTCTTGCAGGTTTTCATATACCAAGCCCCCTGTTGCCACCAAGTCTTATATTTATGTTATTAAATGAAGTTCCAGGCACTAGTTCCAGTTCAGCTTAGTTTAACGGTCTTGCGCGTTTTTTTATGACGTATGTTTCTTCAACACAGGCGGTGGAGTAAGAGAGCGGCCCTTCATACTTAACATGAATGTTAAACAAAAACCTTTGTGAAGTCATTTGTGAGTTTAGTGTATGAGGACAGAGTCACAGGGAGTATATGGGGTCAGTTTTTATCTTCTCACGTGGGAAGAATCGATGTCAGTACTGTTATAATAACCATGGGGCTTACATAATGATGTGTCAAGCATGGGACTGTTTATTACTCTGATAAGATTGTTTTTATTTGGCAAATGTTAGCCTGTGTGTTCCTCTGAGCCACTGCTGGTACTGAGTTACAATAATGTTTTCAATGTAATCTCATAAAAAGTAGTCTATTGAGACCCAGCTATGTACTCAGTGGTGAAGCTGTGAATACAGACAGCAACAGTGAGAGACTGAACCCCACCCATCTCAAAAACTTCTTCACATTCCTCTTCAAAAACAACCAAAAGAAAAACTTACCTCAATGAGGAACTGGCAGATATTCCTGCGCTGGTCTCCCTGAAGCTGGATCACTTCACCATACTCTGGATGCTCAATCACTGTACCATTGCACGCAAACTTCTGTTAGGTCAGGGATAAAAACAGAGTCACTTTTTGCAGAAAACAAGGGTGAATGTCACCTTTTCTGTGGCATTGGGTAAAAGCCGATTCCCACATCAACCCCAGCCCATGGTAATACCTTCTTGAAGGCCTTGACTAGCTTCTTTTTGTCATAGTCATTGGCAATGCCCTGGACAGTGGTGAGGGTCTTCCTGCCGTTCCGCTGTTGGATTCTTATGTGGATATATTCGTCAGTCCCGGCTGGTAGGCAGTCATGGCCCGGATTTGCATCAGCAAAGGGGTCTGGAGGGGGAGAGAGTGGCAGGAGACAATAGGACATGAGTAACACTTTCAAACAGACATTAAGCTCATGAAAAGTCCAACACACAAAAATGTTCTATACACAGCTGTCTTGTATAAAAAAGCACACATCCATGGGATTTCAGGGTGGACTTTGTTCAGTGTTATTCTTGTACTAGCAACAAAATCGGCTCTTCATCTTCCCTGTGTTGACATCTGGCAGAGCTTTCTGGAAGGGTCATTTTCAGACTGTGGAGCTGCACAGACGTACGAAGCTAAATTTACAGCCTACCAGCTTAACAGTGAAGTCTGGCAGCGTTAGATAGCTACTGCGAAGCCAGCAAACAGGATTGTGCATGAATTAACAGAGCCATGACATGGCAACTCTAACTGCAAGGCCAAAACACAACATATTTCACAGTATAAAGACAATATAATATACTATATAAAACACGTTTTCAGGGAGTAAACGACTTCCTCGACACATATGAAGTAACAAGGCCGCAAGGATTTTTTTGATTAATATGACCGGTATTATCTCGTTCAACTGTTGTGGACAAATCAAAATAATTGAGAGAAAGACGCTGTTCTGTCTGCACACAGATCAACAGGAAGACTTTGAATGCGTTTTTGTCCTTATTTCTCAACCGTCGCTCGGGGACAGCTGTATTTATCCTGTTTGCTTTCATCGACATTTCAGATGAAAAATAGATATCAATTCAAAATGTCATTTATGTTTAAAGAGACATAACATTGTAGGATTATTAATCACTGTTGTCAACAAACCTGCCGTTTGTCGGCCTGACAAACAATCGACTAATCAATGCAGCTTTAAGAATAAGCTAACACGTTAGTAGCACAATACAGGCCTAATGGCGGCAGTCTTAGCAAAGGCCCAGTAATAGACGACAATGTCCAAATACAGACCGTCAGACTTTCCCGTTTGAGATTTCCCAAGTTTCACTTTAATGTTCAATCGATTACTTTAAGATTCAAGCGTTATAATAAATAGTTAAATTCTCCACTAAGCTATTAAGAGCCCGACGTAAGCACGAAGCTCACCGTTAGCTTCACTGGTGCTCGCCCTTCCCCCACCTTGTCTACCAACCCAGTTTCATTTTTTTTTAAATCACTTACCATAGGTTGTGAGGTTCTGGATTTCGGACATACGATAAGATTTGCTTTCCTTTCGGATAATACCTTGGTTAGCGAGCGGTTCGTCGGCTAACTTTGACTTTTTGTCGTTTCTAGGTTTCGCCTTTTCGGGGAGACGGTGCTACGCTCTGCTCCGACAGCTCTCACAAAATGGAGGTTCTTCTAGCACGTAGATCTGGAAAACAAGCTTTATAGCTCCACCCCGAAGTGACGTCAGTACGTTTCAGACGTACGCAAGCAACGTCATCGACAGCCGCGCCCAGTCAGTTCTCAGTTTTCATGAAAAGATGACGTAATCGTTTCCTAATATTTTGCAACAGGAAAATTACCAGCATATTAACCCTCTTAATATTGGCAAGTCAAATTTCACTATTTATTACCAACCACTGAAAAAAGAAACACCAACTTTCAATCAGTTAAATGTTTTACATATCAGCCTAAGTAACGTGGGATCACATGCCTGAATGCTGGTATTTGATTAAAAATCAACATGCTCAGTTGGCATTAAACACGAATTCAATCGTAACACACAATATCATCAGGCTATAGCAGTATGATAGTATTTAATTAACATTATTTTTGTTTTATTGTTACTTTTGTTATTCATGATGGTTTGGAAACATTTGCTAATTACTCTTTAAATCTGGCCTGTAGCACCACAGATGAAACTTTTTCAAACAATTTGGATTTTTTTTTTCTCCCCAATGAGTAATGTTCTACTGATCATGTTTTAAAGGATCTAATGAGACCTTGTTATGACCAGAGAAAAATAAAGGGTCTCACATATTTAAATAGGTTTAATATACCTGAACACAATAGGATGGGTACCTTTTGAAAAATCAATAACATTCATTCTTCAAATGTTTAAAAATTAAGAATATGCAAATACGCCACAGGTTATAAGTGTTATGTTTAGTTTAACCTGTAGTTGATGAAGCAAACAGCTCAAATATTACACTTCAGGTACAAAATGTGTCACTGATAAAAATAATCAAATATCATGTATTACTTGTACTTGAAAAAAAAAGTAAAACAGAACAATAATTCTGTATTACAAATAAAAGTTCTGCATTCAGACTCTACTTAATTTACTTACAACTCTACTTAATTTAAGTACAAAAGTATATGAATCAAAATATATTATAAGAAAAAGAAATTTTAAAGCTTCTAAATTTACTCCAGCTATTAACAAAGCCTCATCTTACCTTAACCTATAATAATACATCATGACTCATTTGTTGATTATTTTTCATATTATTGATCTGAATCTGTAGAGTCAAACATAAATGTAGTAATACATTTCTCTCTGAGATGTGGTGGAAGTGTTAAATAGCATAAAATGAAAAATATTGAAGTTAAGTACAAGAACCATAAATACTGTATTTAAGTTAAGAATATGAGTAAATGTACTGAGTTACTTTAAATCGCTAAAATTAATCACTCAAATCTATTTTCCCATTCGCGCTGCTGTGCATGTATTTTGTCCCTACTGACTACCCTTTGTCTCCATGGTAACGCAGCCACCGCACATCTAGCTAATCCGTATGTTTACAGATGTAGGCGCGAGAATCAGTTCTTTTCTACAATTGACGAGAAAACAGGAAAATGTGACTTTATTTCAGATATACCAGCGTTTGCATTTATTACACAAGGCGCATGAATGAAAGTGCAGGACCCTTCAGAACGGTAACATGTTAGCACTGTCGGCTTCTCACTCCGTAACGTTATTCTTTGTTAGCTAACGATAGCTACAGCCAACAAAAATGTAAATCATCTCCTATTCATGTAATTTCCTTATTTTTCTAAGAGCATTTAACGCTGTGAGGGATCGTTCTTTACAACAAATACGTCTGATATTTGAGTCAGTTTTACTGCTAACAAAGTTAGCCATAGATACTTGTGTACTTTTATAAAGTTGCTGAAGTATTTTGGAAGTAGTTTTATGGCTGCATTGTTGTTGTTTTTTTACCTTGCTCGAATAAATTAATTGTAAACCTTTTCCTCCATTTCTGAGGTAAAAGTTCTTATACCACATTGTTAAACTACCCCACTGCTCTCTCTCTCATATATATATATATATATATATATATATATATATATATATATATATATATATATATATAGTATATCTATATAGGCAGCATTTTGGCCTGTTCCAATATTTCATGTGAAAACTTGCCTGTACCAATGACATGCCTACTAAGTTTCTTTCCATCACTGGCTACACTAAATATAACTTCAATCATTTTAAAAAAACACTCATAAGTTGCATGTAATCAGACCAAAAAAGAGAGCATCATTTCTGCAAAACTTACAACAGAAGGCAATTAACAGAGGCTTTTTGAAAACATGAATAATTAACAGTATTATAGCTTTTTATTCACTCTTTTCCTCCTGACAGAATTCCCAAAGATGTGAGGCTTGTGAAAGTTAAAGATGTCTTCTCAGAAAGAGACGATGCAAGTAAGAAAGAATACGACAAATATTTCCTCAGCTCATCTCTATCGATGTGGTGATATCTTTCGTTGGTCTTGTTCCGTAGGTGTTGCCCATCTGGGAGCTGTCCATCCCTCTCCCAGCAGTGCTGATGATCACTCTGAGTCTTTACATGATCGTCCTGGGGATCGGCCTGTGGATCCGATACTGCCTCAAGGTATGTGTTGCAGGCCCGGTTACTGTTACCTACAGAGCAAGCAGGCCTTTCTCCAGCCCACAGCATGTGAAATATGTATAATGTGTTGTTACGCTAAACTTAAAATTAAAATTGTAGAGGAAAATAAATAGTGAAAGCGACTTGAGTGGAGCATCAACAGGTAACTCGTTACTATGTTGATAATTTGAGGTTTTGTTTTTGGCTCCTCCTGGTCTTAGAAACTGAGGCAGCACCAGACAATATCTTGCTACTATGTGAACATACGTTTATAGAGAGAGCTGGAATGAAGCATTTGGCATCTGTTTTTGACCATCTGCAGTTACTTAAGTTTGCATGTAAGATCTGGACGTAGAATAGAATAGAATATTCCTTTATTGATCCCCCATTGGGGGAAATTCCAAATGTTACAGCAGCATGAAAAAAGAAAAGTGAAATGTAACAAAGAAAATAACAATAACAAATAACAATAAATAAGTAATAAAATAAGTATGTACATAGAGGAAATAAGGTATGTACACATAATAATAACTAAGTAATAGAATAGTATGTACACAAAAGATGGATTAGAGATGGGACCTTGAATGTACTGTAGCTGGAGATGTTTTAATCATATTCTCGTTGTTGGGTTTATGTTCCACTGTATCCCTGTTGAGATTTTTGTCTCTGTTTTCCCTCTCCCACAGGACCGTTGTTCTTCAGAGTGTGACGACTGCTGTCCAGACATTTCCATATGCGAGCAGTGCTTTAGATTTGCAGAAATGTGTGACTGTCGCCTGCCAACCTTACGCTCGTGTCGGGCTGTTTCGTGCCCATCTTCGTGCCCTTCTCCCTCTGTGAGTAATGTCCAAATACTTGCACGCTATTAAAAACAAATCAAATTACGTGTTCTTCACATTCCTGTTGACAAAGCATCAGGCCCACTTCTAAGGAAGATATTTAATCTATATTATACTTTATTTTCAAATTGCTCCGGGAAATAGTATTAGTGTACCGTTATCATTGGAAATCGCCAGTTCTAGTTCAGCATTGGAAGTCAAGCCCATAATTCACGCAAGGTACCATGGGGACTAGGAATAACATGGATACCTTTAAAACTCCTGTGTGATGTTTTCCCACAGTGTGCCAGATGGGACTGTGCCTGCACCTGTCAGCCTCCTGAGTGTGAGTCCTGCAACTGCCTCTGCTTCGAGATCAGGATCAAGTAGAAGGGGGTCGAGGTGCACTAATGCCACCGCCAGCTGATCGACTACATGTACTTCATAGTAATTTTAAAATGTATGCCTTTAATTGGAGTTTACAGTGGCATGACATTTCATGGTCAGTACCTTGAACCTCCAGGACACTGGACATGACTACTCCTTTTTGACTTTTACCTTCACAAAAGACTTAAGGTTTTTGTTACTGCTCCTTTTTTATTTATAAATGTAACAAAACAGTATTGAGTAAGAGTGGGCAATATGGATAAAAACTGGAAAATGAATTGAGTTAGTGGATGAAATAACCTGTGGTGTCTTGAGGGGGTCCGGGGCTTTTCTCCTGAAGCTTTGGAGGTGTGGGTGCAGGAAATGAAGACAATTAATCGTTACTTTCCAACTTAAACTCACTGTATTCAGTCTTCTTTAAAGGGTCAACTTTTCTCTATGAGACAGAGATTAAACAAAACAAAAACAGGTTGGTGAATCAAAACTCCAGTTCACTGTCATCTATATAACAAAACTAAAAACTCTATTCTTCTCTGCCTCTATCTTACACTTGTCTTTTACATATATTGACTCCCCCTCCCTTTTCAGCTCCCTCTCTTATAGGACAATCAGCTGATCTGTTTCAGCTGGCTGCCTGCCTGCTGGTTTATTGTGGGTCTTGTCGTCTTTTACTGGATGCCATGATGGTTTGTAGTCCTTGCTGCAGCCACAGGGAGGGAATGTATCTCCGCTCTCATGATATCACAAACCAGACAGAAAATGTGATTTGGAGGATGTAGTCAATTACATACCTGACAAATCAAGGTACTTCATCAGTGTCAAAGTAATGCTGAGTCTTCGGGAGGCAGAAATTACATTACACTTTTGGACTAGCTGGCAAAGAAATCTGTATGTTTAGATAACACAGTATAAACTGAATGGCAAATTCTCAAATTTAAAAACGCCTCACAGTATGTAATGTCATATCAGCCAAGCTTGTTTTCTTAGGAGAATTTCACTCACAAACAGCTTTTTTTAAAACTGTCACACAATGTCAAAACTTTACATAAAATCTAAAAAGAAAATCATTATCACTCATAGCTCTGTGAGAGTGACCAACACCACCTGTCATTTGATTCTTCATTTTGAGTATAAAGGGCTTATTGTGGGAAATCTTTTTTTATTTTAAAAATGTGAAACAGTGAAATTGACTACAAAATACATTTAGCAGGAGGAAAGTCCTACAAGGATCAACATGAGACCCAGTTTTGTTGATCTCTCAGATGTTGCTAGAAGTGCCTTCTGTGTTGTATCTTTCCAGAATGGTTAAGTTAAAGCTTGAGGCTGGTGTTATTCGATATACTTCTTACCGATGATGAATCTCATATTTAGACCAAAACCAAATATGTTTTAGTCTGTCTTCCGTCTCCTCTGCCTGTGGCTCTCAGCTCCTGGTCCATTGGTTCCTATTAAATATTTAAATCTTTAAGTGTCATTATTCATAAAAAAGGCTTGGTAAATTATTTTTTTTAAAAAAATGGTCACTGTAGTCTTTTATCAAACACAAAGGAGAAAATACTAGATTTGTTGGGGACTATTTTCAGCAGCGAATGAATCCACGTTTGGCACTATAGTCAGGGCTGCAGGTCAGTCAGAGTGTGGTGGCATCAATTCATTGTTAGTTTTCATTTCGTGGGATTTCTTGAGCTAAATAAAATAGAATATCACCAGACTTCGATGCTGTGCTGTAAAATACTGTACATGTAAAAAAAAAAAAAAAAAAAAACTAGCTGTGTGCTGTTGTTTCATACATTGTGGTATTTAAGCGTTTATTACATGTTTGAATTTCTTTGGATGCTAGAGCTCAGTCATATTTTATTTAAAGTTCTCATCATCAAGCATTTCTAAAGAACCGTATTTTCCCTGATGCTGTCGATAGAGGGCAGCACTGTCAACTGTCTTGCTGAGTCTTTTTAAGGTCCTGGTGCTTTTATTTCAGTATTTCTGATTTGGGAGACTTTTAGTTTTTCAATATTCTTAATATATTCCTTTCCACTATTTATGTCCCCTGCGTCGATATCTTTTACTTAAAGACATCTCCCTCAAAACACTTGTCAGTGTTGCATTATACTGACAAGGGTTTCTAATATTTTGTCCACCCCATTCATATCACTCATTCTACAGAAACACCTCTCTGTGTAACACAACAGTAAAACAGCAATACGAACTACATCAACACAAACTGGGAGCACTAGTTTTAACTCTTGTGGAGGTAATAAAGTGGCAGCTGTGTTTGTAGTTGATCATTTGTGCTTTGGAAGTTCAACTATATATCTAGATTTCTATATCTGTCAGTCAGTCATTTTCTGTAACTGCTTGTCCTCGTAAGGGTTGCGGGGGGGCTGGAGCCAATCCCAGCTGTCATCGGGCGGAAGGCGGGGTACACCCTGGACAGGTCACCAGACTATCACAGGGCCGACACATATAGACAGATATCTATATCTATCTATCTATATCTATACATATATAGATATATATACATCAGGGAAAATAATACACACACACACCTTTTCTGTTTTCTTTCATTTTATAGATATTAACTAAAAAATAAAAAAAGCCAGTGTGCCATAGGCACACACATACTCACAGCATAAAGGTTTTGACAAAAAAATCCAAAGGAGATTCTTAAGAGCCTTCACATTAACAGGACCGGAGCACTGACAATTTACATTTATCATTTAAACCAAATAACTATCCATTTCAAATGCAACACAAGCACTCTATAAAACAGATAATGTTTGTTCACTTTAACTGGGTGTCACTTCAGGTTTTGCTACAGTAGCTCTCTGATAAAATGAGGTAGATATTGGACAGGCTGGTCACTGTCACTGTGCTCCTCAGATCTCAAAAATGCTTCTGTAAATTTAATTTCAATACATTGTACAGAGCAAGAAAAGTGACAGCTATTTTGGCATCAGAAATAAAAACTGAAATGGAAAAAGGAAACACTGACACTGTCAGAAATCCACTGAAATTAATGAAATAAAATATTTTTTAAAAATTTATTCGATATGTTTTATATTCGGATATTTTTACGACAATCTTTGAATTTTCTCTCTATGACAGCTTTTTTTCCATTTCAACTTTTTGTGTAATTAGCCTTCATTTAAACTGAAAGTGAAAACAGAGTGACATGAAGAAAAAATCAGTCAATTGTCATTGAAAAACATCAAAATGCAATAAATAATAAAATAGTTTCAGTGCTTGTGTTATATTTTCTGTTGATTTTTGCTGTGCCTACGTTTTCTTGATCAATGCTAAATGCTGTCATTGTTCTAGCTCCATACACGTGTGAATGACTGCCATTAATTAAAACTGCAATTTAAGCTGATGTTTTCTGTAACTGGCAATAATTTTAGGGCATGTGCATGTCTGGATCCAAAGACAATGACATTTATAGGTCCTATTTAACTATCATTTCGCTTAGAAAATGGAGGAAATGTCCTCAGTAAATACAAATTATATATTACAAAGATTTTACACATTCGATTGTTATTAATATATCTATTAATTGATTAAATTAATATCTATAATAAAAAATATAAACAGATGTGCAGATATGCTATGTCTATGTAGCTTCTTACCAGGCTACATATACATACATGTTTTCAGTGCAGCTTAAATAATTCTTCATTTAGACTGAAAGTTCAGTGTCTCTTCCTAGAATGACGTTACATGTTTCATATTTGCGACCATAGACTGTATACAAAGATTTGGAATCTTTCTTTATTTACAGTCTATGTTTGCGTCAGGGTAGTGAAACGAGCTGGTGGTTACTGTCCTTCAAAGCAAATTCACATTTCAAAGTTTGCTTTGGCCTAAAAGTGTGTCTCTGTATTACATTAAAGCAAATCTTACATTGTACATTTTCTTTGCACTTCATATTGTGAACTCTTGCACATTCCCTGGTCAATATTTCACACATTCCTGCACAAAACTGAGCAGCTCTTTCCTTTCAAAACAGAAAGATTGTGTATAACTGTTATAGCATATAGGGTTTTTTTTTTGTATTTTAACAAATTTGTTAAGCTTTTTGTAATATAGATGCAGATTTAAACCTGTAGCTGAATCTGTAGTTGTTATTCACACAGTTTTTATGGAGCTACAACAGTACTGATAAGATTTGGCATTGAAAATAAAATTTGATATTTAAGGCATTAAAGAAAGTTTTTTGCATGTCACTCTGGCATCAATGTCAGGTTGTTTTTGCTTTGTTTTATGATTTTATTTTATTTTTTAATTCACTTTCTCTAATGTATATATATATATATATATATATATATATATATATATATATATATATATATATATATATATATATATATATATATATATATATATATATATATATATATATATTTAAATTTAAATTTTTTTTCAATTTCAACTTTCTGTGTGCTTTTTTCGGCATGGAGGGGGCAAGGACAGCGTGATTTACATTTAACCTACATTTAAACTGACACTGAATAAAGAGTGACATGAAGCAAAAAACATGGATTGAAAATATGTAGATTTTAAATGCATGTTGTTTTTTGTTTTGGATTTTTTAGAGTCAATGTTTCTTTTTTCAACAGAAATTGTATTTTTGATGCCAAAACTTCCTTTTACTGCTCTAGCTCCATAGTTTTGTTCATTTAACAGTGACGCAAAATTTCTCCAGCTCAGCATCTAGTTGTTTGTGCCGATGATTTTACCAGAAACATATATATTTAAATGTTTTTCTGGTGAGAGAAAATCAACACAACTGTTACCATAGGAACCTTGGATGCCTGATTTAGCCCTGCAAAACTAAATAGTCTCTCAAAGTCAAGACTGTTTACATTCATTTGTGCTCATCACATCATGTAAATCACTATTCACAGATAACGTTTGAGTCCTATAAGAGGAGGTGGAGACTCAGATAGGAGACGAGCAGATGGAAGAAGAAGAAGAAGAAGGTGGAGTGAGAGGAAGAGCCGCTGTTGCCTGTGGTCATGTTGGTGGCAGCTGTGGTGGCATCTGCGGTGACAGTGCCAGTGCCGGTGCCGGTGGAGGCTGAAGATAAGAAGCCCACTGTGCTGGACAGGAAGGTGCTAAACCTACTCAGTTTGGTGAACTGCTTCACTGTTGCTCGTGCTGCTCTGGTGGTGTTATCAGCTGATAACACTGCTGCCTGGAACCAAGAGCTGCCCAGCTTACACATCAGCGGACCTCCAGAATCACCCTGAAAATACAGACAAACATTCAACACTTTGTATGGCTTTGGCAATAAAATAAAATAAAATAAAATAGAAAAAGAACAATTTAACATTCACGTATGAGAGACAAAATAAATAGAATAATATCAAATAAATATAAATTATAAATATAATATATAGATATAATCAGAATATTAGATAGACAATAATAAACAAGAAAGAGAAAAGAAAAAAACTACTAAAAAAATTAACAAGACTTTTCAGTGATTTATGGTTTAATTGACATTTTGGTTAGGGGGAATTATGCTATAGTACATCACAATTATACCGTCTAACAAGCAACTCCAGATTTTATACCTGATGACATCACACATTTAATTTTAGCACTCTTTTTTGTATTTAGGAGAGAGTTGTTCATGTTTACTAATATTTTTTGGAATAACGTCTGAATTTTGAAAATGGACGTATTTCTCCTTTAAAGTTTCTAAAGTTTCAGGACCAACAAACACCTTACTAAAACAGAAAGACATATGGAAGTATAATAATGTACTGCTCTTGCTGCTCACCTGCTCCACAGTAAAAGTTTCGGTACAAATGGTGTCACTTGATGCATTCCCACAATTTTGTATCGAGGTCTGAATCTCCTGCAGAACTTGTTCATCTGAAGTTCAGGGGAAAAAAGCAAGAAAATGATGAGAAATGAAACAGCTGAATCAAAACCAGATGGCTGGAACCTGGGCTAAATCAGCATACATACAAGATGTGCATTAATCTTAAATCTGAAAAGGTGAAAGGACGCAGAGTGTTACTCACCACCTCCTTGTTCAGAGCTCCAGCCAGCAGCCCAGCACGTGGTGCCCACAGCAAAGGTTAGTCCGTTGTCTATGCAGATGGGCTGGATGTAGTCAGACAGGGTAGGCTGGGGTGTCAGCTGAAGCACGGCTACATTAGATCCAGTCAGGTTGCTCAGGGTGATATTGGTCACATTCAGTGTCACCTCAAAAGGATTAGATCCATTCAGATTCAAGAGGCCCAACTTAACGGTCCATTGGGAGGCATCTGGTGAACTGTGTGAGATTAAATAAACTGAATTAGGACTGAGAAGAAACATCTGAATGGTTTAAAACAAGGACTGGACCTCTACAAACTCAGCCTCATAGACTCTTTCCCAAAGGGCATTGTCAGAGGCCAGAGGCATCATGCTATTGGACTGACTGTCTGTGTCATTCTCATGAATCTTAAGAATATCCAGAGAGAATTTCTTCAAATTTGGCACAAACATCAACTTGGACTCAAAATCAGAATTACATCCATGTCTGTGAAAACAGATTTCAGGTTGTCCGTCCATCTCATTCTTATGCACATATCTCAAGAACACCTACAAAGAATTTCTTGAAATTGCATAAAATTTTCACTTGGACTCAACAATGACCTGATAAGGTTTTGGTGGTCATAGGTCAAAGGTCAAAGTTACTGTGACCTTGTCTTTCTTTTTTGTTGGTAAACGCAATATCTCAAGAACACCAAAGGGTAATTTCTTTAAATTTGACACATTGCCTCTTGCCTCAGAATTACATCCATGTCCGTTTTCACACACACGGATTTAAACTGTAGGTGCAACTTCACTGGTGCACGGAGTGCAACCTAAAGGCGGTAATTCTAGTTTATCCAGTTTTTAACAGAATGCATGTACATTACAATTAAGGATGACGCTGGCAATTTTCTGTCATTTTCAACAGTCTGACTTCTTGTCTGTGGCTCCCAGCAACATTTAAGCAGACACAATGCTGATGACTACCAAGCTCCATCATTCCTCCATACATTTATTTTCATATGATAATAATAGATAATAAAAGAATTGTGCTGTGTGTTTAAAGTTTCACCGAGCTTCAGCTGTAAGCTTAGTGTTGTTCCAATTTTGTAAGCAGTTTTTAAAAATACTTTCCTGGCGTTATATCACTCCAGGAGTCTCACCTTGAGAAGCAGGCAGCATTGCTCAACACAGAGTCAACAGCCACCAGAGTCCCACCACACATATGACTTCCACCCTTCTGTAGGCTTGCCATCCAGGGCCATATACCAGCTGTCGCCACAGAGTTTCCTCCCGCAATACGTGTATTCTTTGGGGCTTGGCCACAGACCACAGCTGAGGAAACAATTAGAATCACAATCAGATTACTGGCCATTTTTTTGTGCAATTAATATATGCACACAGAAATAGACATAAAGGACAACAACAGAAATATCAGACGGTGACTGATGGATGAAAGGAGCAGCTGAAAGAAAAGTTTTTGACCTAGTATACTGAACGGTTAAGTTTTACTTTCACTGTGCTTGGCATTCTACTGCTCCATCTGTGCCCAGAGTACACACTGTGATCCAAGAGTGGCACATGAGTAACCAAACTATTTATATATATATATATATATATATATATATATATATATATATATGTGTGTGTGTGTGTGTGTGTGTGTGTGTGTGTGTGTGTGTATATGTATATGTATATGTATATGTATATACACAAGTATTTGGGGTACACACACAATCAGATAAGATAAAAATTGTGAAAATATAAAACTTTAAGAGAACAATAGGATCTACAACATATATGCGATTTACGCAGTCCTGAATATAGAAATGTAGGGACCAGTCTGGGTGGATATGCATATATGTTGACACGAATGTGATGCATCATATCTGAGGAATAGTGATAGCATGTTTATAATAATGTGCATGATATTGCACCTAATGTGTCATGATTCTTTTCATCATTTTTATTAAAAATGAAAATATTTTAAAGTAGAAATTTAAGGTCAAAATCTGTGTTTCCAGACATGACATGACACTCACGTTTGGCTGTGGTTGTTGTAGGGAGGGTGGTTGGAGGTGGTGGCAGGCCAGGGCAGGTGACGCTGAGGTCACTGTCAGTCCCAGTGGATGTGAAGGTCACATAGCCTGGCTGTTCAGTGGTGACCAGGCTGTTTATCCACGTTTTATACTGGGACACTCTGGTGTACACTCCTGGGAAATTAGGCTCAGCACAACCATTTCCAAAACTCACAACTCCCTCCTGGACCCACACACCGTTCTGCTTGCTCACCAGTGGGCCTCCTGAATCCCCCTTTAAGGAGAAAAATATTTAGATGAGGGGACTCTTTGCAGGAGGTCAAAGCTGAGGCAAACAAAGATGATCACCTGACAGGAGTCCCTTCCTCCTTCTCGTAACCCGGCGCAGATCATGTTTTCTGTGATTGTGCCCACTCCATAGTCACAGTTACACTGTCTGTTCCCCGCTATTGGCACCTCCACTTCCATTAGCTCTTGTGGGGAAGGAAGGGGTACTAAAGAGAAACAAATACATTTCAAAAAATGTGTTGAGATTTGCCAAAATGGACTGTGGACAATGAATCTGTCTGTGAATCTCAGGAACCAGCAGTTTTACAATGTCAGCTTACACACTAGGCAAACAAATGGTCATGATATTCATGCAATTTCCTCAGCAATTTAATCTTCACAAATGAACACCACTTTTAGGGTTTGTTTTTTTTAAATGTAATCGCAAGAAATGAAAAGCTCAAGCTTTAGGACTCATTACTGGGGCTGACACATTTCAACACTTCTACAAACCTACAAAAGTTAGCTAGCATTTTCTTCAGGGTTTCTGCTACCAGACCCAGGAGCAACGGGGATTGATTGTGGACTGATGTGTAGGTATGGTGGGCTGCTCCACCTCCAGCTATACGCTCAAGGCGTCAAAATGGGATTCCACAAACCAATGGGTGGCACCGCAGTAGCTGCATCTATTATTTTTTACAATGTATGATTCAAATATGTCAAAAATGATGGCACCAGTGTAGTCAAATAAATGAATCTAACCCAACTGCCCTCTGACCCACCTCCAGATCCAATGTTGCCCCAGCCAGTGACCCAGGAGTCAATGCCGTCAAAGAAGGTGCTGTCTGGAGCTGCCAGGCACACGGGCTGGATGAAGTTGGTGAAAATCACTATTGCACTCAGCCTCAGGAGGGAGATGTCGTTTTCACTAGTTACAGGATTATAGTTTGGATGATTGATGACCTGTGTTACCGTCCGAGAAACCTCGTTGGCATTTGTTCCTTCTTGAAATTGGCGACCGAGATACACAATCAAGTCTGCTTCACTCTCCCTGAAGAGAAACGAAACAGTGCACAGACATTGAAATCAGAGCACTTTAGCAAACACAAAACCACTCTGAGAATCTGTTTATTTATTTATTCATGGGTTTTTTTTTGTGGCTCACGTCGGGAAGCAGTGAGCAGCAGTCATCACCCATTCACGGTTTATGAGGGATCCTCCACAGATGTGTCGCCCAGAGACATGCAGGCTGGCCTGCCAGGGCCAGCTGCCCTCAGGGGCCGGCTGTCCCCCAACAATTCTGGTGTTGAGCGTCGGCCGACCACACACTGACAGACAGACAATGGAAACACAGAGTGAGCAAGCTTTTGCTCTCCTCTGGATTACCAGTGTGGTTTCTGATAACACTGCGCTCTCCTGGTATTATTAACTTTAATTGCTGGTTTAGGATTATGATCCTTGGAAACTTTAATGGAGCTAGACCCTTGACAATTGACATTGAGGAAAAAAATTGGCATTGAAAAATAAAATATTGGCATTAAAAATAAAAATCAAATCTAAAAATAACACAGAAATTAAGATTTATTTTATTTCATTTTGCCTCAAATGTTCTCTGCATTTCAATTTTTCCAAGTGTTATTTTTTTTTTTACTAGCTTTGCTTTTTTTTTCATTGCCATTGCTTTAATTTCTGTGCTTTTTCAATGCCAACTTTTATTTTTGATGTCAAAATGCATTGTTATTGTTCCAGCTCTCAGGTGTGTCTTATCCAATAGTCCTGACTAAAATAGGTCAAACTTTTCTTATTTCATTCTTATTTCAAATGGGGTTTGACCACAAATACTAACAATGAAGAAACTATAAATAAAACAACAAAAATCCCAGCAACATGTTGACAAGTGGAGAGGACTTTTTTTTAAAATTGTGCACAGAAACTTTGACTTACCATTTAGTTGAGAGTGAGACTCTGAAAAACAGAAAAAAACCAAAGAAAAATTTTTGAAGCAACAGCTCTGCATACTGATATTTTTAAATGTATTTTACATGTACACGGGAGACATTTTTGATTATCTGTTACATTTATTACCTAGCTCATTCAAACACAAAAATTTTTATCTGCTTTTTCCCCCCTGTCCTCTGTCAGCTAACAGAGAGGGAAAATAATTCATCATTGTCACAATCAATTTCACCATCAAAGGCTTCCAAAACCTTAATTTAATGCTTAATGCTGCACCCTCCTGTAATTTATTGCATACTTCTAGTGATAAAAAAAAAAGATTTAAAAAAAATCATATCCATATTCAGCGTGATTTTTTGTTGGATTAAACATTTATATATAGATACAACTAAAGAAGCAGAGTATAGCAGTATAGCAGAGCTTGATCTTATCACAATGATGATTTTTGTAGCCACTTTTGATCAAAAGAATGAATCAAAATTATGATTTGACTGTGAAAACAGTTGCAGATTGTAGAATAAATGAGTTAATTCCTTGTGAAACCTTTATCATGATGATATTCTTCATTTGCTTCTTTTTAAACTGAGATATAACTGACAGCCAGTCTTCAAAAAGTTTCATTACTGTCCATTAAACGTATATACGAAGTCATGAAAACTCTCGCAACTGTTATTAATTTACTTTATTAACGCGTGAGTGTGTGTTGACATACTCTGCATATCTCTCCCTTTAAACAGGCACCTTTTACACACTCTGACAGAGGTGCATGCTAAAAAACAACAACAATTGTTGGGCCTCTTTCATCTTATTTTACATGTGGATTTAATTATGTCATTATGTCTTCTATGTCTTTTCATGCACTTGGTGCATTGTATGAAAGGTGCTATACAAATAAAGTTTATTATCATCATCATAATAATAATAATAATAATAATAATAATAATAATAATCATAATAATAATAATAATAATAATAATAATAATAATAATATAATTATTATTACTATTATTATTGTTGTGTTGTTATTATATGTGAGGTTTTTTTTGAATGACCATGATGATTTAATGTTTTTGTTGATATTTTTAAATGCAAATTTTAACTTTGTTTTCATTTAACTTTATTTATCTATTGATATTTTACTTATATATTTTAGTCTGTTTCACAGTTTGACTACCTCCTATATCATTTATTATTTTAAACATATTTATTTATTATTTTACTCTGTGCTGTTATCCTTTCATTTACCTCTTATGAGTATTTTGTTTATTTATTTATTTACTTACTTATCTATTTATTTTTATCATTCTATTTATAGATTCTTTCCTTCCTCTGGTGTTTCCTATGGTAGCGTTTCCTTAGTTTTTGGTTTTAATGAGTACTGTTTTTGATATTATTTTGTGTGGGTGTGTGTGTTTTTATTCACATGCTTGTGTGCTTGTATGTGTACTGTTGTTGTATGCTTGACTGTATACAAATACAGTCTGACTGACTGATCATTGATTGATTGATAGATAACCCTTAGAAATATTGTGAGAAACTAATACCATTTTATGAAAACTGTTTTTGTCATTAATACCAAGTGTGCAGTCACGTTTCTCCTTGCTATAGTCGCAATAATGTTCAGTAAGAACCGTATGGCTGTCCACAGTCTTGAGGGATCTCTCTCAATATATCAGCTTTGACATTCATTTGCAATCAAATCCAGAATGTGATTAATAAACAAGAAAATCAACAGCCTGGAAAATGTTCAAAGATACATTTTAGCAAATGATTGGATGAAATACTGATTCTGCTCCTGGATGACTAGCTTTCCTCAGTAAACTTACTGGACTTAACAACATGCGGCAACCTGAAAACCATCTACTGCACACATTTCACTCAGCAGTGTGAACGGAAATCTGTGATCCCAGAGACTTAATCCAATGACTACAAACATTCCCTAAAATAGGTTAAATATGCTTTAATCTGTCCGTATAGACTCAAATAAAACCCCATTAAATCTCTGAAATTAAATGCATAAATATTCTTTCTTCTTTTTTTTTAATCTCACAAAAAAAGCCAATCTTACTTTGAGGACAGACTGAGAAAACTCTGAATGTTTGGGCTTCTATTAAGGATCAAATGACAATTCAGATGAAAACTGTAAAATGAATAGATTCTGATCCTTGATAGCATGTTACTGATCTGTCCTTAAAATAGTGTCATATTTGAAATAATTTGTGTTGAATGTTCATTTTGTTACAATGATATTGATGATGAATGAAAATAGTGTTAGTTTTTTGTTTGTTTTTTTAAAAAAAAGAAAGTATTTTGTCATTTATACCACATCAAATTTTCTCCATGAACTAAATCCCTTAAAAACAAGATAATTTGCGTGAAGTTGTGTAGGTTAAAATGAACAGTGAATCCTGCTTTATTACCAGAATCTGAGGACTTGATGCACTGATGAACAGAGAGCGACAGGCTGTGAAGTGTTAACGCAGACAGTGTCTTATGGGCGGATGGCAGTTATCTGCTACAATGAGCTGCTGCTTCCCCTCACATCACTACCTGCTGTACCTAGAAAACATTATCTTGTCACCAGACTTTTATGCCCTACGGAAAAAGTTACAAATTAGGCTCATTTAAACTGCCACTTCAGTACAAAATAATCTTGATTAGTGGGTTCCTAAAAGATCCAAAGTTTCAGTTTTCAAGGTTTGAATCTTTTTTTTTTTTCCGCAGCAACTCAGAAGAAAATATTATACTTTTTTTAACCCCCTGTATTGCATCTAATAGTTAATGTTTACTTTGCAGTTTGATTTATTTTTAAAGAGTCAGTGAGTACATTCAAGGTTGGTTGTTTCTGCTCTGTAGGAACATTTTAACAGACAAGACTATGACTTTTGGACTTCCAAGAGTTTAAAAGACTTTGCCTAGATAAGAAGTCTTACTTTATTTTGTCCTTTTCTCTTTTGTTTGATCTCTTTTATACAGTTGACATATTCTGCGCACATCAAACCCATTAAATCTATCACATTTCTGCTTTATTAAAGTTCATTAACTTTTTTTTTATAAATAGTCTTGTTTTCTGTGTAATTTATTTTGTATGCTTATGCTTGTAAATCATTTGGACTTGCCTAATGGTTTGAAGTGTGCTATATAAATAAACATGTCTTGCCTTTGTTGTACTTAAAAAATAAACAGTGACTATTAGTCACTTGAAGTTGAGAGAAGGTAATTTTGTATTGATTAAATTGGTTAAAACTTTTTTTTTTTTGCCTTGCATGCTTATTTTGATTCATTAAAGTGCAGTCTACTTTTTTTTTTCACTGAGTACATTTTTTAATGCATAAAGTAGAATTATGTATGCAGCATTTGCACTGGTGATACTTTTACTCTCATTGTGTAACTTGTCTTACTAAATTAAACAATTTACCTCCTAGTCAGTGCTCTTTCTCCACATATAGCAGTCAGTAGACCTTGAACATACTTGGTTCAGGTGCGTGTGTGTGTGTGCAGTGAAGAAGGTCCTTACCATGTGTCAGAAGAGTCAGCAGAGCCGCCACACTGATCACTTTGCAGAGAGCCATAATTGTAAATTCCTAACATCAGTCTGCTCCAGCATATATAATCTTCTTCTCTCCTCCCCCCCTCTCTCTCTACCTCTCTGACAAACATTGTAACCTGTCCAATGACACGCCCAACTCCCTTCTGCAAATAAGCTGTTTCACCTCATAGCAAACGTCACATTTGTAAGCCACAGTCACTCAACTCTGTTCTTGCACAAACCTGGAATAACCTCCCAGATGAGGTTCGACAAGCCCAGACTCTGATCACTTTTAAGTCAAAGCTAAAAACATTCCTTTTTCACCCTGCCTAGTTCACCTGCTGACTAACAACTTATTTTTAAACTTGATTTTAAATCATATCAAATTATCTTTTTATCTTTGCACGTCTTGTCTGCACTTTTCTTTTAGTCTTTAAGTAACTGATTTCAACTTGTATATCTTATCTCTTTCTTTTTTTTGTAAATCTGTATCTTTTATTATGTTTTTTTAATATATTTTAATACTCTGTAAAGCACTTTGAATGGCCCTATACCATACAAATAAAGCTACCTTGTCTTGCCTTGCCTTCTTTCCATCATACCAACTTATAGTTCCACTCAACTTGCACTTCATTTCAGAGGCATATTTAATGCATTGATTCAACATCTGTAGTAACTTTTGAGATCAAAATTTGACATAGAAGCCTATGATGAATCTTATGAACCGCAGTGCATTGTTATAGATTCAGTTTTGTTTGTCTTGTGACCTTTCATGTAAAACCTCTACCAAAGACACATTTCCCCTTTAAACTTCTTTCTTTTCAACAACCTATTGAGGGACAAAGAGTTAAAACTCACCAACATTTTTATTATCAATTTATTATTTTTAGGTCAAAAATGAGAGATTAGACCAAAAACTCAACAGTCAAAGAGAACTGGTGAGGACGCACCTTAAAATGACTAAAAGCTCACACAGTTCTGAACACCGGCCTCCAGAAAAATCCTTAGTTTTGTGACCCTACCTCCTAACGCCCTTCAATCTTCGCTCCCATCAGCACATTGATCACATGATCACAGCTGTCCAAAATAGGTGGGTTATGTTTGAATTATTGGCTCATTATTACGAGGCAGTTTTCAGGCAATACTATTTGAAGGAAAACATACAAACAGTGCTTCAGAACAGCCTGCAGAACTTAGTTTCTTCTTCTTCTCTTTCCCATTAATCATCCCTTACGCCTCAAATTTATACGGTCACCCACTGAAGGGGCCCAACCCTTAGTTTGGGACCCGACGGCCTAAACTAACTAACTGTATATTGAAAGTAGCTCCAGTTGGAGCAGCTCCAACAGTAACATGCTGCTCTAACAGTTATGCTTCAATATTAACTATCGAAAAATGTCACATAGAATCAGAGATCAGTCACAGGAGACATTTCACTGCACAACATGTACTTGTACTGCAAGACAATTCTTCTGTATTTTAACTACATGAAACTGATTTGTAATAATCTTGTAATAATACTTGCATGACTGTAGTTGGCCTTATACTTGAATAAATAATCAAAATGTTTTTTTTAGCTGCTGTATAAAGACCTTGAGGCACTAAAATGAACGTGTCAGTGCTTGTATTGATTAATTCAAAATTAAAGTCAAGGAATGAGGTGAACGCTCAGACATCAGGAAACAAGATCAGTGCTGACAGGCTTCAACAGACCGACTGTAAAGCTGCAGATCTCACCAGGCAACATTCCTGCGTCTCTGCACACAAGTCTGGTTGAATTTGGCATTCAGTGACGGCCGTCTATTCCCCCTGTCACACATCTGCAGTGGTGGGATGTAACTAACTAGTTACTCTGTTGTACTGACCTTAAGCACAAATATAAGTTGTACCTCACTGTAGTATTTCCAGTTTATAAAGCTTACTTCTACTTCTACTCCACTACATCTCAGAGGGAACTTTTTATTCCACTTATATGACGCTTGTAGACATTAAATTTACCAGGCTTGCTGGGTGGACTTCTGAAAAAGTGCAGTAATTGAGCCCTCCTCAAATCTGCTTTACTCATATCAACACATGCATGTTTTGTCTCTCCTTATTATAGTTTTCAGGTCACGTGGCAGCTGCCCACATTTTTCTCTTGCAATCACTGTATACAAAATAAACAAAAAAAAGGCCATACCATTTTACTGAGAGGGGGTTTTCATTATGAAACAGGCCACATTTTACTGAAGCAAACTAACAAAAAAAGTTTTTTGTTGTTTCAATCAGTAGGCTAATGGTAAATATTTAGGCTCAAATAAAATTTAACTATCATTGCCTAAGGATGACCATGGTTGTTGCTTACCAAACTTTTGCAGTATATGAGTAATTGTACGTAGTTATTGGGGTGAGCTATAGCTCACTAGAGTGTGTGCCCCATAAAGCTGAGACCTCTGCAGCGGCCCAGGTTTGATTCTGACCTGTGGCCCTTTGCTGTGTGTCACCCCGTCTCATTCTCCCACCTGTCCTGTCTCTTGTAAGCTTACTATTAATAAAGATAAAATGTTCCCCCAAAAAAATCTTTTAAAAAAAAGTACTTGGTAATTTTTTACCACTTATTTTAATTGCCTGATAGCACAGTGCTTTGTTTTTAAGTCAGTCAGTTAGTCAGATGTGATGTTGATGGATTATCTTTCTGCAAATTTATTATTTTCCAAGAGGCAACATCTGGGGCTGAAAAACGCAGTGCCAAAAACTGCAGTTCCTCTAGTGGCCACTTGAGGTTGGCTCTAAAAGTCAGACAGTCCCCAAAGACCCCCACGTTAAAATACCTAACTTTACAGCAGAAATAAATACGTTTACAGCCTGATAGAAAAGAATGGAGCTGGAGCTAATTTCCCCCTTCTTGACAACTGTCCGTTGGGTGAATTTTTACATAACTCACCTGTTTACATTTTATTAAGGCGAAAAGTTTTTGCATAATTAAGGGACAGGGCTGCTTTGAGTCTGGGAGGTGTTGCCTCAGTTTGAGTCAGATCCACCCTTTGCTCTTGCACAGCTTCAAAGTCTGATCTAAACTTCTGGCTCCGAAAAAAAAGCCAAAATGCTAAACTTGAGGCTGCCAAATTACAGTCAACCAACCAATGAGTGACGTCGAGGCAGCTACGTGCATCATTTAAACAGTCTATGATTATTCCTAAAAATAAACTGAAACCAAAGACTGCTCAGAAGGAAGGAAATAAAATCTAGAAATTAATTAAATAATTTGTGAAAACAGAAGAAATGTGAAGTAAATAAGTTCTGTAACAATCAGGATTAAACCTGAAAAAAATCCCACGTGGTTTGTTCCTTTTGAGTGTAAAATAAAAAAAAATAATTAAAAGCCTGAGAGGAAGCAAAGGACTTAGAGGAAGTCGATCAAGTCTTAACATAAACAATAAGACAAAGATGAATAAACAGAGCAGGTAAAAATATAAAATCGTTATATGATAAACAAACAAAAAGGTGTGAAATGTCAATACGGGAAGTAACAGTGACTTACAAGTAACTCAAAGGACAGCTCCACCCTCTACTTAAATAAACACAAACTCCAAGATCGAAACCTGCCGTCACTCCCAAATTAAAAATTATGACCAAAAAAAAAAAAAATCTCATGACAGCTGTTGATAACGTTGCCAGAGATGTAAATTAAAATCAGATCAAACCACACTAACTGTTTCCAAACTACTTTTCTTAATAAACTATTTCATGCTTTGTTTGCTGTGCTCATTAACATTTTTGAAAATTTCTGAGATCAAGTTTCAAGGTTTTGTAAACAAGAAAACAGGCTGATATTTTCAACAGTGATGACTTGAGAGACACACAAAAATATAAAGTCAAACTCGACAAGGAAATGCTCAAATCTAAGAAAAAAAGAGGAAGAAAAAAGAGGTTTTATATTCAGAACCAGCTCTTATTTCTTGGTTCACCATGAGGGAAAGACACACAGATCTGTCCCTGGAGGTAGATTGGTTCACCTTTGACCTTCATCCACTGATAGCTGGACAGAGACACTGAGGTGTGTCAAACAACAGACCTGCCGACTGCTAAAGAAATCACGTGGTCAAACTGCACCAGACTTCCAGAGAAAAAAAACAAACAAACCCTTGCCATTGTAAGTTTCATCAGTTAGTGACTGTTTGGGAACAGGAGGAACCGGTAAAAATTGTCAACAAAACTAAGACCAGATGCCACAGATAACGTCACTTCAAAAGTGAGGCGTGTTTTTCTGGTGAGGAAACTAAAGTTTGATGAGATTTTACTGATAAAAACAAACAGCTGCATAAATGATTTACTACACGATGACGTCAATTTAATATGAAATATAAAACCATCATTCAGAAAGGTCAGACATATTTCACTCAGCCATGATTGTAGACCGACCTCACTTTGGTTTTAATAAGTAAAAGTAAATGTTCATTCAGTCGCTATTTCAACATGTAGTCATTTAAACCTCCAACAGAATGCTGTTTTAACACATAAATGTCCTCTCACCTAATATCCTGCTGAGTAAATTAATATTAGATATTGATATGAAGCACACACCATGAACACAATATTAACTTCCTTCGTGGGACTGAGAATTACTATGATGACTGTGTATTAGATTGTGGTGCATATGTGGGGATAGTACTTTTATTTATTTAACTGATATTTGATTATTGATTTTATTTATTTATTTTGTTTCATGTTGGTATGTTAGCCTGTTGGATGCCTTTTAAATTTAATTTATAATTGGAGGTTTGTTTTATTTATTGTTTTTAATGAATTAAGTTTATATTTTATTTTTTTATTTTAATTTTAATTTATTCATACATACTGGGGTAATTGATTTGTAGACTAAAACATTGGTGTTGTGTATATGAAAATTCAATAAAATACTAATTTTAAAAAAAACATTTGAGTTTTACTCAGCCAACAGAAAGGCGGTGTGTGAGATTGGATATGTGCGGCCGGAGAATGTTATTAAGATGAATGACTGAGTGTAATGAAAAACTGTGCCATTATAACAAATATTCCTCTGGGAATGGGAGCACATCCAATCGAAGTCTGGAAAATCCTCTCCTGACATAAGGCACTGCATAATACTGCCTCGATATCTATCAGATTGCAAAACTACGGACAATTTGTGTCTGACAGCTTGTTTCAGGTGTGAGGAGACAGGTAGAAACCCTGTGTTTCTTACAGAAAACCTGCCAGCGAGCAGGTTATGTTCACAGAGTCAGTTACCATGGTGACTGACTCAGAGTTTGACTTAACTTTCTTTCTGGAAAAGATAACACAGAGTTTCCCTCATCTCAGGGTTAACATACTTTCACATAACCTGCTTTCTGGAATACCCCCCTGCTGTCTCTTTGCAGTGGTGGAAGAAATGCTCAAATCCTTCAATTAGTGTATCACCACAAAGAACAGGCGGGGAGCTGACTGGCTGGGAGAAAGTGAGGGGCAGGAAGGAGTAACCAGGCTGATGCAGGACAGCTGTGTAGATGGTAAACGAGGCAGCACAGGAACACAGGAGAGGAAGAACGCCACAAACTGAAACCAAAAAACCAAGAATACACAATCGTCCTCAATAAAAGAGCCACCCAAGTGAAAACAAAGACAGCCTAACCAAAGAAGGCAACTTCAATGACTTAAACTCTTAGTCCAGTCTTCCCAAAAGTCCAAAAGAATCAGGACACGGACTGTAAAAAGGTAAAGGCCATTAAACACTTGAAACTTAAAATACAAGACTAAAATGAAGAAAACCTTAAATGCAGAGCTAAAAGTAATGTAAAAAAAAAACCTTGCAATACAAAGCTAAAAGTAATGAAGTAATGGGGAAAACCTTTGAATAACCAAAGCTTTACATAACAGATAAATTCTTAAAATGCATAGATAAAAGCATCTAAAAGAAACAACTGAAATATAAAGCTAAAGGTAATTAAGTAATGTAAAAAAAAACAACAACTTTAAAAACAAAGCTTAAAAGTAATGACGTAATGTAAAAAAAAACAAAACTTGAAATACAAAAAAAATGAAGAAAACCTTAGAATATAAAGCTAAAAGCAATGAAGTGGAGAAAACTGAAAATTTAACTTAGGTTTTTACTTTGCATAGCAGGAAAAGGACAGGTGTATTTAGTGACATTAATGATGGCTGCATTCCACTTAGGGGACGTCCCGGTACGAAGTGTGCTGGCTCTCTGGAGTTCCTTACTGGGAAACTCAGTGGAATTAAGTCTTAAGAATTATTAATGTTATTTATTACCCCTGTGTTTTTCCTCCTATGACGCACTAAAACATCTGTGTAAGAAAGGTGATTTAGGTTTTGCTTGTGTACATCTAACGGCTGAAAAAAAGGTTGGGAAGCACCAACATGGACTGTTCCTTTGCCGTCATTGTTTACAGACTCACCAAAAGCTCCCAAATACAGTACGGGTATATTTATAATGCAAACAACTGAGACCCAATGATAGTACACAGGTGATTCCCATTGCACAAATGATGTCGAATGACTTCAAAAACCAAATGGTATGTCACTTTGTAGAGATCTATCTCTCTATTTATATATCTATTTATCAATCAAACTAAGATAGACGTATAGATTTAGCCTTTAAAAGGGACGTCAGAGGAACACTCAGTATAGCTGAGTTATTTTTGGAAGCATGTTTAACGTGATGGTTAAGGGGACTTTTTAGAGGGAGCATTTTTTGTCAACAATGTGTTTTTTCCAGGAAAGCACATGATGTGTTGCGAGGGCAAACTGGATCTGCCAGTTAGAGACTGCAAACATTCGGACATGTTGAGCTCAACGAAGAAGGTTTATGTTCAGGAATGCAGAAGTGCAGAATCATTTTGGCAGACTCCACACAGTGCTGGTAAATGACCGAGCCGGATAAACTTGTGAGACGATTAATGAGAAATGATTTGAATGAATCTGATAAACAGAGAGAGTAAAGAGCCGAGCGGTTTGTTTAGAGGTGCTGCACCTCACGGGTTATTTAAGGCCGTGCATGTGTGCATGTAAAAGCAGACATTTGAACTTTCTGGTGGCGCTGGAGGAAAAGTCAGAGCATTAACAAAGACACAACAATTCATCCTCTGGGGAACATAAATGTGTATAAAAAAATCACAATACACCCAAGAGTTGGTGAGATATTTGAGTGTTTACCAAAGTGGTGGACAGCTAAAAAACTACGGACATGTGACATGTAACCCTGTGCTGTCACCACACTGACAATGAGAGGCCGATATTTTAACAGGAATTTCGAGAACAAGGGGTTAAAAACAGTAAAATGTTATCCCAATAACTTATGGGCTTACTTTTATTAGCATCAGATCTTTGGATCATTGTTTTCTTGTGTTAAATGTTTTAATTTAAAAAAGAAAAGAAAAGAAAGAAAGAAAATAGGCAGACGCCTATGTCGCCTACAGGAAGATCCACCACTGCCTCGATGTGAGAACATCAGTGAAACACAATGATGTGCAATATTAATATTAAGTGAACCTGAGGCCCCGTTCCATCCAGTAGCCAATGGACCGCTGTCAGACTGGCTTTTTAGGTGAAGCACTTCATTGTTCATTGTGATGTGGTGGCTCAGTGATCAGTGTGTCCTGGAGTCATGGACACACAAACATGCAATATGCAAATTCTGTGCAGCTTGGAGTTTGTTTGCTTCCCCAATGTTCGTGTTCCTGTGTCTGCAGCTGCTGCAGCTTCATCACAGTCAATACGTCGAGCACCTGCATGTTCTTTTTATGAGACTGGGATGGTAAAAATGAAATTTAAAAAATAGCAGCATTTGGGCAGATTAACCAAGTTAGGCTACACCTCCCCTCCTCTGATAGGTATAGTGAAGACTGACAGGGTGCAGAGTCAACATGTAGTGACTGAAAAAAAAAAAAAGTAATTTCCATCCATCACAATCAGGATGAAGTAAGTTATAATTTAGCCATAACTCTTTTATAAAAGCCTATGACAATAAATGTGTGCTTTTCAGTCAGTACTTTTAAATGAAATATTCCTAATTTTTGTAGCATGGTTTCGCATTTATCTGAACTCATAATTTATTATTATCATAATTTTTAATAATAAAAATTTTACACCGTGTTGTCAGAATGCCAAAGGCAGATTTCCAGTTCACGTAAGGTTGTTATTTTTTAATATTTTCGTAATGAAACAGAAGACCAGAGGTGCTGTCAGATGCTTTTATATTTCATGTATTACTTTAAAGTAATTGAACACAACAGGACAAACCCAAAAATGGCTGCGAAGTATGTCACACTTGGTAATGTTAATTGCTGTTTAGTGCAGGTGTATTTGTGAACCAGCTGTATGACATTTACTGAAATAGAAAAGAAAACCCTTTTCCTAAGTGCACATAAATAAAAATTGCTGGCACTTATTCAGTCAAAAACTAAAAATCTATAATGTGCACTTTGAAGACTTTTGGTAAACTGTAGATGACTTAATTTTTGTGCCAAAATTCAACACATAATAAATTTGACCCCTTGACTAAAGTAGATTTTGGACACGTTTGTCCTCAGGACAACAGCTGGACTCACTCGTTTAGCTGACCAAAGTCACACCTAATGACCTCGTTGATAAGGTTAATAAAATCTACATGCTGTCTGAGAAAAAGTCAGGACACTAAGATTTGGTAGAATTAAAATCAGTCTCATCGGTCATCTCTAACAGTGCGCCAAGTTTCAAACAGGAGTGGCAGTCAAATAAACAAGTTTATCCAAAGGTTATTACCCCAGGGCCCAATGCTTACAAGAAGGAAGTTGTT
This sequence comes from Plectropomus leopardus, assembly GCF_026936395.1. Classification (NCBI taxonomy): domain Eukaryota; kingdom Metazoa; phylum Chordata; class Actinopteri; order Perciformes; family Serranidae; genus Plectropomus; species Plectropomus leopardus. The sequence goes on from NC_142193.1 coordinate 5,962,830, forward strand.
CTGTAAAGAAAATCATTCTTAAAGCTGCTGATTAAATGTCTAACCTTTAAAAGAATCAAGATCTTCAACATTTCTGAGAATTATGAGGATTTAAATTGACTGATTACAGTTTCAGAGGAAACACCTTTCAGATTTACCATGAGCTTAACAGACAACTACCTGAAGCATTGGGATTTAAAGGCTCGTCAGTTTGAAAGACAGCTGAAACAACGAAGTAATCACAGTCAAGCTCTTCATAACTGTTTGTAACTGCATCGCTTCCTTTTGAACCGCGTCTGCAGGTTCTGTCACCTGAGCTCCACCAGAAACTGTCTGTGAATGTTCAAAAGCTGCACAAAACATAAACAAGCCAAAGTTATCAAGAACCACAGGTGCATAGTTTGGTTTTATCAACACTTTCATTTGAAAACCAGCACATGCACAATACAAAAACGGCTCATAAATAATAAATACACTAGTGAGAGTTCTGTCTGAACAAAACATCTAGAATAAATCTGCAGAGACATGAGGCCTCGTTTACAAATTTTACTGCTTTTAGAACCAGAGAGTGAACAGTAATAAAACATTTGAGTTGGATGTTAGCATCTCAAATAAAATCATTCATGCAGTGAATGTGACAGGAGCTCAATTTGTGTCAGTAGCTGACAGTAAAAAGCAAAAATGAGTTTCTGGTTTTGCTTTCTTTACAGTGTATAACTGCAGGAGAGACTGGTTTTTACGCCGCCCGCCAATCGTTGACATCTGAGCACTCGGCAACAGTGGAAGCTACATGATTACAACATGAGCCGTCTGACAGCTTTTTAAACTCCCAGGCTGCTAAACATTAAAGTAAAGCCCAACACAAGGGCATTTAAAGTGTCAGTTATAACTGCACAATACACTGTAAAGTTATGTTCACAACAGGTCAGAGTACAGCAGTAGCTCTGATGTTAACAGCATATTCAACTTTGTCTTTACTTTAAAACTAGAAAAACTGCTTTGATCCTCTGGATTTATTTTAATGATAAATTTTCTAAATGCTAAAATTCACAAATATTCTCACTTATTAGATAAAAGTGCCTGATTAGATTTATTCATGCGAGTACAGCAGTTCAAGAGAAATTAAAAATAGGACACATTTGCCGTGAATCACTCTTTCATATATGTATATATATAAAAAAGATTTTCTAAACGAGGCCTCACTGAGCAGAAGAAGGGAGCATTGATTGAAGAGTCACATGAACAAGAGCAAACACAAAAAACAGGGACAGTCACAGTTTTCTACATACTCAACACTGATCATGAGGTGTGGGGGGGGGTTGCTTCTGAGAGTTTGATTGATGGAAGATTTAGTAGGGACGGCCCCGTCGATCCTGTCTGTGGTCAGCCCTGGAAGTAAAAACACACTGATTATATCATCAGCAGCCAACAAATGAGCCCCAGCTACAGCGCTGACAGGTGTGTGTGTGTGTGTGTGTGTGTGTGTGTGTGTGTGTGTGTGTGTGTGTGTGTGTGTGTGTGTGTGTGTGTGTGTGTGTGTGTGTGTGTGTGTGTGTGTGTGTTTGAACAGTGACCTCACAGTGATGGAAATAGTATTCAGACCTTCAGAAATGTGATGACTAGTGCTAATCCCAATAGCTCACTGAGTTTCGTTCTTTTTTTTCTCTGTTTACTTCTCTCTAACACTTTGTTTTTAGGATTGTTCATATAATTAAATAAAGAGAAACTGAAGAGCTTTCTAACTGACAGCTTGTCAGCTCAGTCATTTAGGGGACAATAAGTGTCCACAGTTTATTTAAAAACTCTGCTAGTATGATGTCCTCCTGTCTCCTAACTGTGTAAACCAGCTTATCTCTGACAGAGGACCTTAAATAAAACTGGATGATGACTCACAGCTAATGACCTACAACAGCTTTCATATGTGAGAGCTTAATGACATACATACACTGATGCTAAATAAAGACCTACAAAGGGTGTTGCAACTGGAAAACAATCATCAGTAAATAAGTAAAAGTAAAGCTCAGCTGATTTCCATTTGGGTTCCTTCCTTATTTTATTCCTTCATTTCAAATTGTTATTGAAATAGGGATAATAAGAGTTTTTAAATCTAAAGTCTTAAATCTTTTTAATACGTAACGTGGTACTTTAAACCTCCTGCTTGTGAACAGTAGCTGGTACATAATTTGTGACTGGTAATTTGGTAACAAAAAGAACTTGGGGCGGCGCCTGGTGGCTCAGTGGATAGAGCGGGCGCTCCATGTATAGAGGCTGTGTCCTCGCCACAGCGGCCGCAGGTTTGATTCTGGCCTCGGCCCTTTGCTGCATGTCCTCCCCTGTCCCTCTCACCTTTTGTGCTGTCCTATCAATTAAAGATTTCCTCTTTTTTTGTCTAATTCAGACAGCTCAGGCCTCATATTTGTGTACTTTCAGATGACATTGGAACATATTTTCACTGTGAGGAATAACACTAACCAAAAATGGTTTCATTCTACAAATGAACATGAGTGTTGTAAAGACAAAGTAACTTGGATGTGCATCCCAAGCATAGAAATGTGTGGGAAGCTCTGTTACTGACCTTTGATATTGAGTCACTTAAAAGACACTCTACTTGAAAGACAGCTGTTTGTTTGAGTGTGTCTGACCTTGCGTCCATCTTCCCTGGGCCGTATCCTCCCCGATCGCCTCCTCGGCCCCCTCTGAAGCCCCCACGGTCACCACCTCGGCCCCTGAAGCCACCTCGATCAAATCCCCCTCTGCGCTCACCTCCGTAACCTCCTGTAACCAAAATAAACTACTTGGTGACAATTTGCAGACAGAAAGTGTCACCAGGTGACGCTTTTCGCATCATCCAGCAGATTTTTGCTGGCTCAAGGTTAGCTTGAACTACAGACTGTACCAGCTGCCATATAGTTTTCTGTGGAACATTTTGTCACCCACCACTGGGAGTGTTTATTGGTCCGGTGTGGGGCAATGCATTCTGGTAGTTTTTTCTCCGATATCTCTGATCATGTAGCACAAGTATTTCTACTGCATCAACAGATTAGATACTGCTTTAATTGCTGCCATGTTCAAAAGCACGGTGCTTATTAACGTCTCACAGTAATTATACATTTCCCTTCAACTGGGTACAGTAGAAATTAGTGCAGTGATTCATGACAAAGCTATAAATGCAACAATGGAAAAGTGTAATTAAATACTCTTTGATTGTCTGGACTGTGTCTCGATAGAAATGCCTTCCAATAAAACTCTCAAAACCCGGACATATGAAAACAGAAGTATCTGCATGACTAGACAATGTCAGAAGTATGAAAATATGATTTTATCTAACTTGGGTGAATAAAAATAAAACCAAAAGCTATATCCAATGACGGGTAACAACACACAGACTGCACAGGTCTAACCTCTTTCCATTGGGGACATCCCACCAGCGTCCTCAGGTTTTGGGGCCTTGCACTGATTACACTCGTTACGCCACGAGAAGTTCAGGTTGCCGCAGTTGCTGGAGAGAAATGTGCAGAAAGGACAGAATTTTTTTATTTTTTTAATTAGCACAAAACAGCAATTATTATCATACCTTTGTCATGCGCATTCTTTAGAGTTTTAGCACATTAATCTACAGAATTATCTTAAAATGATCATTTTGTTGAGATTCAAGTTTATACAGTATATATTCTACCAAATTTTTTTAAAAAAATCCTGACTCACGGGTTCGAACACTTCCAGTCTCCAGCTCTCTGCTGTCCTCCACCTCCTCCTCCTCCACTGCCCCCATTGCCTCCATTGCCTCCTGGGAAACCTCCACCTCGACCACCTCCAAATCCACCACGACCCATCGGCCCTACGCGGAGCAAAGAACCAAACCAGTGAGATCTTCTGTCAGCACAACACGCGTGACTGGTTTTTGATGGTTTAACATCAGTGTTTATGTTTAATAAGCTTCTTTATTCTTCATACTATCAGCTATGAAATATCCTTCACATGTGATTATATGAGAGACTACAAACAGGATGGTACTGCAGATGTAGAAACAGCGATAAGAGAAACATTTTATCAAAGAACGAGACATAAAAATTCAGCTACAACATGGACCTTCTGGTGAGACTGTTTTGTCATTTGCTGAGTCTGAAGTTAAGAATGAACTTCTAATCTTAAGTGTTAACATAACACGAACAAGACGCCCTGAAAGTGCTTAGAAAATGGAAATGTAAACATCTACAACTGTGGGAAACTTTATAGTGTAAGAGATACTGAATGGCTACAAAATGGACCTTGCACTGAGATGGTTTTACAAACTCAGGAATGATTTTCTTAATCTCATTTTGTCTTAAATGAGACAGGACGTCTAATAAAAACATATCTCATACTAAAATAACAGAATGCCAACCTTCAAAAACTAACTTTAAGTTTATAAGACAGACTCACCTCCTCGTCCTCGGCCTCCCCTCATGCCACCTCGGCCTCCGAAGTCAGCTCTACGGGTGGCAAATGACACCTTGATAGGATTTCCATTGAAGTCCTTGCCTGTGGAGGAAAGACAGACATCAAAAAACATAAGGAGCTGAGAAAAAAAGTGCTTTTCTTTTAGGATCAAAAGACCCTAAAATAAACTTTTTCAAACTCTCCACTTCTCTGCTGTTCCCTTTTCTTAATATGTCCCACACTCTCATATGTCAACCAAAGTCCTGTTAAACACAATTCCTCCATTCAATTCTTCAACTGTAATGTTTCTGAAAATATAATGTTGTCTTGTTTGCCTTTCGAGAAAGCTCAAACTCAGAATTATGATTGAGCCACGATGACGAAAACCAACTTACCATCAAACCAGTCGATGGCAGCCTTAGCTGAGGGGGGGTCATCAAAGGACACTGTGGCCTCTCCCTTCAGCTTCCCAGTCTCTCTGTCTGTGTACAGGTTGATCATAGGTAGGCCTGTCTTCTTGTTGACCTAATATAATGGACGGCAGGAGACAGGAGCAATGCAGTGATTGAATTAGGTCAAACAATAGCCTTAATAGAGAGACAAAAATAAATTATCCACTTGCAAAGAGGTTAAAATATCAATGTCAGGAGGAACAGTTGCTGATATGGTTGTAAAAAATATGCGAATTTGCACTTTAAATCAAGTTTTGGAGTTGAATTTGATCAAAGTTTTTTGAGACACAACACTTTTCTAGATGTATATTTTCCTCACAGTTTATCTGGATTTGAAGACATGAATGAGGTAATAACTAATATAATTTGTGCTGTTATTTTATGAAGTTCCTCTGCTTGTTTTAATTCCACTTGTCAAATTGTCCAAAATCAACATCAAATGATTTTTAAAAAAAAGTTGATTTTGAAATGAAAATCCCAGGACCAAAGCTCCTTCATCAGTTAGCCAGAGAAGGGCCACCATAGCCCATTCTGCAGTCTGTTACTATAAATTCAATACATAACTTTATACAGTCACAAATTACTTAAAATACAGACAATAACTTGACACACACACGCGCACACACACACACACACACACACACACACAGCACTGGACAGTTACCTTGATGATGCCGATCTGCTTAAAAAAGTCTGCCACTGACTCAACAGTGTAGTCGTCTCCCAGGCCTTGTACGAAGATGGTGTTATTATCAGAGTTATCCTGGTCCTGCACTGTTGAAGGATAACGGGAGGAGATGTTAAAAAGCAACTCAAGGCTTACAGGACAATGAACAGATCACTCTATTTCCAACCTATATGGCCTGATGGGGACCAAATCAAAAGAAATGCAAACTGATTCTGGCTAATGGCAATCACTTAGTATTAATACAGCATCTGCAGATTTTTCTTGGCTAATTAGAGCAAAGGTAACAAGTTGAAAACAACATATGTCATCACCTTGAAGAAAATATAATGCAAACAATCTGTTTTCAGATTCAGCAGACACCAGAGAAACTCTATTGTCTCATTGGCAAGGTGTTTGTATTCATATGATACATGTTAGTCAAATATTTGTTCTTTTGTCCTGGTTTGGTTTCCACTAACTCCTGAGAACATTTCTCTGTCACTGCTGAATGTTTCACTGTTTTCACCAGCTCCTTTCTGACTAATTGCTAAAGGAAAGATCAATGAATGTTCATGAATAACTGTCTCACCAAAATAGCTCATCAGAGTTTGGAATGTGTAATGTCAATATGTAAAGGATGCGTTCAAGAAAACCTATCACTTTTGGTCAATTATTGTCCATGGGAGGTGGACAAGGAAAAACTTTTTTTTGGACAATCATTATTCATGAAAAGAGGGTTAAGAAGACATTGCTTTCTGACAATTACTATGGGTCAAGAGAACTGAAGACGTTCAAACAAACACCTCTTGTGGATGATTACTATACATAGAAGGGGGGTTGAAAGAACCATTTCTTTTGGAAAAGTAAAATCCATGGCAAATTTTACAAAAATGTGGTAAGTGGTTGTCAAGAACTTGCCTGACCAGTGTTGACATCTGCACTAGTTAAAGTCGCATAAATGGCTGTAAAATGTCGAGCATAGACCGAGAGCAAAAACAAAACAATGCAACACTTACTGAAGCCGGGTCCCCCATGTCCCGGGTCCCTTGGTCCTTGAGAGGGCAAAAAACAGTATTTAATTGTGGAAAATAATAAACAATAAACAACACATAAACACCTCATAAATAATGCCAGTTCTTTATTTTATATTCTCTTTTTGTTCACACCAAAACAGTCCCAGTATTAAGCTTCTAGTTTCCTTATGAGTTGAGATATAATCTAAGAGTTTACCATGAGAGCCTGCATATTTGTCACAAACAAAATGTGCATATAGCCATCCTGTCTTTCAACTGTGTCATCATTTCATACCATCTTTCAGGATTTCCACACAGCACTTGTGCGCAGAGGACAATAAGCTGCTGATGATATCTTGATGTCCAACAAACACGCGAGTGAAACAAGATTGCTCAAATTATTGAGATACTGACTTTTTGTGCATCGCAAAAAAACAGCACACCTCTCACAGAGTACCATTTCACTGGTTTGGTTGTTTGTTGATCCAACAAGTGAACACAGCCATGTGTAATTAATTTTCTGACACTTCATGAAGCGCCAAACAGGTCAGGCTCTTGGATTTGGTGTTTTAAAACAGTCCACAAGTCGGTGCATTTGTGTTGATGCATTTCTTGATGCTCTATAGATCATTTCCTTTAAC